>NC_028454.1:16732376-16915860 GCF_000263155.2 Setaria italica | reverse complement strand
CCTCCCCTCCCTCCCCCCCCACACCCTACCGACCCCCTGCCACCTCCCCCCACCCCCCCCCCTCTCCTCCCCCTCTACTCACCCCTCACCTCTTACATGTGGCGAGGAGCGGCAGAGGCAAGAAGGGAGGGCGTGGCGAGGTGGCAGAGCGTCGGTAGGGTGTGGCGGAGGAAGGAGCGGCGATGGGGGAAAGGAGCGGCGGAGCTCCGGCGGGAGGGCGCGGCAGCAAGAGCGTCGGCTGGGCATGGCGGAGCAACGAGCGGCGGAGCTCCAGTGGGACGTCATGGTGGCGGACCGTTGGCAGGGCATGGTGGAGCAAAGAGTGGCGGGGGGCAAGGAGTGGCAGAGCTCCGGTGGGAGGGCGCGGCGGCAGAGCATGTGGCGTAGCAAGGAGCAGCGGCGGCGGCGGTGGCTGCAGCGTAAGTACGCCGCCTCCCTCCCTCCCTCCTGTTGGGATACGAGGTTGGCTACACTAGCGCAAATCAAAATTTCTACCGCGTATAACCAGGAAGAACTGCCGTATAAGGATCACGGGATTACCGCTCGACGCACTACTGGTGCGGAAGGTGTAGATATGCGTTGATGTAGTGAAGACGATCACGTAGTCGTACGTAGTCGATCACGTCACGTCCAGCAGCTCCTCCACATGCAGCAAGATCGCTTCCGGTGCCGCGGCTCGTCGTCGGCTCGTCGTGGCTCGTCGGCGGCTCATCGATGGCTCGTCCAAGTGCTGCAGGCGCAACACCTCCAAGGTATCCACACGTGCAGGGAGGAAGCGTCGCAAGCCGGACTGCTAGATCCGCGAGTTGCAACAGGCGAGGGCGTGGGAGGCGCGGCAGGTGTGTTTCGCCAAAAGGTGTAAACCCTAGGGCGCCCCCACCCCTCTATTTATAGAGGTTCCTGACGGGCCTCTGGATCCGAGGCCCATTAGTACTTCTAAACCTAATCCAACTCGGATCAGATCCGAATTGGGCTTCCAGCCCCTTAAGTGTGTGACCCTATGGGTTCGGATACATATAGACATGGCCCAAGTACTCCTACTCAGCCCAATAGTCGGTAGCGGCCTCTAGCAAGACGTGCCAACTCCTATACGTACACGAAGATCATATCAGACGAACCATCACAACATAATATACATGCTATTCCCTTTGCCTCACGATATTTGGTCTAGCTTCAAGCCGACCGCTCTTTCTCGATCCTATGATTCGGAATCCCTTTGTAGGTTAACTCTTAACCGTACGTAGTATGGCCATGCATTTTCGGATCCGATCACTCGAGGGGCCCAGAGATATCACTCTCAATCAGAGAGGGGCAAATCCCATCTTGATTGACCATGTCTCATAGCATGCTTCTTGACAAACCCGAAAGCTACCTTTATAACTACCCTGTTACGGCGTAGCGTTTGATAGCCCCTAAGTAGGTCGATCCACATCTAGAATACATGCGACAATCTCAGGTCTAAGGACAAAGCGTATATGTTGTTTAAAGAGAGAACTACTTCTCGTGTTGGGTCAGTCCTATCACATGTCTCCACATGTGTCCACATTATTAGTTCAACATCTCCATGTCCATGACTTGTGAAACATAGTCATCAACTAATACATGTGCTATTCTAATATTCATGTGTGTCCTCACATGAACTCTGACTAGGGACAACTTTAGAATAACCATACAAGTAAAGAGTTTCACATACAATTCACATAATTGCAAATCAATTCAAGTAGCCTTTAATGGATATTCAATGAACACAATATACAAATCATGGATACAAATGGAATATCATCATCTCTATGATTGCCTCTAGGGCATACCTCCAACAGTCTCCCACTTGCACTAGAGTCAATCTAGAAGGTACCTAATACCCATAGCTCTTACATGCGCATCATGCTTAGCCTGCGGGAGTGGTTTTGTCAACGGATCAGAAATGTTCAGATCCGTGTGTATTTTGCATATCTTGATCTCACCCTGGTTAATAAAGTCTCGAATGAGATGAAATCGCCGCATTACGTGTTTGTTCTTCTGGTGGTTCCTTGGCTCCTTTGCTTGCGCAATTGCACCATTGTTATCACAGTAGAGATTCAATGGGCTGGACGCATTCGGGAACACACCAAGCTCAATGAGGAAATTCCTTATCCAAACACCTTCCTTCGCGGCTTCCGAAGCCGCGATGTACTTGGCTTCTGTCGTAGAATCAGCCACCGTCTCCTGCTTGGAACTCCTCCAACTAACAGCACCACCATTTAGCGTGAACACAAATCCTGATTGTGACTTTGAATCATCTCTGTCGGTTTGGAAACTAGCATCGGTGTAACCTGTTACAACGAGCTCCTCCTCACCTCCATAGACGAGGAACATATCTTTAGTCCTTCTCAAGTACTTAAGAATGTTTTTCACCGCTGTCCAGTGACTCTCACCTGGATCAGATTGGTGTCTGCTTATCATACTTAGCGCATATGAAACATCTGGGCGAGTACTTATCATTGCATACATGATAGATCTAATAGCCGAGGCATATGTCACTCTACTCATGCGATCCCGCTCATCAGCAGTCGAAGGACACTGAGTCTTGCTGAGATGTATGCCATGTGACATAGGCAAGAACCCTTTCTTTGCCTCTTCCATGCTGAACTGCTTCAACACTTTGTCAATGTAAGTATCTTGGCTTAAACCTATAAGCCTTCTCGATCTATCTCTATAGATCTTAATACCCAGAATATATGCCGCTTCCCCTAAATCCTTCATCGAAAAACTATTTATCAGTGAAGTCTTTACGGACTCAAGCATAGGAATGTTATTTCCAATCAGTAATATGTCATCCACATATAAGATTAGAAATACTACAGAGCTCCCACTAACCTTCTTGTAAACACAAGACTCTTCTTCGTTCTTGGTGAAGTCAAACCCTTTGACCACTTCATCAAAACGAATGTTCCAACTCCTAGATGCTTGCTTCAGTCCATAAATGGATCTCTGAAGCTTGCATACCTTTCCAGCATTTTTCGGATCGACAAAACCCTCGGGCTGTATCATATACACGTCCTCAGCTAGGTTTCCATTTAGGAAAGCTATCTTGACATCCATCTGCCATATCTCATAATCGAAATATGCAGCTATAGCTAGAATAATCCGAATGGACTTAAGGATCACTACGGGCGAGAAGGTCTCGTCGTAGTCAACTCCTTGAACTTGTCGAAAACCTTTTGCGACAAGTCGTGCTTTATAGATGTGAACATTTCCATCCATGTCCTTTTTCTTCTTATAGATCCACTTGCACTCTATGGCTTTAACACCATCAGGCGGGTCAACCAAGTTCCAAACTTGATTGTCTCCCATGGACTCTATTTCGGATTGCATGGCACTCTGCCATTTTTCGGAGTCTGGGCCCATCATTGCTTCTGCATATGTCGCAGGCTCATCATTATCCAACAATAATATTTCCCGCATTTCGCGGAGCCTTGCCGACCTTCGTGGTTGTGGCGGTGCTTCTCTTGCCATGGGTATCTCAACTTGTTCTGCTACGTTAGCATCACTCATTGATTCTTGCCCGATCGGCTCATCTTGAACTTCTTCAAGATGCACTGTCTTTCCACTCTTTTCTCCTTTGAGAAACTCTTTCTCTAGGAAAACCCCGTTCTGAGCGACAAACACTTTGCCTTCTGATCGGTTGTAGAAATAATATCCCAAAGTTTCCTTTGGATATCCTACGAAAATGCACTTATCCGACTTGGGTGTGATCTTGTCCGACTGAAGTCGCTTGACAAACACTTCACATCCCCAAATCTTTAGAAAAGACAAACTAGGAACCTTTCCAGTCCATATCTCATATGGTGTCTTAACTACGGATTTAGATGGTACCCTATTAAGTGTGAAAGCTGCTGTTTCTAGAGCGTATCCCCAAAATGACAACGGTAGGTCCGACTGGCTCGTCATTGATCGAACCATGTCTAACAAAGTTCGATTACGTCGCTCGGATACACCATTTCTCTGAGGTGTTCCAGGCGGCGTAAGTTGTGGAACAATTCCGCAACTCTTTAGATGATTGCTAAATTCGTGGCTCAAATACTCGCCTCCACGATCAGATCGTAAGGCCTTAATTTTCTTGCCACGCTGATTTTCAACTTCATTCTGAAATTCCTTGAACTTTTCAAAGGTTTCAGACTTGTGCCTCATCAAGTAGACATAGCCATATCTACTAAAATCATCAGTGAAAGTTATGAAGTATTGGAATCCTCCTCTAGCCGTCGTGCTCATTGGTCCGCATACATCACTATGTACGAGTTCCAACAAGTCTACTGCTCTCTCAGGAAATCCTGTGAAAGGCGTCTTGGTCATCTTGCCTAGCAAGCAAGCCTCACATGTCTCGTATGATTCAAAATCAAACGAAGTTAGAAGTCCATCAGAATGGAGCTTCTTCATGCGCTTTTCACTTATATGACCCAAACGATAATGCCACAAGTAGGTAGGACTCAAATCATTAGGCCGAGGCCTTTTAGCACTTACGTTACAGACAGGTGAACCATCAAGATTTAAAACAAATAATCCATTCACAATGGGTGCAAAAGTCATAAACATATCATTCTTAGAGATCACACAACCATTGTTTTCACTCGCAAATGAGTAACCATCCTTCATCAAGCATGAAGGAGACAAAATGTTTCGACTTAAACTAGGAACGAAATAACAATTATTCAACTCCATAATAAATCCTGACGGGAGGTGGAGTTGCATCGTCCCGACGGTCAACGCAGCAACTCTTGCATTATTGCCCACGCGGAAATCAACTTCTCCTCTTTCCACGCTTCTACTTCTTATCATTCCCTGCATCGAATTGCAAATATGAGCAACCGATCCGGTATCAAATACCCAAGAATTAATAATTGTATCAGCGAGAAATATGTTGTCTATAACATTAACAACAAGCGTACCTGAGGTAGAAGTACTCTTACTTCCGCCATTCTTCAACGAAGCTAGGTACTGCTTGCAGTTTCTCTTCCAGTGACCAAGTTCATGACAGTAAAAGCACTCTTTGTCTGGAGCAGGTCCAGGTCCAGCTTTAACCTTGGGCGCTGGGTTTGGCTTGGACGTTCCAGCCTTGCCCTTCTTCTTCCAAGAATTACCCTTCTTCTTAAAGCTAGGTTTGTTCTGTATAGCCATCACATGGCTGGTACTAGCGCTTTTCTTGATGTCCACCTCTGCTGTCTTGAGCATACCACACAGTTCATTCAAACCCTTCTCCGTCCCATGCATATGGTAGTTCGAGATGAAGTTCCCATAGCTAGGCGGAAGAGATGAAAGAATGAAGTCAGTGGCCAACTCTTTGCCCATTGGGAAGCCCCGCTTCTCCAATCGCTGAGTGTAACCAACCATCTTGATTACATGTGGTCCTACTGCTGCGCCTTCTGCTAACTTGCACTCCAGAAAGGCTTTGGACACATTGAACCTTTCGGTCCTAGCTTGTGTCTGGAACATGTCCTTGAGCGCCACGATCATATCGTGTACCTCATGATTTGTTTCGAACTGCATCTGCAGCTCGGGTTCCATGCAAGCAAGCATAAGGCAGCTTACCTCAAGATTAGCATCAAATGCCTTCTTGTAAGCAGCCTTAACGGCAGCAGATGCATCATCAGCAGGTACTGGTGGTAGTGGGGTGTCTAGAACATCTTCCTTTTTATCAGCCCTGAGAACAATTCTCAGGTTACGGATCCAATCCGAGTAGTTTGTTCCATTCAACTTGTCCTTCTCAAGGACCGAACGCAAAGCAAACGATGTGGTGGTGTTGCTAGGTGCCATTTAATCTACAACAAAAGTAATGCAAAAATACACTAAGACAAACGTATCCATGATAGAGCAAATTACATTAAACTATTTTAACAGAATCTACTCCCACTAAAATCAATATCCCTCTATTGAAACTTAGTGATTCAGGATCCACAACTAACAAGTCTACTAGTGAGCTTTAGCATCACCGCTAGTAAACGAGGTAGATCGGTAAGCAACTTTTGCTAATCATATCACATATGACTCCTGTTGTTGGGTGACATCTCTATGTCTCGGCGCCCAACCTTTATGCCCCAAGGTCCTTAACCGTTAAGATAACCTTGTTAAGCAAACCAACCCTTATGCGTGTAAGTGTCCGACACAAACCCGTCTAGTCAAGGAAAACTAGTGGCACCCTAATTTCATAGACCCACCACTAATTGTACAAGACATGGGACGGTGCAAGTTTTAGTTGGGAGGGCATACTAACTTAAACTTTGTGAGGGATCGTTCTACTTCTAACATCACAGCATGCAGAAAGTAAAACATAAACAGAATAGCATTCACACAGCTGTGACACAGTATGGCCCGTTTTCATATGGTGATCTCCATCTCCATAGAACCTGTTCACCATGGTGATCTCCATCTCCATGTTCCATGTGCTCCATCCTCCTGGTGATGAGTCCTCCAAGAACTAGAGCATGCTATTACGCCTAATAGCTAGTAAAGAATCTAGTAATGAAGATTACATAGTTGCTTGGATCATCACAGATTGGTACGCAGACCATTAAATACAATAAAGTGACAACACATATGGCTCCTGCCGTGTTGCCGTACGCGCGACACGCAGGTCACGAATGAGTTACACACATGCATCACATACACAAGGGGGCCATACTGATCACAAGATACATACATACATCCTGCAAAATAGAGTTAGGCGTCCTAACGTTCCAAACTTCGGATGCCCGAAACTCCATCTTCCAAGCCGAATTTGGGAAATCTAATTTTGCCGAAAACGGCAAAGCGGTTGAATTTCATGTGTAACTTTTTCTGTAGATCAATTTTCATATAAAAATCGCCCCAATCCGAGATCGTACCGAAAAGTTACGGCTGATGTACCGAAGCATACGCATACGGCAAAAATCCCGACCCCGGCAGTAGATCTCATCTACTATTGCACATCTAATGCGCCTAGCGTATGACCCTGGATCTCGATTCGACCAATCATATTGATCTTCGCTCACTGCAACTGGATTTACGTGTATCACTTAACTCCGATGGCGGAAACCGACCGGTAGGAGTATGTCGTTACACTACCATTGCAGCAAGGGCACGAAACTAGGATATAGATCAAACAGAAAACTCGCATATCTCCATATGCACACATCCCGAATCCAAAACTAAGCAGCTACGGCTCTGATACCACTTTTGGGATACGAGGTTGGCTACACTAGTGCAAATCAAAATTTCTACCGCGTATAACCAGGAAGAACTGCCGTATAAGGATCACGGGATTACCGCTCGACGCACTACTGGTGTGGAAGGTGTAGATATGCGTCGATGCAGTGAAGACGATCACGTAGTCGTACGTAGTCGATCACGTCACGTCCAGCAGCTCCTCCACATGCAGCAAGATCACCTCCGGTGCCGCGGCTCGTCGTCGGCTCGTCGTGGCTCGTCGATGACTCGTCCAAGTGCTGCAGTCGCAACACCTCCAAGGTATCCACACGTGCAGGGAGGAAGCGTCGCAAGCCGGACTGCTAGATCCGCGAGTTGCAACAGGCGAGGGCGTGGGAGGCGCGGCAGGTGTGTTTCGCCAAAAGGTGTAAACCCTAGGGCGCCCCCACCCCTCTATTTATAGAGGTTCCTGACGGGCCTCTGGATCCGAGGCCCATTAGTACTTCTAAACCTAATCCAACTCGGATCAAATCCGAATTGGGCTTCCAGCCCCTTAAGTGTGTGACCCTATGGGTTCGGATACGTATAGACATGGCCCGAGTACTCCTACTCGGCCCAATAGTCGGTAGCGGCCTCTAGCAAGACGTGCCAACTCCTATACGTACACGAAGATCATATCAGACGAACCATCACAACATAATATACATGCTCTTCCCTTTGCCTCACGATATTTGGTCTAGCTTCAAGCCGACCGCTCTTTCTCGATCCTGTGATTCGGAATCCCTTTGTAGGTTAACTCTTAACCGTACGTAGCATGGCCATGCATTTTCGGATCCGATCACTCGAGGGGCCCAGAGATATCACTCTCAATCAGAGAGGGGCAAATTCCATCTTGATTGACCATGTCTCATAGCATGCTTCTTGACAAACCCGAAAGCTACCTTTATAACTACCCTGTTACGGCGTAGCGTTTGATAGCCCCTAAGTAGGTCGATCCACATCTAGAATACATGCGACAATCTCAGGTCTAAGGACAAAGCGTATATGTTGTTTAAAGAGAGAACTACTTCTCGTGTTGGGTCAGTCCTATCACATGTCTCCACATGTGTCCACATTATTAGTTCAACATCTCCATATCCATGACTTGTGAAACATAGTCATCAACTAATACATGTGCTAGTCTAATATTCATGTGTGTCCTCACATGAACTCCGACTAGGGACAACTTTAGAATAACCATACAAGTAAAGAGTTTCACATACAATTCACATAATTGCAAATCAATTCAAGTAGCCTTTAATGGATATTCAATGAACACAACATACAAATCATGGATACAAATGGAATATCATCATCTCTATGATTGCCTCTAGGGCATACCTCCAACACCTCCCTCTCTCTGGTGTGGGGCTCCAACGCTTCTGGCTACATATTTCTTTTTTTTCAATGTTTTAGTACCCCATTAGTACCGGTTATTTGAGCGGTACTAAAGGTTCCCCTTTAGTATCGAAAAAGTAATACCGGTTGCACAACTGGTACTAAAGGGGGGTTAGGAACCGGTACTGAAGGCGCTTTCCCCAGGAGTGCTTTGACTATTTTTTCGGAATAGAGTAAAATACGGCTTTAAATTTTCTTCTCTGTGTGTTATTAGAATAGGGACCAAGTCAGCTGTAAAGTTCTTAAGTGTGTGGTACTCCATAATCAGCATGTATGGGAATGTTCATATAGATTTGGTAATTTAAAACACATGGGCAGGTTCATGTTGATTATACGAAGGTTTAGACCTTTGGTATCATACAGTACTTAACAAATATAGAAACCTGAATTTCAATAATTTTTCGACAAGTTTAAAATCTCTTGTGATTCTTTTCTCTTCTAGATACTTAGGACTGGAAACAGTAAAATTACATCAGGTTGACTTGTTCCAAAATGCATTTAATTATCATAATATCATAAGTTGATTGGATTTTACAAACATTTTCCAATTCACAATATGGACAAAAGGTTGGAATTGAAGACCGTGTCCCAGCCCATCAAGTTCGTCAACCTATAGCTATATAGGGAGTAGTATAGCTCAGAAGGAGGCGGAGGCACGCGGCGGCGTGGACAGAGAGGACAAAGCGTCCGGCCAGAACTGGGCGCTCTTGACCTTGGAGATGCTGTTGAGCACACCGAGCGGCGTCACGTCTCCCACGACCGTCACCTTCTTCGTCGCGATGTCGATGTCGAAAGAAGTAACTCCTGGAAACATACATATGCTTTGCTTTAGTTAACGCACGAATGAATGGAGATATGATGCTTTCTCACGGATGTATTCACCTTCCATCTTGGAGATGTGCTTCTTCACCTTGCCGGCGCATCCCTTGCAGTGCAGAGATACCCTCAACACCACCACCTGCATGTTTAATTTCCTCGATCGATTAGCACAAACTTTTGTGTCTTGATGATCGAACAAATGCAAGTTCGTAACAGGTTCATGCATCGAACATCGACGCAGGGAACATCGATCTCTCACTTCTCACCTGGTGCTGGCCTGTTCTCGTGGAACACGATCTCATCATAGCAGTCTTGTCACCGGCAGCACGGCGTCCTTTCTCCGACGACGACCAGGAGGAGGAGAACGACCCGGCACCTGCAGACGGCTCCGCGAATAATTCCACGGGCGGCAGAGCCTCGAGCTGGTGGGGCCCTGATGGAACAGCAGGCTGCAACGTGCCATCGCCGCGGCTGTGGAACATGTCGTCGTCGATGAACGCCGGTCGCGGGGACGGAAGCGGCGGCAGGGAGTCGGCGACGGTGATGCCGTCGTCGTCGTCGATGAACGAGGGCCGCGGGGACGACGGGAACGGCGGCGGCGGCAGGTAGTCGACGACGGCGATGTCGTCGTCGTCGGACTGCCTCATCAGCCTGGACGAGTTGAGCAGGAACCTGGAGGAGCTCGCGGGGCTCACCTGCTGCAGCTGCACCGCCTGCTTCTTCTTGTTTTTCTTGTGCTCCGACGACGCCGACGAGACTCCACCGTCGGCTGCCGCCTTCTTCTTCCTTTTGTCTTTGCCGTCGTCATAGTGGTAAGGAGAGCTGGGTGGCTTGGGAACGGGTGGCGGGAAGCGCCTGTCAGGGTCCCGGAGGCGCGGGGAGTGGCGGTCGATGGCGCGGCCGGAGGAGACGATGACGGAGGTGGCGGCCGCGGAGGAGCAGGAGAGGCCAGCAGACAGGCCCTGCAGCCTCTCCTTCACGTACTTGTCCTTCCACCGCAGCAAGGAAGCCATGGCACCAACCAAGATCGAGTGTCCAGCAGCTAGCTCGTTTTCACTAGTCAGGAGGGAAACTAAGCAGCATGCAACTTGATGAGTTTTTGTTTTAATTTGGAGTTGGGTTGGTGCCTTTGGTGGGTGGTGGTGCATCTGATTCTCCACACTCATCGTGCCTCGTCTTATACTACTGTCTGCGTGACTGACTGAAGACGACAGCAGCCGCAGCAGCAGCCTGTGTGTTATTGGACGATCCAAATCACGGCAGGCAGATCTTGCATCTAATCAACAATAATTAACTTGTGCTAATCTTCGGATAAGCCCAATCAAGCTCTGTACGTACGTGGTATATTTTGAGTTTTGTTGCATATACTTACATCGATGGTGCCAAATCTGCCGATCGATCGGTTCTTCCCTGGTCCCGTCCAGTTCAACGTTGGAGACACGATCAAGATGCCATCTCAATGACACGGGACTAAAATAGTTTCAGTTTGCAGAAATTAAACATATCCGTGGTGACCAACCGAGCCAAGTCAATTGCACAAGCAAGCAATCAGTTTCTTCTGCAACTAGTCCTCAGCTACCAGATGTGAAATAAGACAAACAGGAAGGCCGGCCGTAACGGTGAGCGACGGTTCGATTTGGACTTGCAAGTTGTGGATCGGAGCAGTGCAATTAGACCTGAGGTCGCCATCGGAGAGATGGTCCGGATGGAGGAGGAATAAAATGGAAAGCCAGGCATCTGGACGAGCAACCACCACCCATCCTTTCTTTCTTCCTTTTCTCAATCGAATCGAATCAAACTACGTGTGCCTGCCTTTTGGCCGCCTTGCTCCTCGGTTTCTAAGGAGAGGTCGCCTGGGGAGGGTTTAATACTAGCAAAAGTGCATACCATTAGGTGAGCACTTTGTTGACAAATTCAGGCATGTGAACATGCATGCTTCCCTTCCCTCGCTGCCGTTGAATTCATCGTCACTCATATCTAACTCGTGCATTAATCATGAACCCGTGCAATTCACACGGTTTTTTAGGTGTGTGTTTTTTTGGAATTTACAGCATTGAACTAAAGATTTGTATTATTTCTGTGGAAACTTGGAGGAACTTAACAATGACCATGCATAATCTCTACCTTGATACAATACATAAAATTAGATCAACTTTATAAAGCATTACTATACAATAACTGATGAGCGGATTTCAAATGTTTCATGAAATTTATTGTTTCAGTCTGTCCTTATTTCAATTTCCAAAAAATATATATTTCTGCAAAATTAACATGGGGAGCGACATACTGTTCTAATTCAACGGCAATTTGGTCACCTTTTCGCACTTAGTTTGCAGGTTTGTTGCAATGTCCAAACAATGACTTAAGTCTTTGTAGCTTGCATTGGTCCACCAGATGATTGCCGCGATATTTCTCTTTTTATAGATTAACAATGTGCGATTTGCTCGTAGTGGCTAAAGATGGATGCGTATTTGGTCTGTCTACTGGATCATTTCTTTATGATTATCCTAGCTCCTAAGTGCATCATGATGATTACGGTATATGATGATCACGGCCACGTTTGCACCATTGGCTTGGCTTTGGCTTGAGTTGGTGCTCAGTTCTTGTCATGATAACATACCTGCTGCAGCTAGCTGAAATGTGAGCCTACTGATGGAAGGAGCTAGGGAGGCTTCCTTTTCCTTCCCCGCATTGCAAAGTTGCTCACATATCGACACAAAAAAAAAATGTCTTCACATCAAACCTACTCTGCTTGTAAAGAATGGTCAACGAACAGGACAGAACACAACAGAAAACATTCAATAGGGTGGCATAAAAATCTAGTACCAGCAGAAAACATGGCACATTGCTAGCACTGTGTCTGTCGCCATCGTGCTTAAACTTTCAAGAATACGCTAGCACTAAGCGCTAAAGGCTACTGGATTGCAGGAACTGATCGAAGCAGGCCGCGGCGGAAGACGGGTCGATCAAATTGAATACTACACTAGCTCAGTAATTCAGTGGAAAGGTGGGCGTAGTTGGCTGCCGCGCCAATGGTAAACGCTTCTCGATACACTGGCTCACATGCTCTGCACCATGCAGGCATTTTTTTTATTAATCTTCGAGAAACATTATTATCGTTTTTTAGTGACAAACGCCTGGAACATTGCCGGATTACAGACCTCCGTGCTATGTGGTTGGTCAATCAATCCTTGCATCTGCTAGATTATTGTGCAATACTGCAATGCCAGCAAGAGGCTCAATTTTTTGTTTCACTACTAGAAAACGTAGCATTCATCCTGACCGTTGATTTTTGATCCGGTACTAAGAGCATTAGTACCGGGTGGAGGCTTCGCCCGGTACTAAAGGTTACTGATTAGTATTAGTTGAAACCTCCAACCGGTACTAATGTGCCTGAGGGCCTTTAGTGAGGGTGGAGGCTTCACCCGGTATTAATTGGAATTTTTTATTAACAATACTATTTGCAAAAATCTCACCTTATTAAATAAGAACTAATTTTTGCATGGTTAAAATATTAAATATTTTATTTTTTAGCACCATTAAATATTTACAATAAATTTAGATACAAATATACAATTAAACTAGTACATGTTATAGTCATGGTAAACATGTTATAACACTATAGACACTATTTTTCTAAATTTTTGCATGGTCATTTTTCTAATTTTTAAGTTAACATAAGTATTATAATCATTTATGACCTATTACTAAATTAAATTACTAATTTTACTATGCTTGATATTTAACTGCATCTAATATTTTAACAAACCTTTTTTTTCAATCTAACTTTAGCTTCATTCTATGATTTTTGCCAGCAAGAGGCTTAATTTAAATAACCTTGCAGTCTCCTTTTATCTGAATATGAAGGTACCATAGAACCTGCATCACTTGTGTTGATGATTTGTATGGATATGGCTCCTCCATTTATTTCCATTAGTGAAGGAAGCATCGGTGACAGGCAAAGTAAACCTGCATGATTAGAGTTATTATGAGGAGAAGAGCTTATGGTGATTTCGACGTTAACCATGCATGTCTTGGGTCTTTGAAAAGGTTTTGCAGTGAGTAACTTGAGTAGTAAAGTAGCCTTTGCATCTAGTAAGTTATAATTACGCAACTGTTTTGTTCTGGTGTGGTGCAGTCCCACCGATGCATGCAACCAAGTATATTTTTAGATAAAATCAGGTCAGCTTTTGAAACTTTTGTTATGAATAATTTTTAGAATATCTCGTTTGAAAACATGGAAGACACAGGCATATGTTGATTTTTCCTAGAAGATATACTTCTATAATACCACGAATTTACTATATTTTATAAATGTATATTCTAGCAAATAACAATTGTAAAAGGCATACTACGTACATTGGAGATTGTGCCATGTCTAAAGCGCAAGTATTTTTGTCCGACGTAGTGCCTTGTTTCATCCGTAGAATCCGCTCTGAAACCACTAACGCCAGCATATACATATGCAGTCAAATGTCTCCTTTATCTCAGTTAATTTGCTCCACCAATCGATTTATGGATCGAGCACTTTCAGAAGTACTGTAGCTAATTATCAAAGTGAATGCATGCAGCTTCACTCTTTTAGATTGACTAATCAGTAATGTGAACCAACCACCATCAGCAGAGCACTAAGAAACACACTGCTCTGCTTGAACGTGTGCTAGGAGTATTTCATATGACCGACACCACGACACGCGTGTACCTTGTAGAAATTTCAACATGTTTATTATAATCTCGAAAAGCTACTGTTTCTTTGCCCTGCTTTGGTTTGATTCTCGTGATCGCTTCCCCTGAGTGGAGATGGATCCATCCCTTCTTTCCGTTTCTTGTGTCTGATTTTTTTTCTATTCTTCTCTTTTTCAGTGGTTGGTTCTGGTTGACAACGTGACATTTCAGACGCTAAATTCTCTGAATGCATAAATTTTATTTTAATGTAAGCAGGAAGCAATTGACACGTTGGCAACATAATTAGCAGTCGCCGGGGCTCTATCCTTCCTTCTCACCGACGATAAGAATCGAATCTGATGCGATTCTTCTCAGCGGGACTCTCTTGACTATTCTGCGTGCATGCGACTTTTTTTTTTGCAATTGTGGTGGTCCTCTATTGTCTTACACAAAACATTTTGGCAGAGTAAAAGATTCCCAAGTGGGTGCCTTTTTCTGTTATTCATTAAAAACGGCTAAATCCTTAGGGAACTAATTGCTGAATACCACTCAAAAGATTACTAAGCAAATGATCAGCCTCCACAGTTACAAATATCCAAGTGCTATTATGCAAGAGCTGCTAAGAAATGTTAGCCCACCCAATGGAACAAGAGCTAAAGCCCAACAAGCGGCTGAAATTTCGATAAATATTCTCATGCCAGATCCAGGAGCAGCCCAAAAGAGATGCTGGGCCTCTTGTAATTTGCGTGACTCTTAGGGGGCGTTTTCTTCCCGTGTCTTATTTTTAGCACGTGTCACATCGAATGTTTAGATACTAATTAGGAGTAGTAAACGTAGACTATTTACAAAACCAATTACATAAGTGGAATCTAAACGGCGAGACGAATCTATTAAGCCTAATTAATCCATCATTAGCAAATATTTACTGTAGCAACACATTATCAAATCATGGACTAATTAGGCTTAATAGATTGGTCTCGCCGTTTAGATTCGTCTTATGTAATGGGTTTTGTAAATAGTCTACGTTTAATACTCCTAATTAGTATCTAAACATTCGATGTGACGGGTGCTAAAGTTTAGCAAGTGGAAGAAAACAGGCCCTTAGGCTAACTTCAGAACTGAATTTTCATGAATAGTCATACCCTGCGCTTCATCAAGTCACGGTGAAAGCCAGCCACCAGGCCTCACGCGGCGCCATTGTTACCTGCCGCCTCACTCACCGCCAACGCGAAGGGACAAAACATATGCAACCAAGCATCCCTCTAATGCCATCTGATAGAGTCGGAGTACCCGATCTTTCGATGAGTGGAGATAAATTCGATTTGGTGGAAGTAGACCCTCACGATCCGACTATGACGAGCGAACCCGAAGCGCCAATGCAATCGCCGAACCAACTCCCTGTGGTTACCAACCTTGCCAGCGCAAGATCAGCCTGATCACGAAGATCGATTCCTGTCCGCAATCGAAGAACGAACAAGAAAAAGAGGCGAGCAATCTAAATAGCACTCGAAGGTGGAGTTCTGAATCACACAAGGACAGCGCGTATTTGCGCGTGTTCGAGAGTATCTAAAGCTAGATGTAAAACAAAACTCAAGTTGTAAATAAAAGGGACTCTGACTAAATAAAGGGGGCGCAGCCCCTGAAGTCCGGAGGAGGCGCCACGGCAGGAGGAGGGGCGCGACCAGGGGGAGGGCCGCGGCTCCCAACCCTAGGCGCCCCACCTGGGCTACCCTGTTGGGCCATCTTCTTATTCCGCTGGGCCTTCGTTCCTTAACAGCATGATGAAGTTTAATTCTCTCGCACGAGCCCAAGTGATTGGCCCAACTGGATGATCAACTATAGGCGCCTGAGGTGGAGGAGCAACTGGAGGCGCCTGAGGTGTTGCTGGTGTAGATGTACTCGTGGTGTCCTCATCATCCTCCCCTTCTTGAACTGAAGTCGTCCTTGACGGCAACTCCTCATCTTCGCCCACGTACGGTTTCAAATCTGCAACATTAAAACTCGTGGAAACACCAAACTCCGTAGGCAGGTCAAGAATATAAGCATTATCATTAATCTTGGTTAGCACTTTAAAAGGACCAGTAGCACGTGGCATCAATTTAGAACGACGTAAAGTAGGAAAGCGATCCTTTCTCAAATGCAACCAAACCAGATCACCCGGTTCAAAAGTAACATGTTTTCTCCCTTTACTACCAGCAACCTGATATTTAGCATTAGCAGCAGCGATGTTTTGTTGAGTTTGCTCATGCAAGCTAATCATTTGATCAACATGTGCAGCGGCATCTATGTGTGGGGCGTCCTCAGCATCAAGCGCAAACAAATCAATAGGCGCTCGAGGAATATAACCATAAACAACCTGAAAGGGACACATCTTTGTAGAAGAATGCGTTGCATGATTATAAGCAAACTCAACATGAGGCAAGCAATCTTCCCAACGTTTCAAGTGTTTATCTAAAACAGCCCGAAGCATGGTTGACAAAGTTCGATTAACCACCTCAGTTTGTCCATCAGTCTGAGGGTGACAAGTGGTGCTAAACAGCAATTTAGTTCCCATTTTATTCCACAGTGATCTTCAAAAATGACTGAGAAACTTAGCATCACGATCAGAGACTATTGTATTTGGAATACCATGCAAACGAATAATCTCGCGAAAGAACAATTCAGCAACATTGCTAGCATCATCAGTCTTATGACAAGGTATAAAATGAGCCATTTTGGAGAAACGATCAACAACCACAAAAATATTGTCCCTCCCCTTCTTAGTTCTAGGCAATCCCAAAACAAAGTCCATAGAAATATCAAGCCAAGGGGAAGTAGGAACAGGCAAAGGCATGTACAAACCATGGTTGTTCAATCGTGACTTAGCTTTCTGGCAAGTAGTGCTGCATGCAACAAGGCGCTCAACATCAACGCGCATCCGGGGCCAAAAGAAGTGGGCAGCCAGCACTTCATGCGTCTTGTAGACGCCAAAGTGCCCCATGAGACCACCTCCATGCGCTTCCTGTAACAACAAACGACAAACCGAGCTAGTTGGAACACACAGCTTGTTAGCGCGAAACAGGAACCCGTCCTGTATGTGAAATTTGCCCCATGGTTTGCCATGAATACAATGGGCGAAAGCATCTTTAAAATTAGCATCGTCCACATATTGATCCTTCACAGTTTGCAAGCCAAAGATTTTAAAATCTAACTGTGACAGCATGGTATAGCGACGAGACAAAGCATCAGCAATGACATTTTCCTTCCCGCTCTTGTGTTTAATAATGTAAGGGAAAGACTCAATGAATTCTACCCATTTAGCATGACGACGATTCAGGTTTGTTTGGGTACGAATATGTTTTAAAGCCTCATGATCAGAATGAATTATAAACTCGCGATGCCAAAGGTAGTGCTGCCAAGTATGCAAAGTGCGCACTAAAGCATAAAGCTCCTTATCATAAGTAGAATAATTCAAGCTAGCACCACTTAATTTCTCGCTAAAGTAAGCAACCGGTTTTCCTTCTTGTAACAAAACAGCACCTAGCCCAATACCGCTAGCATCGCATTCAAGCTCAAACACTTTAGTAAAATCAGGCAACTGCAAGAGAGGAGCATTGGTTAACTTATCTTTCAAGGTGCTGAATGCAACCTCTTGCAAATCACTCCAAGCAATGGGGACATCCTTCTTTGTAAGCTCATGTAGAGGCGTTGCAATGGAGCTAAAATCACGAACAAACCTGCGGTAGAAACCTGCAAGGCCAAGAAAGCTTCGAATTTGTGTGACCGTCGTCGGTGTAGGCCACGCCCGAATGGCATCGATCTTGCTGCTATCCACCTCAATGCCCTGTGGAGTAACAACATAGCCAAGAAACGAGCCACGTTGTGTGCAAAACATGCATTTTTCGATGTTAGCAAATAAATGGGCCGCACGCAACGTATCAAAAACAGCACGCAAATGCTCTAAATGCTCTTCCATAGACTTGCTGTAAATGAGGATATCATCAAAATAGACAACTCCAAACAATCCTATGAAGGGCCTCAGAACTTCATTCATCAAACGCATAAATGTGCTGGGAGCATTTATCAAACCAAACGGCATAACCAACCATTCATATAACCCAAATTTCGTTTTAAAAGCCGTTTTCCATTCATCACCTAATTTCATGTGAATCTGAGGGTAGCCACTACGCAAATCAATCTTAGTGAAAATAATGGCACCACTAAGCTCATCTAGCATATCATCAAGGCGTGGTATATGGTATCGGTAGCGAATGGTAATGTTATTAATAGCACGACAGTCTACACACATACGCCATGAGCCATCTTTCTTTGGAACAAGTCACACGGGAACGGAGCAAGGGCTAAGAGACTCACGGATATAACCCTTGTCAAGCAACGCCTGTACCTGGTGCTGGATTTCCTTCATCTCATCCGGATTTGTACGGTACGGGGCGCGGTTCGGAAGCTGTGCACCGGGAATGAGGTCGATCTGGTGCTCAATGCCATGAAGTGGTGGGAGTCCCGAAGGCAAATCTTTTGGAAAGACATCAGCGTACTCCTGCAAAATGTTAGCAACCGCAGGGGGAATATCCAAAGATGGTGCATCATCAAGTGAAACGAGCACACTAGAGCATATAAGGGCATAGCATGGCAAAGGAGCAACGCGTAACTCATCAAAATCAGCACGTGTAGCAAGCAAAACAGGAGCATTCAACTTGATTTCAGAATTAACAGATGTCGATGGTTCAAGTTGTTTAGCAGTTTTAGCAGCTCTAGCAAGATCATCTTTAAGAATTTGTTCAGGTGTCATTGGATGTATAATTATTTTCTGACCCTTAAACATGAAAGAATAGTATTTTGAACGACCATGATGCAAGCTATCAGTATCATATTGCCAAGGTCGCCCAAGTAACAGAGAGCATGCTTCCATGGGAATAACATCACAATCGACAAAATCAGAATAAGCACCCATGGAGAAAGGAACACTGTAACGACCCTGGTCGAATCTTTCAAGTTAATCTTAATCCGAGTCCCTAATCCCGCTGACTCAGCACCCCCGAGCTTAAGTGCTCAACCTCCAGTCCCGGTCCCGACCCCTGAGAACTCGACCCTTCTCCACCGGTTCCCGGCTCCGACCCCTGAAGGCCCCCAACACACCCCGCCGGATCCTTCAAAGTCTCACCAACAGTGTCTCCTTTCAATCTGGAGCAGAGGATAAACCGAGATTGACCGGTGGACCCGCAAATCTTTTCCCCCGGATCTCCCGAGGCAGACGCACTCGAGCGGCCTGTACCACATCAGAGCTCCCCCGCCGCGTGGCTCAACTCCTCCGACCCCCGCCGCTCCGCCCAGTCGCCGGCCGCGACCAGATGGATTCCCTCGCCTTCCTCCCCAATCACATCAGAAGCCCCTCTGCAACCTTTCTGCAGCGCCCCGTCTCGCTCGTGCTCTCGCCGGCCGCGCCTTGGTGCTCCGTCGCCGCTGTGGCAGAGCTTTGCCACCTGCTGCATCAAACCACCTCGCGGCTCGCGCCCATCATCACCACACCCGACCCCCGGCTGCAAGCCCCGATGCCTTCCGGCTTTTCCGCCGCCTCTCCACAGTCGTGCCACCCCAAATGCGCTACGCGATGATTCCTCCTTCGCCAACCCCGACCCCGGCCGCGACAGCTCCTTTTCCGCCTTGCCAAATCTGCGTCCCGGCAAACCGCCGTTTCGCGCTCGCCCGCACAGCCGCAGCCCGCTTGTCTCATCACCTGTGCAACCTCGCTTATAGCGCCGTTTCCCCTATCACACCCATCAGATCCGCCGCACGATGACGCCCGTCTCTGCCAAACCGCAACCACCGGCAAAACCGCGCCTGCGCCGCCCTGTCTCCAGTGCCCAATGGCCGAAGGCGTCATCTTCGAAGTCCTGTTCCACCGCCCCTCGCCGCTCAATCGCCGCCTTGGCAGCGCACTCCATTCTTTTCCTTCCCGGTCTTCGTGCTGCTCCAGCTCTCTCTCTTCCGCGCAGCTATAAAAGGGAATGCTAGAATCCTACCAGAGTTCCCTTCGCCATCGCTGCCTTACCGCCTGTTCCTCTGTTTCGTGCTCGAGCGCTGCCACCTTAGTTCCTGAGGAACTCCCATCTCCGCTCAACACCCGCCTTTCCCAATCCACCCAGCCGCTTGCTCCTCCGTGCTGTGCTAGAGCTTGCTTGTTGTCCACAAGAAGCACCGCCGCTGCCGGAGTACCGCTGAACATCGCCACTGCCCAAGTCTTAATGCTTAAGACCTTCTGCCCAAGTCTGCTCCTTCCCGATCCCAAAGCTTCGCCTATAAACCGAAGGTAAGCTGCCGACCCTCTCTGTCGTCCGACCCCTTTTCCGTCTCGCCCGACCCTCTCTGTTCATCCGACCCCTTTTGTGTCTCGCCCGACCCTACCTGTTCGTCCGACCCCTTTTCCGTCTCGCCCGACCCTACCTGTTCGTCCGACCCCTTTTCCGTCTCGCCCGACTCTACCTGTTCGTCCGACCCCTTTTCCGTCTCGCCCGACCTTCTTTGTTCGTCCGACCCCTTTTCCATCACGCTCGACCCTATCTGTTCCGCCCGACCCCTTCTCCGTCTCGCCCAACCCTGTCTGTTTCGCCCGACCCTTTTCCGCCTCACCCGAGGACTCGGCTGTATCCTTTTCCTTGACCCGAGGGTATATGTGTAAAAAAATCGGGGACTTCTCTACGTTAAGTCTGAGGACCCCCAGCACAGCTATTCCTCTAGTCTAAGGGTCAGATCATAAGATTCTTCCAATCCGACCCTTGGTCTTGTCCTCTATCCACTGAAGTTTAAACCTCCACACTTCTTCCGTAGCTTTGCTACAAGTTTCTGGGCTAAAACTTGCAAGTGTTGCTGTTGAAATAACCGTCTAAACACTAACCCCTATATTGCATTCGTGTAGAGCTAAATCTCGCCAACGGCGTCTACGAACTGCATCCGGTGCCAGAAGACGGAGCAGTAGCTGAGCCGCCGACCGCCGGAGCTGCAGCAGAACCCTCAGAGGACCAGTTTCCCTCCCCTCCGCTTGAAGGCAAGCCCCGGAGCATGAACCCATTTTCTCTAAACTTACACATGCCTTCCTTCTCATGTTTGTGCATTTACGTATAGGAGTTGTTTGAAACCATAGATTCATAACTTAGTTCCCTTGATCTGAACACTAGCCTGATGAGTCCGAGTAGTTGCATTGCTTAATAGGACTCGGTAAAAGTTGAGTGATTTCCTGTCACTCGCGAGTTATAAGTTTTGGTTGTTCTCCTTTTGGTTACAACTATAAGGACGATGGACGGGGCAGGGCCTGGTGAAATCTTTTGGTGGTCGGTGGATTGCCCTGTCTGTCTATATGAAGTTGCTTAAGGCCGAAAAGTGTTTGTGTTCGTGATCAAGTGTTTGAAAGTACTAATCTCATACCTAGTATGGGATGGGGAAGCCTAGTACCTGATTGAACTAGGGCGTGGCTTATACCCCTGCTGTCCCTGGAACGAGGTTCCCATGGTGCATCATGCGGGTGCAAGTGCGGTCACAGTACGGTAGAGGCCGGGACTGTGGAGCATTGCATGCCAAGGGAAGTTTGGACCTGACACGTGCCTGGGATTTGATGGGGACGGCCGACACAGGAAGCGACCCTTGTGGTGCGCGGATGTCGTGAGATTAGGTTCGCCATGCATGGTTATGAAACTCGAATCGATTCGTCTGCCTCTCACAGTTTGAGACTGCTTGATCGCTATGCTACACTGAGTAAAGAAGGAACATGATGATGCTATGAACCCGATGCTTGTTCTATGCTTTGTTGTTGAAAACTATGGTTGTTTAGAGTAAGTTGCCAACATAGACTGGTTAACGAAATTAGAACTTGAGCTAAAACTTGAAAGCAAGGACCCACTGTAGTCGCTTTTGGCAAACAAAACCCCTCAGCCAAAGAGCCTGGCATGTCTAGAAGTGGTGGAGTAGTTTACCACCGGTCGGTTATGTCTTGTTGAGCTTAGAAGCTCAGCCTTGTTTGTGGCTCTCTTTTCAGGTGAAGTCGCCGCTCCTGAGCTTATTCCTGTTGGCACTTGGCCGTCCCAGCTCCCTCCGGGTTGGACGGTCGAGTGGAATCCCTCCTCGGACGGTGAGGGAAGGGATGACTGATGTCCTGCTCGGCCTCATCAAGGACATCCGACCCCGGCGCTAGCTTCCGCTATTTTATTTTTTCCGCTGCTTTTGAACCTTGTAAAACTCTGATTTTCATTTTGATGTTGAACTAAATGGTCAAATTTGTTTAACTCAGTGGACTTGTTGTATTCTCTAGAACCGCTCACCTTTGTGTCAGTTTGCTAACTTGGTCCTGTTAAGTGGTCAAATCGGATGAAATCCGATGGCACTTCGTGT
This sequence comes from Setaria italica, assembly GCF_000263155.2. Taxonomy (NCBI): domain Eukaryota; kingdom Viridiplantae; phylum Streptophyta; class Magnoliopsida; order Poales; family Poaceae; genus Setaria; species Setaria italica. The sequence continues at coordinate 16,893,402 of NC_028454.1, read as the reverse complement.
TAACTTGACTAAGGCATGAGTGTTGCGTGTTAGGTGACTTAACCGTGCTTTAACCAAGCTAATCCGAGGTGGATCCGCCACAAACACGGACTGATCGAGTAATTCTAATTTTCCCACCATCATTAAGCCATTGAATGTGATATGGATTTGGATGCTTACGAGTGGGTAAATACAACTTTTCAACCAGCATGGTACTCGCCAAATTGTTGCAGCTGCCGCTGTCAATGATGATGCGAATCGACCGCTCCTGCACAACGCCCTTGGTATGGAAAAGAGTGTGTCGCTGATTCTTCTCGGACAGAGTGACTTGTGTACTAAGAACACGCTGCACAACAAGACTTTCATACCTATCGGCGTCGCCCGGGTTGACATGTACCTCCATAGCTGCATGGTCAGTGGCAAGCATCGCATGTTGAGTATCTTCAGAATCACTAGCGGAAGAGTACTCACCATCGTCACGAAGAAGCAAAGTGCGCTTGTTTGGACAGTCCCGAAACATGTGGCCAAATCCTTTGCAACGATGACAATGAATATCCCGTGTACAGCCTGTGGGAGGGACGACGCCTGTGGAAGGGGCAGCGCTTGCAGGTTTGGCCTTTCTCTCGCGCGGTGTAGTGGTGGGTGTGGGTGGCGCAGGGAGAGCGGTTGCGGAGTTGGATGTCGAGCTTTTTTCTGCAAAAGAGTTAGAATATGTCTTCGAGCGGCGTCCCTGCACTTCACGTTCAGCTTTGCAAGCATATTCAAATAATGTTGTCATATCTGTGTAGTCCTTATAATCAAGTATATCCTGAATTTCACGGTTCAAACCACCACGAAAACGTGCCATAGCAGCGTCGTTTTCCTCCAATAACCCACAACAAATCATGCCTATTTGTAATTCCTGGAAATATTCCTCAACAGATTTGGAACCTTGCTAAAAACGTTGCATTTTATTAAGCAAATCTCGGGCATAATAAGAAGGCACAAATCTGTGGCGCATAGCAGCTTTTAATTGATCCCAAGTGGTTGGAATGGTATTGGGATGTTTGTGTTTATATTCACGCCACCAAATTAAAGAAAAATCAGTAAATTCACTAATAGCAGCTTTAACTTGAGAATTAGCAAGAATATCATGGCATGAAAATTTCTGTTCAATTTCTAATTCCCAATCAAGATATGCAGCAGGATCATATTTGCCATTAAAAGGTGAAATTTTAAATTTAATCTTGGAAAAGGAATCATTACCGGGACGGCGTGGCACGCGGCGGGCACGGCCTCGGCGGTCACCATCGTCCTGTTCCGAGTCACCACCATAACCCTGTTGCAACTCTGTGACTGTTGTGTGCAATGCATCGAGTCGTGCCACAACTGTGTCGAGTGTGGCCTTAGCGGTCGTCTGTGCAAGGTTTAGCTGATCGCACCGCTCGGTCGTCGAGGAGATCGTCGAGTCCAGCCGTTCATGAATCGTCTGAATGTCGGCGACAAGCCCTTCAACTTGTGCCCGTATGCCCTGCAGCTGGTTATCCCCCGTGTCGACATCATCTGCCATGGTTAGCGCAAATACAAGAACAAAACCGATGACAAAACAGGTGTGTAACGGCTCACAAGGCGCTCACACTAGTGCTGTTATCAAATTCTTATCCGTTCTTACCACACACACAGGGGCGAACTGCAACCAACTGGTGGAACTCGCAAAAGATTGGAGGAGCGATTGCCTGGAGAAACAAAATAGGCTCATCGTAGAACTATGTGGAGTTCTGGGAAGGTTGCACTCAATTGAAGGATTAGCACAATCAAACAATAATGCAAAGTTGAATTATAGTGCCAAAAACGTAACAAAAGTTGCTGGTAACAAGTGAAACCGGAAGGAATAGAGGCAAAGAAACGGCCAAGGTGGAGAGGGCGCACCTCTATTGTTTTTCTGTTTTGATTCTTTTTTTTTAGGGTGCCCCAAAATTGAGAAATAGGGGTAAAATGACTCGGAAACAGCAAGGCACCACACACACTTTTACCTGAAGTACAGGGGTATTTCGGATCGGCGTCCTTCTCCCGTGCGGACTGGTCTCTTTCTTTCTTTTTTTTGGTTTGATTGCTATCTTTCCTTTTTTTTGACTTGCCAAACACACAAGGCAGGGAGGAGAAGGCGATCAGGGGGATACGGCGCGGCTGCCTCGCGATTCGGGAAAGGGCGGCGGCGTGCTAGGGTTCAAGACAATGGAAGGGAAAACCAAAAGATGAGAAAACACAAAGTAACCAGCAACAATTGATTCGGAAAGCACACAAATTCAACAATGCAAATTATTGAAAGAAGGTGCAAGGCTCAAAAAGGGTTGCTGGGACAAAGATCTAACCTGAAAAGAAATTTTTGTTTGGTTTTTGTGGACTATAGGAAGGGAAAAAACACTCGATAAACTCACCGATCAACCTGGAAAACTGATACCACTTGATAGAGTCGAAGTGCCCGATCTTTCGGTGAGTGGAGATAAATTCGACTTGGTGGAAGTAGACCCTCACGATCCGACTACGACAAGCGAACCCGAAGCCACAATGCAATCGCTGAACCAACTCCCTGTGGTTACCAACTTTGCCAGCGCAAGATCAGCCTGATCACGAAGATCGATTCCTGTCTGCAATCGAAGAACGAACAAGAAAAAGAGGCGAGCAATCTAAATATCACTCGAAGGTGGAGTTCTGAATCACACAAGGACAGCGCGTATTTGCGCGTGTTCGAGAGTAGCTAAAGCTAGATGTAAAACAAAACTCAAGTTGTAAATATAAGGGACTCCGACTAAATAAAGGGGGCGCAGCCCCTGGAGTCCGGAGGAGGCGCCACGGCAGGAGGGGGGCCGCGACCAGGGGGAGGGCCGCGGCTCCCAACCCTAGGCGCCCCACCTGGGCTGCCCTGTTGGGCCATCTTCTTATTCCGCTGGGCCTTCGTTCCTTAACAGCATGATGAAGTTTAATTCTCTCGCACAGACCCGAGTGATTGGCCCAACTGGATGATCAACTGTAGGCGCCTGAGGTGGAGGAGCAACTGGAGGCGCCTGAGGTGCTGCTGGTGTAGATGTACTCGTGGTGTCCTCATCACCATCGACTAAAAGTTTTCACGATTTTGGTCGTCCACTGTGCGTTCTAGCTAGAAAAGGCGATTAAACAACTTATATAATGCAACTAATATCCATTCATGATCTTAACTGCCCTATAATCGTCGTTATTCTTGCGGTAATCCTTGACAAAACCAAATACATCTTGAGATCCAAAAGAGGGGAGTAGGCTCGGCTCCAGGCACTACATGGGATCGCCTCAGATACACTCATCCACTTCATGCAGTTTCAGGTGCAGCCATGCTGCCTATCTCTTGAGGGGGCGGCGGAGTCGTCAGCTGCAGGCGGTGCGAAGGATCAGGAGGGTGAATGGGAGCCAATTCAAATTTTCTCCAAAAATTCCGGCTAAAATCCCCCAATCCTCTCTTCTAGCAAAATCAAGTCCACTTAGCTATGCATGAGCTAATGGACTTAGGAATGATGCTAGGAATCTAATTTGAAAATAGCGGAAGCAAGAAAGAGTCCAAATGAGTACCGGAAGAAAGACTTTGAAAAACAACATCTCTGTGCGAAAAAATCCGGAGGAACCTTCGGAAAATTCCGGACGTGTGGAGATTTCCAAAGAAACCTTCGGAAATTTCCGGATGTGCAGAGATTTCCGGAGAAACCTTCGAAAATTTCCAGAGGTCCGAAGATTTCCGGAATTAGGTCCCAAGATTTCCGGAATTCCAAAACAGTCTACTTGAGAAGGAAAGAAAATTTCAAAACTCGATCAAACGACCTCCAAATATCACGAAATTTGAATCATAGCCTCACAATATAGTGAAGAAGCTTCTCCTAAGAAATCATCCCCAAAAGATTTGTCAATCAAAGGGAATTTCAAATATTGTGAAGAGCACTATTTTTTCAACCCCTAAACTTGAATCGCCCCGATATATGAACTCGTGATGTTTCAATCAAATCCCTTTGGTGGAAAGGTTCAACTTAATTCATCTCCAAACAATCGGTTCGACTCAAAACACCCTACAACTCACGAATCGAACAAAAACGTGAAGGGGGCGGAGAGGAAGAAGCAAGAATGCGAAGAACACAAACGAAAATTGCAAATCCAAATAGGATGGAACAAGATGGCACGAAATAGATCTTTGGATTACTTCACCATGTCCGGTTACAAGCCACTCCTTAGCACAATCAAAGCTAGGATGGCGAAAAGATCAAACAAAGATCCACTCCACTCTCTCCTCACCTCTCCCAAAGCCTCTCACAAACAAATGAGTAGCAACCACCAACTAGCCCAAGGAGATTACTACCCCAACAGCCTCTCCTCATATATATAGATATTTGGCAAATGTCCAAAATACCCTTACATTAAGCATACAACCCAAATACCTCCAGGGTAAAATCGTCCAACTTTTTCCTCGTACATCGAACGGACCCGACACCTTCATGACTTAGCTTCGCCTCGACTCAAGCTTCGCGATGGTGCCACGCATCCTCCGACTCGACGCCGTCCAGCCGCACTGGACTCGTCCCCCGATTTTGAGGTCAAACCGGTTAAACCCTCTTGCACATCCCGCAGGCGTGACTCATCCCCGGTTTTGAGGTCAAACCGGTCAAACCCTCTTGCACGCCGCGCACGACGTGACTCACCAATGTTGATGCGTGTCCGGCCTCCGCCAAGCCTTCGACGCCTCCAAGTCTTTCGCTCCCGGCTCCCAGGCCACCTACTCAACTCGCCTCTGTCCCGCTTGATTCGACCGACGCCGTCTCCATCCCGTCCGTATACTCTTACTCTTCCGTGCACCATGTGGATTGCCCATGACTCCGCCCGGACTCCTCGGGTCCCTCAGTCCAAGTCTACTCGTGTCCACCCTTCACAGCCCTAGCACATCAGCATGGACCTTTCGTGCTTGACCTCCTCATGCCGTCGACCGCCATGTCGCATCCTACACCAGCACATCACAAGCTAAGAGACATAACACACAACATACGATATACTCAAACACCACAACACAACTCACACAATGCAACACATCCGGTTAGCCGTTAGCATAATCATGCACATATGAAATATGAACTCAACCGGTAAAGCCTCAAATCATTTTATCAATCACTCATCACAAATAGACCAAGGCAATTATCAACTTGGTCTCTCATGGTGGCGAGGCGGCATCCGGGGTGGCGGCGGCATCGGATCCGTCGGAATAATGGGAGGAACGAAGTGTGGTAGCCCGCCGTTGCTGATCTTCCGGAAAGGCGTGGCTTCCGTGCCCCCGCTGGTCATCATGACGAGCAGCACCATGGCCGCCGCCGCAGCTGCGACGACAAGCGGAGGCCGGTGGCCGAATTGCAGCTGGGGCATCGTCGCCATCATATGTTTGATTTTTTATTTGTATGTGTTAGTACTACAAGTATATATTGCAGCACTATTATAAATAAGAGTGCAGTATAAAACATTTGCTGGCTTCTATGTCGGGGTGCAACTAAGGGCCTGTTTGACTCTAGGGTGCTAAACTTTAGCACCCGTCACCTCGGATGTTTGGATACTAATTAGGAGTATTAAACATAGACTAATTAAAAAACTAATTGCACAGATGGAGTCTAATTCGCAAGACGAATCTATTAAGCCTAATTAGTTCATGATTTGACAAAGTGGTGCTACAGTAACCATTTGCTAATGATGGATTAATTAGGCTTAATAGATTCATCTCGCGAATTAGACTCCATCTATGCAATTAGTTTTGTAATTAGATCATATTTAGTTCTCTTAATTAGCATCCGAATATCCAATGTGACACTGCTAAAGTTTAGCACATGATATCAAACACACCCTAAAATTTGTTAAAATTTGTTAGGGCCCGTACAACTGCGAGCCGTATGGGAGCCACTAGATTTGCAAAAAGCCCCCCGTGACGGCCTGCAGACGGCTTCGTCGTCGTCTCGCGAGGCGCTGATGGCAGCTCGTGCTCCCAGGCCAAAACGACGACTCCAGCACCGTTGTGCGACCCGCCGTCGATCCGTGCGGCGCTCGGTCGATCCCCTGCGGCGCTTACCCTCCGCGCAGGAAGATGGCGCTTCCCCTTTCGTTCGCGCCAAATCCCCCCATAAAGCCGCTTCCCACCCTCCGGCGGAGGTCCGCCCCTGCCCCCTGCCCACCGGCGGCGCGACGAGCCACGCCGGCGGCATCCCTCCTCCACCTACAACACACACCGGCGCGTCCCTTCCTCGGATCCGAATCGAGCCGGCGGCCCTCCTAGCGGAAGAATCCGACGCCGCCACTCTCCCCATCGCCGCCGCCGCGCTGCTGATCCCCGCGGCTGCCGGCGGCCGCCTTCTCCACCAACTGCTCTGCACCTTCTCCTCCCACGGCAAGACCGTCAGGGCCACCTCGTCGTCCTCGTCCAAGCAGGTACGATTTCTGACTGTCAGTTAGAGTTTACTATCTGAATGTGTTTTGAGTACTGATGCCTATGTGAGCACCTGCAAGTTTATCTGACAGATCTCGGTTTGGCAGGGATTTCGTTACTGGGTTCCACAAGAGGAAGAAGAAGAGAAGAAAGGAAGCACAGAAGGTTTTGCAGGAGAAGGAGAGGAAGAAGAGAATCGAGGCGCGCAAGAGGGTGAGAAATTCGCACACGCAAAAGAACTTTTTTTCTTGTCTGCAGTCTGGTATCCCTTTTTGAAAGATAATATTGGTTCTTGTTTGGTGAAAGGCAACCCAGTGAATCATGACTGGCCTTGGAATTTTTCCTGCAATGACTTATCTATCAACAGATTTTAGAATTCTTCAAGGTGAAGATTTGTTTCATTTATTCAGACGTGTGTGGACTGTGATGTATTTCACATGATGCAGCATGAGCCCAACATCAGTAGATTGTCAGATTTGAGAAGAATGTGAGGGAGCTTCTGTTGGTGCAAATATCTTGCTGTTTGCTGCACCAAGATAAAGTTATGCATCGTCCTTTAAAAAAACACTTTTAGTATTAGCCACCATATCCTGTAACTTCTGGGCCAATCTGTTGGCTAATAACTTGGTGATGAGCTTTGCAAAGCCGTAAATTAAACTTATGGGTCTGATTCTGAAAAGTTGTACAAAGTCGATGTCTGAATATGATTCATGGTTGTTCTTTGCATAAGCATTTGTTTTGAGCAGTAGCCAGAAGGCACATATGGCTGTAACTGAAACTCAAGTTATAAAACATCTGTTCTATACTTTCTGTATTGTAAATGGTTCACCTCTGGTCCTAATAGGTCCTCTGATCATGTGACTTTATACTTCTGGAAAAAAAACACTAACTGCAAATTGTATATTGCTCGGGCCTTGGAAGACCAAAGTTCTTTTCTTTTTTACTTCCTTGTGACCATCTTGCACCACCTACTACACTACCAACAGTATTTTTTGAGAGAGCATAGAAGCACTATCATTCTTATTTACCATTTAGGCCCTGTTTGGATAGGAAGTGCTAAACTTTAGCACAGTGCTAAACTTTAGCACCCTCAAATGGAGTGCTAAAGTTTAGCACTTAGAGTTGTTTGGATGGGGTGCTAAACTTTAGCACCTTTAGTACCAAAAGACAACTATACCCCTCCTTTCCCTCCTCTCCTTTACTCCTCCTCAACTTACCTTCCCCATTCGATTCCAATGCTGGATTTGGAGTATGTTTGCTTTGCAATCAATGATTTCTCCCTTTGAGAACTAGACTCTTGACTTTACCGTTCAGAGTCAGAGGATCTGCTTCCCGAGCAGCGGAGTGTGAGACGGCGTGGATGGTTTCTTGCCAGTGACGACTCGCCCGGCAGGTCCGCGTCCTTCCTCCCACCGTCGCCGCCGTCGGCGCTGCGGGCTGCGACCGCGCAGCCGGGCCTCGCGGGTGGGGGCGGGGTCATAGAGATGGACAGGCGGCTGAACCCCCAGTGCCCCACCCGGTACATCTCCATCCACATCTTCTCGACGTCGAGCCTGCTCGACGACGAGTTGCTCGCCCGTGCGGCTCGCGTCGCCGCCTCGCCGCGGCCGTTCGTCTCCAAGCCCCTGGCGGCGAAGGCGTCCAGCTCCAGCGCCTTGAGCGCCCCGCGGCCCGCACCGGCGCGGCATTTGGCCTTGGCGGTGGGGTCCGCTAGCAGAGGAGGCATGGCCGGGCGTAGGAGGCGGGGCCGAGCGGAGGAGGCAGTGCCGGTGGAGGCGGTGTGGCCGGGTGGAGGCGGCGGGGCCGGGTGGAGGAGAACGGCGGCGAGGGTGCTCAAGGCCTCGCTCCTCCCGTCGGGTGGTGGCGGTGGCGGCGGCCATGGCTGCCCACGCTAGTGGGGCCAGGCGAAGGAGGATGGCGGCGGGGCTAGGCGGAGGAGGACTGCGGTGGGGTCGAGCGGACGGGGCCTAGTAGAGGAGGACGGCGGCGGGTGTTGCGGCGGGGAGGAGAGAGAGGGGGGCAACGGTGTTAAAAGGTAGAGATGGGGATCACTTTTAGCATATTAGCACCCTTTAGCACCCCTTGGGTATGCTAAAGAAAAGTGGGGTGCTAAACTTTAGCACACCACTTTTAGCACACCTATTTGGATACCCAAGTGCTAAAAGGGTGCTAAAAGTGGGATGCTAAAGTTTAGCACCCCTTATTCCAATAGGGCCTTAAACGGCCTCCATGTGCTGCTATTTGTCTTCTTACAATCCGAGCATCTGACTTGCTTTTTGTTGATGCAGTATCATTCGTGATATCATTCAGAATGATTTGTTGCAGGTAAGGATATCCTCATGGACTTTTTCCTTCTTTCATTTAAAATAATTTTGCAAGCATTTATTAGACATTTGCTCTATGATTTGAATCTATAGTATCAGTTGTTTACTGTAGGAACAGCTAGTACTTAATGCAGCATCTAGCAAGTAACTGCAATAACAAAGTTGTGTAATGACAGCTAGCAGTCTAGCATAAGCAGATTTGGCTGCTAAAGTTATAGATACTAGGAAGATATGGTTCTTTGAAAGCTCGGTGGCCTGTGCATAGATGCTTCTATTCTCCACATTCCTATCAATGTCGACTGAAGATCTGGAACCTGAAGCCCTGTCCGGTGATGAAGCACCTGATGAAGCCATCGAAGAAGATGATGAGGGCCTATCCGCTGAACATGAAGATTTTGATCCAGCGGAGGTATACATGCTTGAAGATTTCATTGCTGAGGACGCAAGATTAGAAGAATTTCGGAGGAAAATCGGCGACAAGATTAAAGCTAAGGTTCAAGGGGAATCATCTGAACCACCTCGCCGTCGCCAAAGTAGGCCGAGAAGGTACATATCACGTAATCACGATGATCTTGTTGCAAGTTAATTCCAAGACCCGTCATGATTCCAAGCTGTATATGCATGCCGTCGTTTAGCGAGAATTAATTTTATCACGGCTAGTGTGTCACAGATATATGGATGCCCATAGATGCGCGTTAATTACTGCTTCGCTATATAGTTACATTCCACCAATGTTTGCCTCTTCAGTTAAGAAAAATTGATGATTTGCCACTTGGATTTATGTGCCCAATAGACATATTTGCGCTCATGACAGGCCATGTACGAGATGATGGTCAATTGATATTTGGTCTGGCTGCATGACTCCTTGGTTGTCTTCAAACTACATCAATTGCTTTCCTTCACGTACACATATTTTTTTCATTTCTAACATGCTATCTTTTACTATATATAATAACAAATATAAGGCCTACTTTCAAAAATTGCAAAAAGAAGAAGAAGAAGTCTCCTGCAGTGCTTTCAATGGTCTATCTATATTCTTGGCTCAATCAATGGGCAACTAATAATAATCTTCCATTGATGGCCTAGTTTATAACAATCTCCCATTGAGGGGGCGAGATTTGGCCGGGCTCCTTGGATGGTTTCTTGAGCAGCTTCGAGCAAAACCCTGCCAAACAGCAATGAGCAAAATGGCTTCAGCAGTGAAGCCCCAGTTTTGTCGTTCACAAATTTGCGATCGGAGCTGGAGCCAAAAATATTGGCTCCCCGTTGCTCCCTTATGTCCCGCACCTAGTTAGACCAAATAGCCCTCGCCTAGCAGCAGTAGCAGCATTACCTGGCCGGCCCCTTTGTTTGCCGGCGGCGCGGTGCAGGCAACGGTGCCGGCATCGGCAGGACGCTCTATAAATCCACATGCACAGGCGCACACACTAACCATCACCAGAAAGCGCTAAGAACACAGCAATAATGGCGCCGATGAAGGTGTACGGGTGGGTCGCCATGGATGGCGCGCGCGCTGGTGTGCCTGGACGAGGCTGGCGCCGAGTACGAGATCGTTCCCATGAGCAGGTGTCCGGGGACCAATGGACCATCGCCGCCCGGAACACCTGGCCAGAAACGTACGTGTCTCCCTCCGCAACCAATCGATCGTTCCCTCTAGATTTACTGCTTTGTTAACTTTACTGCAACTAGTCGCTGTGTTCTGCTGCTTCTGCAGCCATTCGGTGAAATCCCAGTTCTGGAAGATGGCGAGCTCACGCTATACCATAAGCGCTAGTTTGGCAGCCCACTTCCCCGCAGGGTTCCCGGCCTTTTTCTCATCAAGGAAGCTCACGCGGAAACCTTCCACGCGTGATCTTTTCAACCCATTTGGAAGCCAGCCTGCGGGAAGTTTCCAGCCCGAGCGAGCCCAACATCCGCGTAGAAACGCACCTGACCTGCCATGGCTTGGCGATTTTCCCTGTCACGCTCCCGACTTGACTCCCCCGTCGCTCGACAGAACGCCGCCACCGCAGTCGCCACACGTCGCTGTGCTGCTCTCTCCTCCGCCATCGCCCTCCCGCGTGCTCGGCGCCGACGACCTGCCGCGCCATCGCCCTCCCACCTGCTCGGCGCCATCGCCCTCCGGCTGTACCTAGTCATGCCGACGTCTATCCCGCACGAGTCCACCATAGACTGCACGATCGACGGCCACCTCGTGTCCGCCATCAACGGTCTACTCCACTGCCTCCGCATTAGGTAAGTCCTCCTCCGTCAACCTCTCCCTGCCATGCTAGAGTTTCTCCTCCCCTCTTCTCACCTCACCTCACACTCGCAAAAGTTCTTGCAGATCTCGGGGAGGAAAAGCTGTAGACACAAGCGAATAACGACCTGACGCAGTTCCTACGGTGGCGGACTTGCCCGATTCGGACTCCCCTACCACCTCCGCCTCCCCATCAGCCATTCGGTGCCACCTTTTGCTCTTTTCTTTTTGTCTATAAGAATCTTTATACGAATATGCAAAGATCCTGGTTGGAACATCTAATTTTAGTTGCATAAGAGCAGATGTTACTAAGTACATGGATATGCTTTATATGCTTTTAGTATAGTTATACCTAAGCCAGCTTCACTTTATATGCAATGGTTAATCATCTTTTAATCCCAGAATCTAGCGCCATCGCGAGGTACGTTCTCCGCAAGCACAGGCCGGAGCTTCTCAAGGAAGGGGACCTGGAGGGGTCAGCAATGGTGGACGTCTGGATGGAAGTGGAAGCCCACCACATGGAGCCGACCCTGTAGCCCATCATCCGGAACTGCATCACCGGCCCGTACGTGGGGCGCAAGCGACCAGGCCGTCGTTGACGAGAGCCTCGGGAAGCTGAGGGCACTGCTCCCGGTGTACGAGGCGAGGCTATTGGCCTGCAAGTACCTCGCCGGGGACGACGTCACCGCCGCGGACCTCTGCCACTTCGGCTTCATGCGCTACTTCATGGCCACCGAGTACGCCGGCGTCGTGGACGCGTACCCGCACATCAAGGCGTGGTGGGATGCGCTGCTGGCGAGGCCGTCGGTGAAGAAGGTCATCGCCGGCATGCCGCCGGATTTTGGGTACGCTAGCGGGAACATACCGTAGTGTGCTCTGGGCTGGCGTGTCTAGTCTGGATCTCTGCACCACTGGTGGTTCAAGTGCGTTTCCAATAAACTTCCATGTTTATCTCTACTATATAAAAAAGCAAAGTGGACACAAAAATGCGGTCCGTCATTGGGACGGGGCGCGATGGCCTCGCTCCGGTATACCTCGGCCGTCGGTTTGAGGTCCCTCCACGCGGGGACCGTTGACTTGGCAGTCCCTAATTTGCAGCGCGCGGGGACCGTTGACTTGGCAGTCCCTGATTTGCGGCGCGCGGGGACCGTTGACTTGGCAGTCCCCTGATTTCCAGCGCTCTAGGCTTCCTCCTCCGTCCATTTTTGTGCTCCGCGCGGAACCCTGCGCCGCGAATACTTCCCCTACGTCGCCAGCTACCGCCTTGTTCCGCGCCACGCCAGCTCTCCCTCGGTTTGTCCTTTTCCTGCGTCGCCAGCCATCGCGCCCTTTCCTGCGCCGCTAGCCATCGCCGTCCCACCTTGCGCCACCGCCGCTCCGCCAGCCGCCGCCCCCCTCCATGCGCCGCTAGCCATCGCTGTCCCACCCTGTGCCGCCGCCGCGCCCCCAGCTCTCCCTCCCTACGTCGACGCGGCCCATCCCTGCACCGCCGCCATGCCGCGAGCCGCAGCTGCCCCTCCTGGCGTCGGCAGCCGCGCCGCCACCTCTCCCTCCCTACATAAAAATCCCCTCCCTGCGCCGCCTCGTCGCCGCCGCACCTCCCTGCGGCTCAGGCCGCCGCCGACCCTCTCTGCGCAGCCAGCCGTCGCCGCCCCTCCCTGCGCCGCCGCCACGCCGCGAACCGCAACCGCCCCTCCCTGCGTCGGAAGCCGCACCACCAGCTCTCTCTCCCTGCGTCGCCCCCTCCTTGTGTCTCCGCCACGCCGCCACCTCTCCCTCCCTGCGGCACCACCAGGACCCCGACGACCCCTACCTGCGTCGCCGCCGTGCCGCCATGACTGCCTGCAATTGAAGAGGTAATACTGCAATATTAGACTGTTGCAACAGTACACTGTCACCCATGTCACCGCTTGAGCTGTTGAAAAAATAAAAGGAATTTGAATCTATGAGGAGCATGAAACTCACTAATCAATTTTGCAAGAACAAATATTCTTATTAATGTTTAAACAAAATCCAAAAGTTACAACACTAAAGCTAACATATTTGCAAAATGTGAAGAATTTGTGATAACAGAGCATTTCAGGCATGATAAACACCAACATGTCATGTTGTTCATATTCATTTGTCACATTTGGCTTTAGGGAAAATAACACCCATATCTAGCATAAGAAGTAACACAACAGGGCCTCACAGGTCTAATTCAGTAAAATGATGGAAGTAGGAAAGTAATAGTTCCAAAACTAAATCTGAATCTAGACATAAACAGATAAAGAAACACATCCATTGCATCTGTAAAATGATAGAGATTTAATTGTATGTCTCATCATTGATTAAACCAGCGTGTTCAAAGCTCTCCCTCCCTGCTACAGTTACACTTTTTTTTATATAGATCTGGTTCTGACTCAATTTTATGTCTCATCATTGATCAAATCAGCTATTGTTGCAAATACATGAGGTCTGTGAAATTTCAACACTGCATGTTTTTTATGCTCTAGGCAGTTGTCGACCTAGCTACCGCCTATGTTGCTGCTTTGTTAACCATGTATTCACCACTGCTGAAGTGCTGGCTGGATTGCTGCTTTCTAGGATTATATTGCTTAGTTTTGTCACTTGTGTAGGATGATAATTAAATGGCAGCGGGTCAGGTGAGGGTGAGACTAAGAGAAAGTGAAGCAGATTCAACTGAAGTGTCATTGCAGGTTATTAGAACTGTCTGGCTATATTGATATTGAAAGGCATGAGTGCACGACCATTGAAAGCTACCCATTCAAATCATTGCGCTTTGCTCCATGCTTGTGGCTAATGATCCATGGTTGATTTTGTGTTCTGTTCCTGTAATCATTTGTTCCATTTCATTGAAGTCTACAGTAAAAAAATTTTATTTCATTTTCATGCAGAATTCTAGCTAACAAAAATTGGAGCAAATGTTATTTCGCTTTGCAATCATTTTAACAAAAATGGATCTATCCCTTGAACATCATTTAAATTGCAGCTCTTTTGCATCTAGCTCAATAGTTTTCTTGTGATCTTCTGACAACTTGTGCAGCTTGTACAACTTATCCTAGGACCCCCTTTTGAGAAAGCCTAATTGTCTATGGTTATGCCTATCCTTAGACTTGTGCAGGACTATCGCTTTGATGGAACCATCCGGGTCAAGGCGGTCTAGGGTACCTTTTACAGATCTCACAAACACAACAATCCAAGGTGAGAATACGGTTGGACGTTTGGTTCGTGATATACTATTGTCACTCATTATGTCATTCCAATATGATGAAGGTACGCAAACCCCACATCATGTAGATCCTAATGAACGTGATAAAGAGCGTAAGAGATTTTGGTTGCAACAATGTCTGATAATAAGAGGATTCAATATAACAGTACATGTTGTGAGAGGCGTATGAGGAGAAAAACAGAACAAGGTGCCATTCAGCACATTTCAAACCATCACCAAGGTACTATTGTGTTCTTCGTTTCGCTCCACTTCTGCATCCTTATTTTTTCATGATAAAATATTGACATTGAGGAGTTTACGTAGGTGACAGTGTACACATGGAGGCAGATGAAAACGATGGCTGGCTCCATAGGGGAGATTTGGGAGAAAATAAATACAGACTTGACAGGTTGATTGAATGCATCTTTCCAAACCTCAATGCAAACATGACAAACAAGGAATACATCACCTCCAGAGCGATTCTATCCACACGTAATGATTGGGTGGACAATATTAATACGAAGATGATCGACATGTTCCAGGGTGTGGGGAGATGGTGTACCATAGTTTCGACTCCGCGATTGATGATCCCCATAACTACTATACGTCGGAGTTCCTTAACACATTTGACTCCCAACGGACTTCCTCCACATTTGCTAAAGCTCAAGATTGGTTGCCTGGTCATATTGCTTAGGAATATTGACCCTGCGAATGGACTGTGCAATGGTACAAGGCTGGTGGTTCGAGGCTTCCAAAGAAATTCGATTGATGCTAAAATTGTGCTGGGACAGCATGCCGAAAAGAGGATTTTCCTTCCTCGAATACCGTTGTGCCCCTCTGATGATGAGATGTTCCCATTCCAATTTAAGAGGAAGCAGTTCCCTATTAGGCTCAGCTTCGCGATGACGGTCAACAAGTCAAATGTGGGTGTGTACCTGCCCGCCCCTGTGTTCTCTCGTGGTCAGTTGTATGTTGCTATGTCTAGAGCCACAGCCAGAACGAATATCAAAATCCTCACCCTCCCGCCTAACGCAGAGGTAGATGAGGAACAAACTAAAAAGAAGGAAAACAAAAAAAGCTTATAAGAAAGTGAACGGCCAGGGTAATCAAAATAACAATGAACAAAAAGGTGCATCAGTGAAGAAGAAAAGGGTACCAACTGTAGATGGCACGTATATGAAGAATATTGTATACAAGGAGGTTCTAACACCATAGGCGAGGTAATATAATGATTATTCGTGCGTGTCTTACATTTTTCATTTATTTTTTTAAAAATATTGAACTCATCAATTCCATGTTTCTTGCTCTTGTTTGGTAATTTTAAATGCTTTGCCGTACGCTGCATGGATAATTTGCATCCACACAAGCTGCTAATTATCAAGTCAAGTGTTTAGGTTGAAGTGATTGCTTAATTTTATCACATGATGTCACTGCATGGGAAATTCCACGTATACTGAAAAACTGTTACATCACATGATTATACATGACATTTGGGACATGCTAATTAGTTCAATATTTTTGTTTCTTCAAACTCTTATATGTTTCCTATGCTGGCTGTCTGAACTTATTTGCAAATTTGACACATATTCCAAGACATACATTTCTTCAAGGAAGGATCTTCTTTTATAGGACGATATGGCTGAGGCTGATCCTTTGCCAGAGGTTTCCTTTACCTCTGTTAGGAATTGAAGTGTAAGGTTCCGATAAGCAGCCATAGGGAAGAACTCCAGCAATGTTTCCAGCTAAATTAAAAAGGTAAGAAAAAGGTAAGGCCCAGCTTTTCATAGATATTTGACATTCAATAACTGAAAAGTTCAACAATCATCCACAGACCAATGGCGACTCAAAGATGAATCCAACAGGGATCCATGATAAGAAAGCATGGATTGTCGCGAATGTAGCACATATGAGCTCTGATCTTTGTGTTGCAGATAGGACAAATAAGCATAGCTCATGAATGAGCCAGAACTCACTGAACAAAGAAAATTTGGTTACTAAGTTAAAACAGAAGCATTCCTGCTGAAAGCATACAAAATGTCAAGTAAACATTCTTCATGAATAACTATCTATAAAGAAGAACCTCCAAGGTAGCCAAGAAAATATAGAAGCTGAGAATAAAAATCCAACCTATTAAGCGAAGACTTCAGTTCTTTAATCTTTTATTGTGTCATTTCACCTTTTGAGAAGTTAAAAATTTCTTCGATTAGAAGCTGCAAGTTGTTGAATTGAACAGTCAACATGTAAATTAAACATTCGAGAAAATGTGAAAAATGATAAAAGTAGAGAATCTTGACTTGCCTTTAATATAGCCATACAATTTTCACATATTGTTTCACTACTCTTTGCAGCTGCAACAAGATCAGGGATGAAGGATGCCCACCTGGCAGGCCACTCGTGTTTTAGGACCTATTACAATGCAAGGATGCCTTGAAAAATTGAGTTATACATATTGTTTTGGAGAATTGCCCAAATAAAAGTTCTTTTGCTTGTCTTGAGGTGAGCTAAAAGTTTGTGCAACTACCTCCTCATGACTTCAGAAGATGCTAATTATAACCACCCATGTTTTTTTAGTCGCCTCATGTTAATTTGTTACTTTTCTTTTCAGCATTTTAAGCGTCTCCTGGCATCGTCAGACCCTGAGATAGTTGTAGCAGCTTTGGAAACTCTTGCTGCATTGGTGAAAATAAATCCTTCAAAGTTGCATATGAATGGAAAGCTAATTAGCTGTGGAGCTATAAACACGCACCTTCTATCAACCTGTTAATTTAGGATACTTTTGCCACGTCATGCACTGCCAAGAGGTGCAGGGCCAGCATCAAGAAGTACACCTCGCTCAAGAACGCCTTTGCCGTCCTCACTACAGCGGCCGTGGCCGCGTCCATCCTGGCGGCCACCAGGCAGTGGAAGGCTATCTTGCTGGCGGCGTCGGCCGTGCTAGACGTGGTGTCTTATGTGATGTAACAACAAACTTCATAGGAATCATAGGAGGTTGTAATGACCGTAGTGGAACTGTATTTAATAGGTACAGGGAAAATGGAGGAAAGGGCTCCTCTTGCCCTTTGCATATTTGTATCTGATAAATGGCTGATCTTTTGGCAATCTAAAGCTTCATGTCAGCAGCAGATGATACTTCTGCACTTTGTATATTTGTATGTAATATAAATGAGTAATGATTTGGCAATCTAAATTTAAAAATGTCAGCAGCAAACGATATGAGGATTAGACTTTAAATCTTATGTGAAAATGCATAGTCATGCAGGAAGGTTCAGAGACATAGGAAACTGCCTTTACTTTGCATCATCAAAGTAAAGGTACAAATTAATAGAAGATAGTGGTTGGAGTTTATGCGTGAAGAAAAAGAAGAGCAAGAGAGAAGCAAGCAAGCAATACCTTGAGATTTTGTGGGCATGTTAAAAGAAAGGAAAGATTAAAAAATCAACTCCTTGCATGCATGCGCGGGATTTTGTGGGCATGTTAAAAGAAAGGAAAGATTAAAAAATCAACTCCTTGCATGCATGCGCCAGATTGGGCCCTAACTTTGGGGCGGCCGTGCGCAATCGCTCCATTTGCAAGGCCTGGGGAGGAAATTGGAAAAAGAATTGTACTCTATCGTGGGTTCCTTCCCTTCCTTTTTCTATCAGCCACCATAACAAACTCGCCACCACCATCGCACACGCACACGCCCGAAACAAACCAGTTGCTTGCCCACACGCACACGCCCGAAACAAACTCGCCGCCATTGCTCGCCCTACACTTTCACTGACCTCCTCGCTTGGTAATTGTTGACCATCGGTAAGGACGCATGCAATTCTCCTGAAGCTTTCTCATCGCCTACTCCCTGACCTCATTACTAGACCGACACCGATTTGTTGTGAAGCTGAACACTCGGTCACGAACTGCATCGGAAGGTTCGAGGGTGTCGTGCGAGCGGCGGCGTTGCAGTTCAAGTGTGAGTTCTTGTTACCCTCTGTTAATCATGTTCACGTAGATTAGATCATGATGAGGCCTAATTAGACACGATTATACCAAGAGGTTGTCGGATATGGCATGTGTTATGTTAATTAATCTGCTAATCATGTTTGTTATGATTAGATCATAATTAGGTCTAATCAGACATAATTATACCCAAGAAGGTTCTCGGATATGGCATATGTATGTTAATTAATCAAGAATAGTCTAGGTTAGGCCCTAATAGCTTCGGGTTAATCACCCTATCCTAATTAAGTTGAAATTACCCACTGTTTTTTAGGCAACGAAAATTATCCATTGTTAGTTCCATAATTAGCCATTGTTAGTACCAATTCCTTGCAATTAGCACCTATGCTTCAATGGGATAAGAGTACAAGAGAGGAGTGTGTAGGAGTAGGCAGTAGCAGCTAGCATCTTTTTAATTGGAGGAGCATTAGATTCAGTCGTATTGTAAGTCAGATTGGAAGTATATAGTCATATAACATGTACATAAATGATATACATATATCAAGGGTACATAATGATAAATATTTTTTATTGTAACTATGGAACAGTACACTGAAGTGATAAGCTCCTATATCATTATTCGTTCATCTCTCCTAACGAATAAGACTCACTGCAGTACAAATGTTCAACTTGCAGTTATCCAGCTATGGGTTCCTCCTACATGTCGCTTTCGAGGAACAGGGTAACCTTGCCTGCACCGCTGATATCCTTGCCCGCATCAACAACAAACAGGTATGATACTGATAATTTTTGAAGCAGTAGAGATTTCATTTGAATGATGACATCAATTTTTATCTCGTACGCTATGATGCACCCTCGCATTATATATGTATAAAATCTCGGAATTATAGGTGGGTTGAGTTTCATTAGGTGGAGCTGGAACACATCTTCTGGAGATGGGATGTGAGCGCCATGGTTTTCTGGAAAGGATACATACGAGAGTATGGAGGACAGGAGTATTTGCGCGTAATATTGGTTGATGAGCAGGTGCTTCAATCATCCGCCTGCTTCTTTTTTTATATGCATGTGTAATTAGGTAGATGCATTGTGGTTTCACTGCAAACTACTGATGTATGTTGGCTACAATGTTTGTGCAGGGCACCAAGATGGAGGCAGTTGCGTGCGGCGACCATCATATGATGTTCAATAATGTGTTCATTGAAGGTGAAACATATGACTTTTTGGGAGTGTACTTTACGCCAACTTATGTGGATCCCATTCCCAATATGTACCGTCTGTGTGAATACTACGCTGTCGTCCTTTAACCGGACACTGTAATCAAGACTCCACAGAGGCCCATCTGGATTTCAGAGTGTCCTCGTGCCTTTAGGGAATTCGAGGATGTATACCGTCAGCCAGTAGATACTTTTGCAGGTGACTCATCAATTTATACACGCTTTCATTTAACAAAATATGATGTCCTTGGTTTCACACTAAAATGCAAAGCATATATTTTTTTTGTGGTTGAAGATGTCATAGGCATGGTTGTATATGCATCTGAGATCCAAGATAGGGGTGACTTCTGGAGGCGACCTAACAGACATGTGTTAATCATGAATCAAAGGTACGTGTATTTATGTACATATGAAATTATCTGCCATGGGTCGATTGGAATTAATGTTGTTGCTTGTAGGAAAAACTTCATCATAATCCACGTGAACGACCCACACCTTCAACACCACATGTGGGAGTGGCGCCGCGCGGCTTATCAATTCAAGACATTAGCTGCCCTCCATGTCAAGATATCTACGATGCGAGGTATGACATTATCAATGAGCACTCAGTTTTGTTAATAAAGTTAACAATATATTTAACCATTAATTCTATAAATTCATGTATCCCCTTGCCTGTTTAAGTTTTTAATTCAGTTTTCCCTTGCCTGTTAGGTGGAGTGACTACTACAGATTATAGTCAAATTATTTTTTCTCCCATATGTTCTGATGTGTACGATTTGAAAGGTAACATCTTTTTGTGCTTTGAAAGGCAACATCTTTTTGTGCTCAATAACTTTGTTTCACTGAATTTATATAGTTTCGATCTCTAATTTTTGTGCTGCAGACCTATGCAAGCGGATACGCGCTGAACGGAAACAAATTACAAAGACGGCAAGTGTCCTTACATTAGCTATCATCAACAAGTAGTAATGCTAGGATGCTCAGCAACTCTGTGTTGTTTCAAAGTTTAGATGTTCACAACAAACTGAATCATATTTTTCGAGGATTTTCCTTATATGAACTTTTTAGACAGTGACCATGTACCATGACCTTTTTATTACCCTGTTAGAGGAAATTATAAATATAATGCTTTATTAACTAACGGATAATTGAGTCATGTAAACTTTATTTATCCTTAAATTTCTTAATTTGGTGATCTTCTGTACCTGATGATCTCATAAAGAAGATTTTTTGCAACTCAACACAAGCGCCAAAGATGATCGTTACCTCAGTTACAAACAAAGCATGGAATCGATAAGGAACTCTGTTAGGAAGCTCGACCACAGAGATGTCTGAATAACAAACAGGAACCGTTTGTCAAGTTTGTTTGTTTTATACAGATATAAAAGCCTCAAGTTCAATTCTCTGTGAAAACACACGCAACTATGCATAGATACTTAGACTGTTAAGTGGAGCGTTCGTGTGAACCGGTATTAACATGTAAGCATCAAAAGGTATGCAGGTTACGACGCACAAGGATGCTGCGGTGTTTCATTTGATACAAAGAAATGCATCATAGTCGTAGCACAAGTAGGAGAACAAAGTGCTCATCTACTGATCAAACACTTTGGGCTCCCGCGTAAAATAAATTTCAATAGCAGGCTAAGGGAAAACCTCAAGTAAAAAAATTAATATGAAGACAATTGTAATAATTACCTTTGCTTCTCGCTGCTAAGTGTCACTTGAATATAAAATGAGGCTCTATATTTAGAAAATATAGGTAATGGAAATGTATTTTGATTTGATTATAGAACGCACCATGATTGGGTGCTTGCTATCCTGATCAATGAAACAGTAATATAAGAAAGTGCAGGGAGAAAATTTGATAAGTTGCATCATAATTGGAAGGAGGATTACTTGAAGGAATAAAACAAGACTATTTTCAGAAGATGAAGCGGCGACCGTTGGAGAACCTGATGAAGGAAAGAGAAAAGTTGGCAGGAAATATCTTAAGAAGGAAAGAGATAGCGGTTGGAGTTTATGCGTGAAGAAAAAGAAGAGCAAGAGAGAAGCAAGCAGTAATACCTTGAGATTTTGTGGGCAGGTTAAAAGAAAGGAAAGATTAAAAAATCAACTC
Organism: Setaria italica; assembly: GCF_000263155.2. Lineage (NCBI taxonomy): Eukaryota > Viridiplantae > Streptophyta > Magnoliopsida > Poales > Poaceae > Setaria > Setaria italica. The sequence goes on along the minus strand of NC_028454.1, from coordinate 16,871,932 downwards.
CTTACATGCATGCGCGAGATTTTGTGGGCATGTTAAAAGAAAGGAAAGATTAAAAATCAACTCCTTGCATGCATGGCTAGATTGGGCCCTAACTTTTGGGGCAGCCGTGCACAGTCGCTTGCAAAGCCTGAGGAGGAAATTGGAAAAACAATTGTACTCGGTCTGTATCGTGGGTTCCTTCCCTTCCTTTTTCTATCAGCCGCCATAACAAACTCGCCGCCACCATCACACATGCACACACCCGAAACAAACCCGTCGCTTGCCCCACGCCGCTAGTCCTCGCCCTGCGCCTTCGTTGACCTCCTCGCTGGGTAATTGTTGACCATCGGTAAGAACGCATGCAATCCATTGTATCCTTCTCCTGAAGCTTTGTCATCGCCTACTCCCTGACCTCGTTACTAGACCAACGCTGATCTGTTGTGAAGCTGAATGCTCGGTCGCGAACTGCACCGGAAGATTAGAGGGTGTCGTGCGAGCGGTGGCATTGCAGCTCAAGTGTGAGTTCTCGTTACCCTCTGTTAATCATGTTCACGTAGATTAGATCGTGATTAGGCCTAATTAGACATGATTATACCAAGAGGTTATCGGATATGGCATGTGTTATGTTAATTAATCTGTTAATCATGTTTGTTATGATTAGATCATAATTAGGCCTAATCAAACATGATTATACCCAAGAAGGTTCTCGGATATGGCATATGTTATGTTAATTAATCAAGAATAGTCTAGGTTAGGCCCTAATAGCTTCGGGTTAATCACCCTATCCTAATTAAGTTGAAATTACCCACTATTTTTTAGGCAACAAAAATTATCCATTGTTAGTTCCATAATTAGCCATTGTTAGTACAGATTCCTTGCAATTAGCACCTATGCTTCAATGGGATAAGAGTAAGAGAGAGGAGTGTCTAGGAGTAGGCAGTAGCAGCTAGCATCTTTTTAATTGGAGGAGCATTAGATTCAGTCGTATTGTAAGTCAGATTGGTGTAAGTTAGATTGGAAGTATATAGTCATAAAACATGTACATAGATGATATACATATAACAAGGGTACATAATGATAAATATTTTTATTGTAACTATGGAACACTACACTGAAGTGATCAGCTCCTATATCATTATTCGTTCATCTCTCCTCACGAATAAGACTCACTGCAGTACAAATGTTCAACTTGCAGATATCCAGCTATGGGTTCCTCCTGCATGTTGCCTACTCCCTGACCTCGCTACTAAACCGACACCGATCTGTTGTGAAGCTGAACGCTCGGTCGCGAACTGCACCGGAAGGTTGGAGGGTGCCGTGCTCGCGGCGGCGTTGCAGCGCAAGTGTGAGTTCTCGTTATCCTCTGCTAAACATGTTCATGTAGATTAAATCATGATTCGGCCTAGTCAAACATGATTATACCCAAGAGGTTCTCCGATATGGCATGTGTTATGTTAATTAATCTATCAATCATGTTCATTATGATTAGATCATAATTAGGCCTAATCAGATATGATGTAGTGGAGAATTAAGATTGAATGGTAACTTGACTTACCAGGCCATGATGTAGTGGGGAATTTTGTTTTTTGAAATAATCTTCGTGTAAAATGCGAAGAGAAAGGCAGTTGTAGTTCTAATATAATTACTACTTACTGTAATCGTGTTTCTTTTAGAAAAATAATTTATTGTGGGAAATTATCTCCTTGAAACTGTTGCTTTGCTTATAACTCCTTTTTTTTAGCAAACTCCTTTTTGCATTGTCAATCAGTATTGGCAGTCAACAAGCGCAAGTCATTGTACGATCCTGGTGAACTTTAAACCACTACATTCAGCATCCTAAACCTCAGCGTCCATCCATGTCAAACGGTTCCGAGGTAAGCTACCCACAAGCTTAACGCTCACTGAATCATATTGCAGAACCGGTACTAAGTTAATGAGTTTATATGTTATCTCCTTTTTCCATCAATAGTCATCCTTGGAGCAGCCATCCATGGAGCTGACGCCCACTGGTGATGAGGGTGGCTATAGTATGGATATATTGCTGGAACTAGAGGAAACTACTCCCAAGACGGATTACTTGGATGCCAATAAATACCAAGAGGGTTTGACACCTAACAAACTCAAAGATGTTGATATGTCACCACAGGTGTTGATCACTAACGAAATCAACGAGTCAGAAGATGCTTTCAAGATTCTAGAAGGTAGTTTATGTTTCATTCATATATCAGGTTGCTCATTTGATATATTTTCACAACATTTATCAGGTCCAATGATCTTTATCCTCAAATTTTATGATTATTTCAGGTTACGAATGTACTGTCAATGATCATGCCTTCATTGAAGCTGCTAAAAAGATCTCAGCTGAACCAAGTATGGAAGAGCTTGTGCTCATCAATGATATCCTGGTGAATAGGAATCACATGGAGTGCTTATTTTGTCGAAACACATACCTGTTCGACGAGGTAATAACCCTGAATACAAATTTATGGGAACAAAAATCTTTTTTTATATTGAGAAATTATTCATGGTTGATTTTTTTGTAGGTCATAAATATGTATATCCACCTATTGCGGACTCAAGATAATATGATAAATAGGCTAGGTGGTACGTGCTACCTAGAAAATAAAAGTATGACCATATCAATAAAGGGGGATGGTGAAGAAAAACGGAACATGGAGGATCACTATCCCTCCCGTGGGCATTCACAGGTTCCACGGTTGGCTGAAAGGCTATTATCGTACATGCAACACGATATGGTAACTTCTATTTTCAACATTACAATATATACTTCAATTATCCAATATACGTTCCTTGACTGACATTACGTTTTTAATACTTGATAGTTGTTTCTACCAATAAATATAAAAGATACACACTGGTATCTTGCTGTAGTGAATGCGCGAAGGTGTAAGATACATGTGTTAAATTCTTATGGAATATTGTTTGGGTGCAGAGACCTCAAAAATACTATGAGTTTTTGCTATCTCCGATATTTCTATTTTTTTTGCAAACTGCACATACTAATTAACCAATACATGTACAAACAGTTGAAGGGATTGCGGATGTAGATGGAATACACATTGCAATGCACTGGCCTTAAAGATCACGCTTGGCCGGACGTCAATGTTGACACCTGGGATGTTGTGGAGGTCATGGTTGACAGAATACAGTTTGATGGGTATGTATGATATTGCACACTGATTTAAAATACCAATTCTACAATCTCATATGTATATATCTTACTTTTTTCTATATAATAATGATTCTGTAGTGTCTCATGTGGGTTACTCATGGTTGCCTTTATAAAATATTGGACTGGGGACCATCTGTGCCCTACCGTGGATTAGGTACTTTATGTATAACTTTAACACAAGTATTTAGTGAATATTTTTTACTAGCATATTTTCTGAATTAACTGTGTTACTACTAATGTACAGGAGAGTATGGTAAATTTTAGGACTAAAATGGCGGCTACATTACTATCAACTATGAACGGTTAGGTAAACCATTACTACGTAACGAGGATGAAAACATCGGAAGCCGGAGTGACTTTGTAGAAATAATAGAACCTAACGAGTTTCAACAGATCAAACAAAAGAGGAAATCCACAAACAGCCATGAAAATGCACTTAAACCAAAGAAAATCGATACAGAGATAGACTCAGATAAGCAAAATGTTCTTCTATACTACAAAGATTGGCCCTTGAAGAGAGATGAGTTAGTTGAGATTTTTTGTGATTATATTTTAACAATCAAGGATCTTGCAGAATTGGAGTAAGCTCAGTGCTTCATCACTTTCGTTTACCACTAATAGTATTGCAATTTACTATGATTTCTTATGTATTGTCCATATATATTGATTTGCAATATGGTTTGGGTAAGAAGTGATTTGCTCTATAAGAGTGTATATAAATTTGGTGATCTCAAGGTGTTGTTGAAATGAGGTTCACCTATGCCTGAACTATTTTTCAACATAGGTGTCTGATTTCTTGCATACCGAGAGGCTAAAGGGATGATAAGGTACAACAACAAGGTTGCAAAGCATCACGTGGACCTGCGATTCTGTGTAAGTTAGCTTGTTTATAATTACAATCATACTATACTGCATTCATTGTCTATTTCTATTTATTAAATATACATAAAGTAAAATTGATAAGTGGTACTAATCATGACTATATATCATTTTGCTTCAGAAAATGTTGGAGTTAACACGTCATGAAAAATATCGTAAATATCATAATGGTAAAGAGTTGGGTGATGTGATTGGTGGATGGGAAATAGTAAAATATGACATACTAGGTTGCAGATATGTAAGTTCTTTTCATGCCGTTATTTGTTCATTATATATCCTTTGTGGTCCTAATACTAAGTGCTTTGCAGTTTCTCTTGCCATGGAAGTATGTCAATACCTACCTGCTTTATGTACTCAACATTAAGCGGAAGAAACTTATTGTGATTGACACTAAACCCATTCCAAAATATGCCATGGATGTGCCATATAAACATTATGCGATACAGATTGTAGGGTTTCATTTAAAATTTATGAACGCATTTAGACAGCTTAAACCTGATTCATGGGAGGATGTTCACAAATGGGAATTTGAACGCGCGAAAGGGATTGTGGAAGACACTGATGGGTAAGATCAGCTCAGACACACCGTCATTTTAGAGTGTCAATATCCTTTATTTCTTAAAAGATATGTTCGTATATTTATATAGCTGACGATTCATCATACCACAGATTTTCAGATGGATAGCTTATTATACAGTACATGGCATGGTGGGATAGTCCTCAAAACGTGCACATCGAAAAAGTGAGTAAATATGCTTTGTTGTACATTCCTTTTTAATTTTACAACATACGATAAATCCCATCACACGAGAGCTTAACTTGAAGTAAGCACTTATCTTACGTACAGGATGCTATAACGATGCGGCACAACTTCTTCATCGATCATCTAGCGCACGAAGCGAATGTCTGGAGGATAAGACTATTAGGCATTGTAAAACATTTCCTTTGGCGCATCACAGGCAAAGAAATAGAATAGATGGGGGTGGCATTTAGATGACCTGTATTCATACTTGTTCCCCATGATTATTGTCCTGTTGAATCCAATCTTGGATGACCTGTATTCATACTTGTTCCTCATGATTATTGTCCTGTTGAATCCAATCTTGGATGATATACTTATTTCATATTTATACATGTTTTATATTTTTATTATCCTGTTGAATCTAATGTTTTATAATATAAAAATTTTGTTGCCCGTAGCAACGCACAGGCACAGTCACAGGCACGATCCTAGTAACGTAATAAAAGTGTTGGTGTTGTAAATGCGCACTGCGCAAGTCCCCCTCCCATTGCGAAGAAATAAAAGAAGCAAAACTTGCAAATTCTATTTCGATTTTTAGGTATGATGATGTGGAAATTTACAAGGACAATAATCTCCACGACTCCACGGCAAGATCTAAAATTCCAACGCGTCATTGAACCCGGAGTCGTAGGCGGCGTCGGCCTCGTAGTCACCGACCATCTCCCCGAGCATCATCCCGCCGACGGCGCCTCCTAGGAGCCCGAGGCCGAGCCCCATCCCCATGCCCCCACTCTGCCTCGCCGGCGCTGCTGCGTAGCCGTACATCGGCGGCGGTTGTTGCGGAGCGGCATTGTACCCGTACGGTGGCGGAGCAGCGTACCCGTAAGGCTGCTGCGGCGGGTACGCCGCGTACGGCGAGCCATACCCATACTGCGCCGGCGGGTACCCGGGCATGGCCTGCGGCGGCGGGTACGCGGGCATGGCCTGCGTCGGCGGGTACGCGGACATGACCTGCGGCGGCGGGTACGCGGTGGGCGGCGGCGACATCGTCTTGTCCTTCGACATCTCGGAATCCTGCACGTACTTAGCGTACTGGCCCTGCTTGGCTTCCGGTTCCGGGAGGCCGGCGGCCGGGACGTCGGTGAACTTGTAGCAGAAGTAGAGCACGCCGTGGGCGCGGCCGGAGTGCGGCCGGCGCACCTGGTAGCTGACGGGCCTGGGGTCCCCGCCCTTGTCGGCGCCGGCAAGGAGGTCGTCGACGGGCACGTACACCTCGCCGACGTCGCGGTCGCCGAAGTACGCGCGCTTGGCGCGGAGCCTCACGTGGAGCGCGAGGCCGCGGGTGTCGGCGGCCTCCGGGATGGGGAAGTGAGCCGTCGTGTTCCAGGCGGGGTTGCAACCGTTGACGTAATCGGCGAGGGTGCTGTGGGTGGGTATGCGGGGGTCGCCGCCGGAGATGGAGGCGATGGCGTAGACGCGCAGCCGGGAGAAGAGGGTCACCTTCTTGAGATCGTTCGCCGAGATCAGGTTGACCTCCAGAACCCTGTATGCCATAGACAAGCGCCGGCGAGGTGTTTGCCGTGGAAAGAAAAGGTAGGCGGGTGGTGGAGGAGGGAGAAAGGTTGTGTGTATAGGACGTTCGTGATCCCTCCTCCCTCGACAATGAAAAGAGGCACACCGGGCAAGTTAAAAGCTTGGTAGCGACGGTTCTGTTTCTGCGATGGTTGTAGCTTTGGACCAAAAATAGCTTGGGTGGCGTTTCTTGAATTTTGCATTCCCTTTTTTGTGTGGTCCGCATTTTCTTTCGGAACCATTTGTTTTAGATAATGTCTACGATTTAGCTTTTTTAGGGTGCTTGTGTGCAAGTTATAACCTGCAAATCTAACTTTCATTTCATTGTCAAATTTAATTTGCAAGTAGCCAAGTACTGTGAAAGCGCACAACACTAGATTATTTGTGCGCATGCACCTAGACACAACTTTAAGTCTTAGATCACATTAATGTCTAAAAAAGGGGTAAACTTAGAAAACTAGTCAATCAACCACGTGCTCTTGCACGATGTGATATAATTATTAGTAAATATAATAAATTCGGTAGCTACCATTAATAATGAGAATTGGAGTCTACAAATTGGTGGCAAATCTTTCTCCTTTTTCTTGAGAATTATTAGAATTTATGTTTTTTCTATTACATCTTGTTAAGATTAATATGGAGGCTCAACTTATTAACAGTAAGATATTGTCGCAGTCTCAAATAATAGTGATCAATGCTGAACAAGGTTGCTAAGAATATTATCTCCATGGGATTTAAAATTTTGAAAAAATTACTAATTCATCACAAAACTATTTTTCCAACCCTAACTAGTTGAGGGCTTGAGACTCGTCAACAACTATTATTCCGTTGCATCGTCAAATAATCTTAAAAACTCCATTGTTTTAGGTAACTAATGGAAATAGTTCTGCCTTGAACATCCTTTTTCTTACAGAGAGACGATGTAGTAAATATAATGCTACAAACACCACCAACACCTGGTGAGGTATATAGAACCCAAACAAAAAGGGTGCTGAATTACATGTCTCTAGCGATCATGAGCATGTGCCAAATCTGCCACCTAGTAAGGCCACGCTTGCAAAGTTTAATAGGAAGTATTTGGGGACGCTCACAATTTTCTTCCCAAAGCTAGTTTTCCCTTTTTACAAGCCGCGCGCGCACCGTTCCAGAGCTGCTTCATTATCGCTACACGTCACCAGCGTACAACTGTGTCAACGACCGCCTGAGAAACCGTCTCTCCCTCCCCCCACTCTCTTCTCTCTCGCTCGCCACATTTCTCTCCAAGAACACAAAACTCTTCGGCAGAGCTCCGATCCAGAAACGCCGGCCGCTCGTCCGTACCAATAAAATGCCGTCGTAATCCGGTTCCGATCGACCACCATCACCGCCGCCGGTCGTCCTTCCTGATCTCCCAATAAAATGTGGCCTACGGACCCCGAGTATGGCCTCTCGCCAAATAAGAACACCATCGGCGTTGACGTCTACAACCCTCCACCGGTGAGTTGGATTGCACAACGATTTGTACGATACTTGGATCCTTTATCGCTTGTCCTTTCATTAAACGATTTGTTGTCTTAGGTCTTGCCGTTAAGTAATCTTTCATTGATCGAGACGCCAAAATTGGTGATGAATTGATCATTGGGGCAACTATCACTGCACATGATCAGTGACTTCGTAATGCTCATTCATCAGTAGGGTCCGTAATTTTTCTTCGTTAATTCGGCTATGGAATATGTCATGGATGGAAATACCTGAGAGGTTGAAGAAGAACATTAACATGCATTAAGCGTTTTGAAGTATTCCCTACCATTGGTTCCTAACAAACCCCTCCTAAAGATAGCTGGCGACTGAATCAAAAAAACTCAGGATCATGTACACTGTTCACTGAGTTAAACTACCTATTAGTTTCCCGTCGTCAATCTTAGTACTAAGTTCTTGGGCGGTCATGAATACATGAATAATGCACGATGATATAAACATATGCAGCTGCACTGGACGAGCCTGCTGGTTCTAGCGTACCAGAGCTGCGGCGTGGTGTACGGCGACCTGAGCACGTCGCCGCTGTACGTCTACAAGGGCACCTTCTCCGGGTCCCTGCACCGGTTCCTGGGCGAGGAGGCCGTCGTGTTCGGTGTCTTCTCCGTCGTCTTCTGGACCCTCACGCTCATCCCCCTCCTCAAGTACGTGTTCATCGTCCTCAGCGCCGACGACAATGGCGAGGGCGGCACCTTCGCGCTCTACTCGCTGCTGGTGCGGCACGCCAAGTTCAGCCTGATGCCCAACCAGCAGGCCGCCGACGAGGAGCTCTCGGCCTACTACCGGCCCGGGTACGCCGCCACGGAGGACACCCCCATCCTCCGCGCGCTCCGGAGCTTCCTCGAGCGGCACCGCAAGTCGCGCACGTGCCTGCTCCTCACGGTCCTCTTCGGCGCCTCCCTCGTCATCGGCGACGGCGTGCTCACGCCGGCCATGTCGGTGCTCTCCTCCTTCTCGGGGCTCCGGGTGCACTCCAGCGCGCTGACGCACGGCGAGGTGGTGATCCTGTCGTGCATCGTGCTGGTGTGCCTCTTCACGCTGCAGCACTGGGGCACGCGACGGGTGGCGTTCCTGTTCGCCCCCGTCGTCGTGCTCTGGCTGCTCCTGCTCGCGGCGCTCGGCGTCTACAACATCGTGGTGTGGAACCCCAGGATCCTGCGCGCGCTCTCCCCCTACTACGTCGTCAGCTTCTTCCAGCGTACCGGCAAGGAAGGATGGATCTCGCTCGGAGGCGTGCTGCTCTCCATGACGGGTACTAACACTGTTGTGCTTTTGTACAAAATTAAACCAACAAAAAGGTTACATTTTTTGTGTTTTGTTTTGTACTATGCTTTGCAGGCACAGAAGCCATGTATGCTGATCTTGGCCACTTCACTGCGGCATCCATAAGGGTCGCGTTCGTGGGGCTGATCTACCCGTGTCTGGTGGTGCAGTACATGGGGCAGGCGGCCTTCCTGTCCAAGTCTCCTGACTGCAACATCCACTTCATCTTCTTCGAGTCCATCCCACGTACGATCATTTCCAATTCGCACCCTATCTACTAAGCTACAATATCATCGATCGATCAGTACGGACAAGAAAAATGTGATGTGAACGCCCTCTTCCGCAGGCCCCATCTTCTGGCCGGTGCTGGTGATCGCGACGCTTGCGGCGATCGTGGGCAGCCAGGCGGTGATCTCGGCGACCTTCTCCATCGTGCGGCAGTGCACGGCGCTGGGGTGCTTCCCGCGCGTCAAGATCGTGCACACCTCCAACCGCATCCACGGGCAGATCTACAGCCCGGAGATCAACTGGATCCTGATGCTCGTCTGCCTCGGCGTCACCGTCGGCTTCCGCGACACGGACCTCATCGGCAACGCCTACGGGATGGCCTGCGCGGGGGTCATGGTGGTCACCACGCTCCTCATGGCGCTCGTCATGGTCTTCGTCTGGCAGCAGGGCTTCCTCATGGCCGCCATGTTCCTGCTCGCCTTCGGCTCCGTCGAGTTCGTCTACCTCTCGGCGGCGCTCATGAAGGTGCCGCAGGGCGGCTGGCTGCCGCTGGCTCTCTCGCTCGTCGTCGTCGCCGTCATGTACATCTGGCACTACGGCACCCGCCGCCGCCACATGTTCGACGTCCAGAACAAGGTGTCGCTCAAGTGGCTGCACGCGCTGGGCCCCAGCCTCGGCATCGTCCGCGTCCCCGGCATCGGCCTCATCTACTCCGAGCTCGCCACCGGCGTCCCGGCCATCTTCTCCCACTTCGTCACCAACCTGCCGGCGTTCCACCAGGTGCTCGTCTTCGTGTGCGTCAAGGCCGTGCCCATCCCGCACGTCCGCTGCTACGAGCGCCACCTCATCGGCCGCATCGGCCCGCGCGAGTTCCGCATGTACCGGTGCGTCGTCAGGCACGGCTACAAGGACGTCCCCGGCGACGACAACGACTTCGAGAACGACCTCGTCGTCCGCATCGCCGAGTTCGTGCACATGGAGGCCGCCGAGCAGGCCGCCGCCGGCGACGCCGCGCGCAACAGCGACGCCTCCGTCGAGGGCCGCATGGCCGTCGTCAGCCGCCCCTTCGACCTGTCCCGGACGGGCCTGCTCATGAGGGCGCCGCTTCCCAACCCGGAGGACAGCGTCGTCGTGCGCGCGGCGGCCACGGCCGCCACCGCCGACAGCGGCAAGACGGAGACGATCCAGTCGCTGCAGACCATGTACGAGGCCGAGTCGCCGGGGTTCGCCATCCGGCGGCGCATCCGCTTCGAGATCGACGACGCCACCAGCGAAAGCATGGACCCGGCCGTGAAGGAGGAGCTCAGCGCGCTAGTCGAGGCCAAGCACGCCGGCGTCGCCTACATCATGGGCCACTCGTACATCAAGGCGAGGAAGAGCTCGTCGCTCATCAAGAAGCTGGCCATCGACGTCGCCTACACCTTCCTCCGCAAGAACTGCAGGGGGCCTGCCGTCGCGCTCAACATTCCGCACATCAGCCTCATCGAAGTTGGCATGATCTACTACGTCTAGCGTTATTTTGGTGTCTCCTCCGTCGAATTCAATTGTTTGAACTGAGATTAACTTGCACAACGTAGGGCGACTTAATTAGCATGATGATGATCCATGCTTAGTACTAGTATTTCATCGATTAGTTGAAATTGATCAGGACAAGGATCAGTGTGAATAAAAACTACATTTCTAATCCTTGGGACTAACATTGTTTGCCTATACTACATGCAACTAGAAGATCAAACAAAAGATTATTACCAAAAAGGCAGGTTCAAGTGTAACTGACTAAAGCAAAACCAGACTCGACTACTTAAGTTGTATTGCTGTTGCGGTTATCGTCCGTGGGACGAATGTATAATAGTAGAAGATATCAACTGACATTTGGGGATAAGATCCTTCACAAAGATATAGAAATGTTGATGATTGGTCGTGTTACAATGCAGGAGATACTCAGCCTGTGGATGCTTCCAAGATGTACGAGCATTTTAAACTTAAGAACTACCCCAGAGCTTGCATTACCATCTGAGTATCTAAGCTCTTGTGTCTTCTCTGATGAGCTGAGATTATTCAACAAACTATGGGGTTGATTAATTGCTTGATCAAACCTCACAGCATGCATCAGGATCGATGTGCTCAACCAGTGTCCAGTGACATAGCAGAGAAATCAAACGGTGGATCACGAGAGAATTACCAGAAACAGATAACTGTATTTTTAAAGACACCAAAATAAGTAATAACCATATAATAAAGAACATTAAACAATTCCACTGTATCTCTCAACCTATGCTACCCTGATCCGATAATCCTATGCCTCTGGACGTTGGAAGAATGTACAGGTGGCAACACTGCTGTGAGGCTCGTAGCAGTCAGCATCAACCAATCAAGCTAAGTATCGATATGAGTTTGCCGAATCCTTATCGCGTTCCAGGTATTCTCTCGTGATAAGGTCCTCGATCCTTCTCTTGATCATTTTGATGTCAGGCTGCAGCAGAGAGAACAACTCAGTGTCCATTATAGTATTTTCTCAAAAAATTAAAGGGGGAGAGGTCACTGTAAACTAAGAATGATCGCACACAAAAATTATGCACAAAAGAAACATCACACAAGTATGATGATACAGTCAGAATGGTAGTAGTACCTTGAACATGCGGCTGAGCTGTTCCACGCATTCCGCAACAAGATTCTGATGGGTCATGATCTTGCGGCTCTTCATGATTCGCACTAGTGCTGCGTCAATTGCAAACCTCCTGTCTTTGTTCACATCATCGATGACCTTTTTCTTCTCGTCGGAGGGAGGAAGTTGAACCTGCAAAACACATCAACGTCAGGTCTCTGGAAAAACAACAGATCCAAAGCAAATAAATCAATGCAGTTTGATTTATAAATTGCACCTTTATCCTTCGCATCTTATCAGTAAATTTGTGGTTGAACTCAAAGACATCATTTGGGGAAATTGTTCTGCTATTTGGCTCTTTGTTGAGAATCTTGTACTTTCCACATGAAAGTGAATGAAGCACGCGTACAGTATCATCTTCAGAAAGATTTAGTTGTGTCACAATCTCAGAGAAACTTAGTCTCTCGGATTCATTGAATAGCAATAGCAGTGCCCCCTGTCAGTGTGGAGATTGGAAAACTGAGTCAAGGAACATGCAATGCTGTGGACTATGTTGTTCTGTTATTTGAAATGTACCTGATAAGTTGTAACAATCAGCTCAATGGGTTTCAATTCAAACCTCCCAATTATGTTGCAATTTCCCAAGGAATAAATCCAGTTCATCTTGCGGTATTTCGTGACTGATTGATAAAACCCCTTGAACACCTCCACACACTTAACCTGAAAACACAAATGAGCTCAAGTAACTGAACTAAAGAGAGCCGACCAGTAGAAATAATCAAGACTGATTGTCGTACCATCTCTGAAGGGAGATTTATTTCACTGCTTTTGTATGTTGGCCAATATCCTGTCGTCAAAACCTGAACACTCAGATCTACCGAAGGATGCAACTCCGGGTTCCTGCTGATGTATTTTTCATATTTTGTTTGATTATCTTTTGCAAGAATAATATCAGTGAGCATGCCCTCCATTTTTGAAGTAAACTGCCCTCCAAAATACTGCTTTAGCTTGGCAAGCAAGCTTCTCTCTAGTTCATCATTGCCATTCTTATCAAAGAGCAACCTCCTTCCTAGCTTCTTCCTGCAGTACATTACAGGGGAAAATATAAGATGTCTCAAACTTCAATTATGTGATGTCCAGCAATGAAATTTAACATCAAAGATAAAGAAAAACACAAACCTATGAAACTCAACAAAGAGGTCCTTATCGCTGATGTATGAAAGAAGCTTCACAACCTGGCAATAATCAGTTTAGAAGGATGAGAAAAACGAGCATATAAACTGTGGCATTTAAATAGATTTGCAGTAACCGTGCCTTTTCAAGGTTCCCTTCAATTGCTTCATCACTAAGTTTTTCGATTCCACCTTTTCTAAGAATACTGTCACAGTATGATGCGAATAACTCCGCACTAGTGCAACCAGCGACATCTTTATTGCAAACAACTTCAAAGGCCTCCTTAAGTGCCTGAAAGAAATGATGATAGAATGAAATATTTGAGCAAGCTAACTTTGTGAACTAGTGTATGGTTTTGGAAGCAATTGATGACATTATTATGATAGAAATATTTGAGCCAGCTAACCTTGTGAAATAGTGTATGGTTCTGGAAACTGTTGATGACATATGCCATGTATTTGTCATGGAGATCCAGGATTTTCCGCACGTAGTCCTGTAATAAGCAGTAAACATTTAGAAAAAATAAACATTTATAAAAATAATAAAAAAATGAAAAAAAGCTAGAGGTATGTAAAATGCTTACCAGCTCCAGCGCACTCACTACGTCCCTCTTCTCGTTCTGCATATATGAAAGAAAAGATGTTATGATAGCAATCGGAAAAAAAAATGAAAACATCATTTAAGAAAGTAACAGAATTAGAAAATAACATAAATTGGAAAAGGACTAATAAAATAGTGATACAACTAAATAACTGGATAGGAAAGATGATTTTAAACAAACTATATCATCACATAGTGAAATTTTGCAAGCAGAAAACAGCATAATAGTTGATGCAATTTAGCATGGATGCACTATTAGGAAATTGGTCTGACAGTTATTTTACAAAAAAACACATCTTCCAAAGAATTTCAAAGTTGTGTGTTACAACAAGTGAAAGGAAAAGACAGGACGAATCACCTTCTTGCTGGCAGCAGCATCTACTGCTTGCTTCAACAAAGACATGCCTACTTCATTGACATGCTGCAAAGAAGTAAACTTTTTAAGAAAATGGAACTTGATTAAAAGTGCAATGCAATACAGTATAATGAGTAATGCAATACCTCCTGGAATGTTTTAGATACTGGAGGCAGGCCATCTTTTATCCTAGAGAAGAGCCTAAACATCCTTGACAGATCTTCAACCTGCATTAACAAATATATGCTCAAAATTCTATGTCCACCAGCTCCTCGCATATATGGACATGTGCTTCTATCTAACAAACCTTTTCATTACAAAGCAACACTTTGCATCCAGAATTCTCTTTCTTCAAGATTTGGTCTATGTGCCGAGCTAGCAATTCTCCTTGTGCAGCCTGTAAGCAATTAGAAGGGTGTAATAATTTCAGTGTCAGAAATTTACTGCACTTGATCTGGTTGGAAACATGATTCATGTAATAACCAAAGTGAGATAAATAACTAACAGCCTCAGACAAACCTCCATTAACTTTGGTTCAGTAGAAGAGTGTAAATAATGTGCAACTCGTTCCTTCTCTTTTTGTAAGCACATCTCAGCCTATGGAACAGAGAGTCAGAAGATGTCCTTACACCATGAAATGGAATTTACAAGAGCTCCTCAGTTACCTTAAGCATGTATTCAGGGCAAGTGTCCTCCACAATCCAGGTTTGGGCCTTCTTAGAATAGTAATCTATTGTACCCTGCCGAAATGCATCTTCGAAGTCCTTCTCGTAAGGTGGATCTGGTGCAGATTGATTTCTTGCTGGGTCATGCCCGAGTTCAATATAGATATCAAGAACATTCTTGACAAGAGTACGGTCTATAATCTGGCCGTCTCTATCCTTGTCGACCTGTCAAACCAAGGAATTCCAAAAGTATGATTTTCCAAGCCACCTCTTTAAAATGCAACACAAGAAGCAGCAATTTATAAGACTAACCATGGTGATCAAAATTGTTGTAACTGTTGCTTTCAGCTCGTCAAAGGCCTGTCACAAAAGCATGAAAACCGACATATTAAAAAAAAACCTCGCAACCATAAGCTTCTTCAGACATGGGAAGAAAGTAAAAAATCATCAAAGAAAACGAAAGACCATACCAGAGTTTTGAAGGATTCCCAGCCAACTGATTTAAGGGCCGGAAGTGACCTCCGTGTAATGAAGTAGCGGTCAAGGTAGTGGAAGAACCTGCACAGCCACCTGACCATTACCTTGTGGTTTTTCCACCTGAGCACGAGTTCCCTCAGCAGGAACTCACCGTGCTTCTCCCTCAAGGAGGGCAACACCTACGCAATCACAAAACAAAGTTAATCAACACCAAAAGAATGATTTCACAACGAGCACTCTAGCTCATTGAACAAACTTTATATAATAACAATCAACAACTATACTCCATCCCAAATTATAAGTCATTCCAAGAATCTTGGAGAGTCAAAGCATCTCAAGTTTGACCAAAATTATAGAGAAAATTATAAAAATTTATGACATCAAATAGGTATACTATGAAAATATAATTGATGAAGAATCTAATGATACTTAGATGACATCATAAATATTATTATATTGTCATATAAATTTGATCAAACTTAAGATATTTTGACTCTCCAAAATTCTTGGAATGACTTATAATTTGAGATGGATAAGTACATGATACTATATAAATTATCACTGCTCGCTCATCATGCACGATCTCTGAACTTAATCAGGCTTGGACCATTAATTTATTAAGCATCTACAAGAAACCATCCCAAAAATCCAGGATTATAAAAGATGGATCTTGACTTCCAGCACTATATATATACATCCCCAAATTAAAGGCTCATCAGGCCAAAACAACTTCCGATCTAAACTCAAGCAGTTACAGAGAAACCAACAAACCGTGCACAATTTCTATATCACAAACATAAGAGATGCAATCTGAAAGGACGGCCAAAAGTTACGATTTTTTCCGAAGAGTAAAATTGATCGAAGATGAGGAGGCAGGTAATAATAGTAATCTAAAGAAACTGTGCCACGTACGTACGGTGAATGTGACGTAATCGTCGAAGGCCCCCCTGTACTTGTCGTAGAGCTGCTGCGAGTAGTCGTGCGGCGACTTCTGCGTGCACATGTTGTATATCGTCCTGCCGGGCGCAACGAAACATGTCAATCAGCAGATCGCATGCGTGGAAGAAGCCGATAAGATCGGAAGTAGTAATCATATTGAACCCTAATGAAACTAAACAACCAGGCCGGACCAACAGAAGAGATTGAACCCCAGCTAGGAGAGGAGAGATCAGAGCCAATGCATGCGAGGACGACGGACGTACGTGTAGAGGTGCATGTACTCATCGGAGACGAAGCTGACGCGGGGTTCGTCGGCGAGGATGCGCTTGAGCTTGGCGATGCCGATTTCCATCTGTGCCCACCCCTCATCGAGGTCTATGATCGGGCGGTTGAGCGACATGATGCCGCCCTGGCGCCGCGCCGGATTGCCTTCGCCGGAGGAGGAGGGAAAGAAGGGAAGCGGGCGATGGGAAGTCGAGAGGGCGACGTGTGCGGCGACGCGAGTCGAGGGTTCAGGGCTTTGACGTCGTTGGCGAGATGGGAAATAAATAGGAGGGAGGGAGGCGAGCTTTGGGCCTCAGGTGGGGTCGTGTTTTCACAATGGAGTCGGTTTGGAACTCTCGTAAGTCGGTTTGGAACTCTCCAGGGGTCCGAGGTAATTGCGGTAATATTGAATCCACAACGTTGACCCGTCAGTATAGGCATGGATGTGCGGTTTTGCTAGGCAAGGCCTCTCTACGAGTACTACAAAATCACGGTACGACCATATTTGGAACATGGTAGAGGGGAAGGAGACCAACAAGGGTGTCCAAGTCAAGAAGAAGATTCGAGGCTAATTCGGTTCGAGTTTCCGAGGTGGAGGCCCAAAGCAACTCAAGTTTGAGTCCGTCTCGGAGTCCAGGAGTAGTACGTACTAAAAATGATGCTCAGGTCGCATACGGTGTCCGTTTTGGACGTTCTTTATATGGATGGAAACAGAATTTCATGGAGCTTCCAATGGCAGTGGTCCCACCTTAAAATTCGATCGAAATCAATGGAAGTCGTCGAAACAATTGGACGTTCAGAATCTGTCAGGGTGCTGCGCCACCGTCTTTTGGGCCGTTGGCCCGTGTATCGTGTTGGAGCCCATAGGGGCGCGTCCAGAGGGGTCTCCACGACCTAACCCTCATAAATTCAGTAGCCGTCGCCACATTAGGGTTTGAATTTTGTTTAGTTCTAGTTTTCCTTTGAGAAACTAAGATTGATTCGTTGCAACTATGACGACAAGTCCTTTTACAATGATCCAAGATCCATGTTCTTGTTCTCCTCGACTGTGTCGATTAGTCCTTTCGAATTGAGAGCTTGAACCCTTCTTTACTTCATTCATATTTGCAATATCAGATTGCGTGTTTACACTTTCTTGCTTGTATCCTTCGGATTCGCTTGTAGGGAAAGCCTTCTCGGCGAGGTCAATCAAGTTATGCTTGGTTGATAACCAATGGAGCAGCGGTGTAGCGGTTGCAGGGATTCAAATCATGTCTGATTTAGAAGCCCGGATTGTCAACTTCGAGTCTCCACCAATCGAATTTATCATTACCTTTCGGAAAATCGGGCCAGTGCTACATCAAGTGGTATCAGGATTCCAGGTTACCCATGAGGTATACTATCATATTTCCCCTTTAGATTCAGTTCGTATCCAACACCTATAGTCCACAAAAAGCCCAAAAATATTTACATTTTCCGCAAACACACTAAACCAGCAACAAGACTCGACGACGGACACAAACTGAACAAAGCAAATCTAAAATGAAAATTGCAAAGGCTAAAAAAAGGTGATAGGACAGCGGAAAGTGTAAATATTTTTGGGCTTTTTGTGGACTATAGGTGTTGGACACGAATTGAATCTAAAGGGGAAACACGATAGTATACCTCACGGGTAACCTAGAATCCTGATACCACTTGATGTAGCACTGGCCCGATCTTCCAAAAAGTAGTGATAAATTTGATTGGTGGAGACTCGACGTTGACGATCCGGGCTTCTAATCAGACACGATTTGAATTCCAGCAACCGCTACACCACTACTCCGTTGGTTATCAACCAAGCACAACTTGATTGACCTTGCCAAGAAGGCTTTGCTTGCAAGCGAATCGAAGGACACAAGCGAGAAAGTATAAACACGCAATCTGATATTGCAGATATGAATGAAGTAAAGAAGGGTTCAAGCTCTCAATTCGAAATCCCACGGGGATCCGTCCTGCGACAGTGACCGACGCGACGCTATACCGGAAAGGCCCCTCAGGGTGTTAGAAAGTGTAGGATGTGTACAGAGCAGTGCTTGGAAAGGGTTGTGCTTCGGGCAAATACCTAAAAAAGGTTTTCCCCCGAACCCCCTTTCCAAGAAAGATGGAACGGAACTGGAACCTAACTTTGGTGATTGTCTTCAGTGGTTAGGTTCCAAGAACTATAGTATAACTCATTAGCTACACCCCCGACCTCAGGGTGAAGGTGACTAATCGACACAGTCGAGGAGAACAAGAACAAGGGCTCTGGATCACTGTAAAAGGACTTGTCGCCACAGTTACAACAAAAAATCAACCTCAGTTCCTCAAAGGAACACTAGAACTAAATAAAACCCGAGTTTCTAAGTTGGTGGCTACTGATTTTATATCAAAAGGGATGAACTAGGGTTAGGAGGACCAGGAAGGGGGTGCCTACAACTTGGGCTTAAAGCCCGACACGATACAAGGCCAAGTGGGCCCAAAACTGGTGACACAACACCTTGTTGTGGTCACACAGAATGATCCATGAACCTTCTAGAGCTAGGACCAGAACCAAAAGAACAGCGTCATCGTCCCTATTCTAACGCATCAAAGAACGCCTCGTTTCAATATCGTATGAGAGAGATATGGCTGAAACCGTGTAGGGGTGTCGGCTGAATCCGAAACGAACACGATGACCGAGTTGGTGACGAATTGTATCTTGGGGAAGACCATGACTCGTGCGTGCCCAGCATGGCTATGTTCTCATCATCGATGATGAGGACATCAACACCAACAATACATCCACACCTACACAAGTACCAATTTCTGGTCCTATTACTCGTGCCCGTGCTCGTCAACTTAATCATCAAGTAAGTTCAATCCTGAGTTCCTGTCCATCCTATTTAGACCATGGAGACGCGTGCACTCTTATTTTGGTTAGGAACCAGGGAGAAGACCAAAAGGGAAAATAACTCGCGCAGACTGGATTCGGACTCCAGGATAGTACCAACTTGTGATGGTCACCACGGTCGCATATGTACGTACTCGGATTGGGGCGTAATTCACGGATTCATTATGAAGTATATTTTCATATGGATCTAAATTCAAGTCCATATCTGGTCTGAGGCGGTCGTAATGACCAATTTACTACCGAGAGGTTTTCTGGTGCTGCGTCACTTTAATTTGGCCCAATGGGCCGTGTATCAAGTCGGGTCCAATAGGGACGCGTCCTAGGGTTGGAGCACGACCCCAACACCCTGGTGGTCGTCCTCCCACCTTCATATACCCCTTAGCCGCCACCAAGAATGATTGGTTTTGTTTAGATCAAGTTTACCTCTCACTACTTGCTTGTAAGCGCGCGTGTTGGATCAGCTGCCCGTCTTCCTGTCTTCGGAACTGTCGGGGATAGATCCCCAGTACCCGCAAGGAAGGAAGAAGTCGGACTCTTACTAAAATTCCCCTTAATCCGACTAGGACTAGTCTTGTGTACTCCTACTAGGACTACTCCTTGTAATCCGACTAGTACTCTTGCCCCCTGGAGTATATAAAGGAGGGCAGGGGTACCTAGATCGGCATCTCACTTAAGCTCAACACCTAAGCGCAGGACGCAATATACAATACTCCAAAACAGGATTTAGGGTATTACGCTTCTCTGGCAGCTCGAACATGTATAAATCCATATCTTGTTCCCTTACTTTTACCTTCGGGTTCCAGGTCTGACGATCCCCCAACCGACTAATCGACTACCTCAGGTGCCCCCTTGGTAGGCTGCCGGTATAAAACACTGACATCTAGCACCTACTATGGGACAGATCGTCGAGATCATCAGGCGAGCTTAAAGGATCTCGTCATCAAGATTAATCTAGTCGTCGCGTTCATGCGGCGGATTTGAGCGTGATCACGGCAACGTCGCTAGTACCAATTTTCAACTCGGCGAATTCCACGGCCAAATCGTTCTGCAGCTATCTGCAACATGTGAACTCAAGTCCCGAGCAGAGATCGAGGTCGAGTCAACTGCACTGTTCTTGCATCCGAGAAGAAAAACCATGGCTTAATCCATGTCCTATTAGAGAGAGAACAGTCGATCTCCAGTCCACGTCAATCAAGACTAAGCTGGTAGATTCCGCGTCTCTGTTCCGACTCTGCACGTCGACTTCCAGACGCTCGATTTCGAGACAAGCTCACATTGCAAAATCCGATCAGGGTTCAATGATACGGTGCGCGCCCTGCTCATCCATGGAGACCACAAATGCTGGATAAAGAATTCTACGAAGATCGAAGCAAAGGTCACGGTTTCAGCTACACAAAGGTCATGTCCGCACGTACGAGCACAGGCAAGCAAGCGTACATGTAGAGTAGAGACCAATAATAAAAGCAAAAGCAAGAGCAAGGTCATGTCAATCATTACAGGGTGAATAGCAAAAAATTCTTTATCCAGCATCAAGCTGTCCATCTGCCGTAAAAGTAAGGCGGCAGATGGGACCGGAATTGACAAAGCGCTGGCAAAAAGTTACTCTGACTTGTTGAGTTGCATCAAGTTGAAGACGAAGTTGTCAACAAAATTGTTTCAAATCACAACATACGAAGTCGACTACGAGTCCGAGGTGGAGAAAGCACCTAAAGCCAACCGTTGATGACTCATCTCCAGAAGCCACTGTGCAGGAAGCCAACAGCACACTCTTCGAGATGGAACGGAGAGCGTCGAGTTGCTGCCCCGGACGGACTGACAAGATGTACGCGAATGCTACTGCATCGACGTCCCACCGCACTGACTCGCTGACGACTATCGACTATGACTACTCCGACTACTCTCATCGACTACTTTGATGGACGACTCACCGACGACTACTTCGACTACGTAGTAATGCTCGCCGATGACTATTTCGACTACTCATCGAGGACCGATTACTTCAACTTGTGAGGGCACTCGGCGACTACCTCAACTGCTCGTCTCGACTAAAAAATTAGTCAGGGCAAATTTCTCATCGTCGACAACTAGTCATAATCGCCTCCGACTAGTCGACTTCGTCACAACCGTCACGGCTTCATCAACGACCGTCACGGCTTCATCAACAATCGTCCACGAATCAAGCTAAGTCACTTTTCTAAATTATCTTCTGGCTTATTTTCCGTTTGCGCGCAACACGTGCTCTACTCGTCGGAAGCTCCTGCGCACAACACGCGCTCTACTCGCCGGAGGGCAGCAAACTCTTTCGCGCTACCGCGCTCTCTTTTTATCGCAACAACGACTATTCCTTTTTGTCACTACTCTTCTCGAGAAGAACACGCCTTAACTCGTGAAAGCCTCGGGTGCACCTGTGACGCCAAATGCTTGCACACATACACGTGCAATAGCAATGTCCATCCGCGTACACTCACACACGCAGCGGATACGGCTAAACGGGGACTGAGAGCCTAAAATGTAACAGGCTAACTACTTGGGAAGAGTATGACTGGAATAAGAGCATGACACACAATGTTTACATTAATCGCTGAATAAATTTCAGTAGTTTCAATATTCTGTAAAAATGCTACATAATGTACGCATCTTTTCTTTTAGATCAAACTTCAGTGACGATGCTCCAGGATGCCAAGCGTACAGGCTAGTTCCCGAACTCAAGGGCTAAGTGCCAATAACTACTCGACGTGGCTCCTACGGCTCACCTGGCACATAAGCTCAGGGGGCTAGACGCCGCAAGACTACTCGGATGATGACTGGGGTGAAGATTTAAGATCCTTGAGTTGATTATTCAATCAATTCAAGGCTCGGGGGCTGATAAGCTACACCCAATAATTTTCTAGCCGGAAGAAAAGATTCAAGATTTTTTGACCCTCAGCCTGATTCTATGATTCAACCTAAGGCTCGGGGGCTACTCCATATAGAGTGCAACTTTCGCTGCCCTCCATACATGAAGACTACAATATTAAGTTGATCAAGGTTTTGAGCACACCATAGCCTCATGGCAGCTTTGAGAAGCTTTGAAGATTCCGCCAGATAAAGTACTCGAAGAGCACCAAGACTACTCGGCGAAAATCTTAAGACTACTCGAAGACTGCTGCATTCGACTATGAAGCGCTCGGGGGCTTGTCGGGAATAGATCCCTAGTACCCGCAAGGAAGGAAGAAGTTAGACTCCTACTATAATTCCCCTGTAATCCGACTAGGACTAGTCCTGTGTACTCCTACTAGAACTCCTTGTAATCCAACTAGTACTCTTGCCCCCTGGAGTATATAAAGGAGGAAATGGGTACCTAGATCGGCAACTCACCTAAGCTCAACACTCAAGTGCAGAGCGTAATATACAACACTCCAAAATAGGATGTAGGGTATTACGCTACTCTGACGGCCCGAACCTATATAAATCTATGTCTTGTGCCCTCGCTTTTATCTTCGAGTTTCAGGTCCGGCGATCCCCCAACCTAATCGACTACCTCGGGTACCCCGTTGGTAGGCTGCCGGTATAAAACACCGATAGGAACCCCACCTTATTGAGATTGAGTTGGAAACCTTCATCTCCATCTAGTAAATTTAGTACTTGTTATACTTGTTCTTGCTAGTTCTTCGATTGCTTGCAGGATGAGTGCCCTAGTGGCCGGGTGACACGCTCCACAAGATCGCGGCAGCCATTGGAGGTGGTGTATCGCTTGCTAAGGCGCAGCTTGGAAGTATGTAGTCAGGCCGTGAACGTCGTCTCCATCAACCAATCGAGTTATCCTCCCTTCTCATCGAAAGATCGAGAATCAACCCTAGCGGGTTCATATCAGTTGGTAATCAGAGCAAGGTTTATCGGTGAGAGACTTCCAATCATTCGCTGTTTTACTTTCCCATAGTCTAGAAAAAGCCAAAAAAATAATTAGATTAGTGTACCCACAATCCTATAACCCTTTGAGCCTTTCGAGTTTTCGGTTGCTTAGAAACGGGAGACCCCTATAAATCATTTTTATAGTAGTGATGTGTGCTGTCCATTACCTCGGTCCACACGTGTGCATGCATGCATTCCGTCCAATTTCTTTGCTAATCACGCACATCACACAGTATGCATGGATCCATGCGTGTAGGCAACACATGAGCAGCTCATATGAGTATATCACTTCGTTAGTTCATTTGGACGGTAAAAGCAGGACCAGCTTGTGAACTTAATGCATTGAGCAACATATTGGTGCACGGCGTGTTCCTGTTTCAAATTCGAATTGACGTTGTCATTTAAAACATTCCATTTATCAGATTCGTTTTAGCTTGTTTCCTTCCCTTTGCTAGTCGAAATCACTAAGTTAGTACTTGATTCGCTGCGGGTGTGAACTCCTACCCACCACCTCAGTACAATTGATGTGACCGCGAAGCACAGGTGCATCTGGGGGCTAGCGTAGGGCTCAGCTGGCGTGGTTTAACTTGGTGGGGCAGTTCAGATGTTCAAGGGCGAAGGAAGGAACGGATTGACATGCGTGTTCTTTTGTGACGTATGTGTCGTGTGATTAGGTTTACTTTGCAAGAATTAAATCGAATCGATTCACTGTATCTCTCACATAAAAGAACCTTGAGCACTTGATCTCTTGTAGTAATTAATGGAAATAAAATGGTGATGACAAGATATATGTTTATGATATCAATTGTTGATTAATTTTGTATAGCATGATTGCTCTAGTTATTTATGCAAATCTAGTTGGTACTTGTTACATGTTGAACTTAAGCTAAAATATTGAAAGTAAAGACATACTTGTAGTAAGCTCCTTTTTACAGAAGAAACACAGCAAACCAGAAGCCATGCGTACTAGGAGTCGCCTAAGTATGTACCATAGTTGGGTAAGCCTTGCTGAGTATTAGTATACTTAGGGTTGTTGTTCTGACCCTATTTCCAGTGGTGTTGCATCTCTTTGATAGTACGTCGGTGGGCTCGATGTGTTGTCCTTTGCTCTGAGTTGTTTCTAGCTTTCCGTCTATCTTAGTTTATCCTGGTTCAGCTTTCTTTCCGCGGTGCATTTAAAAAGCTCTGTTTCATTCTTGTATTTGAACTCAGTTCGTAAAAGTTAAGTGTTGTACCCTAATTTATGATGTTTGTATTATCTATACTCACCTTCGCATGAGACTTGTGGTGTATGTTTTGATCGAGATATTCAGTGGTTGAATTGGGATTTACTCGATAGACTGTCAAATTATGATGTTTTAAGTGTGTATTCACCGGATTAACCATTAAGCATACTTAAGTCGGTTTAATCTGGACAGTTCTGCCACAGCAACCACTTCTGAAAATGAGTGTTTCCAAAACCGACCGTCATTTTTAGAGGGGGCTTGTGTAGGGCTCAGCTGACCATGGTTTAATATTGTGGGGCAGTTCAGACGTTAGAGGGCAAAGGTAGGAACAGATTGACGTGCGTGTTCTTTTGTGGCGCATGTGTCGTAAGATTACTTTGCAAGAATTATATCGAATCGATTCTCCATATCTCTCACATAAAAGAAGCTTGATCACTTGATCTTTTGTAGTAATGGAAATAAAATGGTGATGACAAGATATATGTTTATGATATTAATTATTGATTAATTTTGTATAGCATGATTGCTCTAGTTATTTATGCAAATCTAGTTGGACTTGTTACATGTTGAACTTAAGTTAAAATATTGAAAGTAAGGATATACTTGTAGTAAGCTCCTTTTTGCAAAAGAAACCTAGCAAACTAGAAGCCATGCATACTAGGAATCGTCTAAGTATATACCATAGTTGGGTAAATCTTGCTGAGTATTAGTATACTCAAGGTTGTTGTGATCCTATTTCAGGTGGTGTTGCATCTCTTTGATGGCACATCGGTGAGCTCGATGTGTTGTCCTCCGCTCGGTGCCGTTTCTAGCTTTCCGTCTATCTTAGTTTATCCTAGTTCAGCTTTCTTTCCGCAGTGCGTTTAAAAGCTCTGTTTCATTCTTGTATTTGAACTTAGTTCGTAAAAGTGAAGTGTTGTACCCTAATTTATGTAAACGCTGTGATGTTTGTATTACCTATACTTACCTTCGCGTGAGACTCGTGGTGTATGCTTCGATCGAGATATTTAGTGGTTGAATCGGGATTTACCCGACATACTGTCAAATTATGATGTTTTAAGTGCATATTGACCAGATTAACAATTAAACGTGCTTAAGTCGGTTTAATTTGAACGGTTACCACTTCTGAAAATGAGTGTTTCCAAAACCGACCGCCATTTTGAGAGGCGGTCTATGTCCATGAAGGGCTGATGTAATGTAGATGTGGTTATTAAAAGGGACATATGTAAAAATATATTTGTAGTAGTGACCGAGAGAGTGATAGGAGGAAGGACACGAGGATATCTTTCGCATCGCCCATATATTGAGAAAGGATCCTAATACCCACATGGCCCTCCAGGATAACACCAATGATGCGATCCACAAAAAGTTTGCCTTTAAGATACGTAATTTAACATCTATTGAGCATCTCCAGCAGTCCAACATCAGCTAGCTATAAGCCGTCTACATCATCTCTTTGTTAAGGTCATTATGTAAAACAAATGCTGAGGTGGAGAAAAGAAGGGGTGAAGAGAGACAAAAGTTAGTTTTTTTTTGAGCAACAAAAGTGAGCTACTACTCGTTTTAACTTTTCTAAATATATAACTTTTGATGTATACTTAGATATATACTACATCTAAATAAAAAAGATATGTAGCTAGAAAAAACTAAAACAAATGATATTTTGGGATGGAGAGAATAATTAACAACAAATCCATAACACACTTCAAGAGCATGCAGCATTTAGCACAATTATTTTTTAAGAGCATGGTATAGCTAGACCATTAGATGAGTTATCTGTTGTACTTATTATTTATTTATGATAGAAACAACCTTATAAGCTAGCAAACCGAATGGAGACGGATGCGTCCTTACAAAATTGCAACACACGGAAATTGATGGACTAGCAAATTCATCTTCAGCAGGTAGTGGATGCGGTTCCTGCTCAGGTATGCGCCTTAGATATATGTTTGTTGCATGGCCCGGAAAATCTTTCAAGTGGAACTATATTTACAGAGAAACTGTTGAAGATAATTCCCTAGGTAAACTCTCAATCCAGTCAGAAAATGCGATACCCAAGAAAAGAAGCAGCGGACTGTCGAGTTAGGAAATATTTCTCGAGCAGTGGTCAAGCGTTCTCAACTATATGGCACCGATAGATCAATGTTATGATCTTATTACTATATCATAAATTCGTTAAATTCGTTTTCCACAATTGTTCTGCATTTGTCCTCCATATCCTTTACTCCCTTCATCCCACAGAGACTGTTCGTTTAGCTTTCAAAATTTATCCCACAAAGAGTGATCTAACAAAAGCCCTCGTAATACCTTCTGACCCAGTTAACGAATCAATCGTTTACTCCCACTACCGATGCATGAGCCAGACTCGTTAAATAAGAAAGGCTAATACATCCGACAATTACTGCAAGCGTGCATGCATAGTTAATTCTACGAGAGTTATTAAAGGTATTTTGGACTTTTAGAGTACTTTGGACTTATAGCACTGCTACTAAGTCTTTGTGGGATGGAGGGAGTACTTCTACAAATTTATTTTAACAATGAAAAGCTTAATTTGCAAATTACATGCAGAAAGAGTACTTCGCTTGTGCTCTGCTCGTATACAAGGAAAAGGCCATACTTATGACCATTACAACCCGCACCTCCGGCAACTATACAAGACACGATGCACAATAAATACAACAAGAATGGCATCTTACTGCACTGAGTAGCACGGTGTGCCGCCAATGCATGGTTACTATCGCTCCAATTATCTAGACAACTGATTGAAATAAAACAAAGCTATATATATTGGGAGGGAAAAATACAACAAATGGTACAAGATCTAACATATGGTGTTACAACTTACATCGTAGCTGCATGCCTTCTGATCCACGCGTTCCCATCCGTGAATTTTTCATCCCTGTTGTCTCCACTGACAGGCCAACCACTGGGCAAGCTGGATGTACAGCAGAGAAATGCCCACGCTGACCATAAGAGAATTATAGATGTTGCCGATAAATCACGGCAATACCCCATCTGACAAAGAAATCAGGCTCGGGCAATCATTCCAGACCCCAGACAGCACACGTGATGATCAAGCCAAGTATCTGTACACATTAGGGTTATCTTTGTCCCTCTCCAAGTAATCCCTTGTGATAAGATCCTCAATCCGCTTCTTTATTGCCTTGAAGTCCGGCTACAGAGAGAGGAGCAGCTTTTATCATATGAACTCATTATAAGAAAATTGAATAAACAAGTGACTTGATTCATGAATACTCCTTTAAACATATATACAAATTTGTATTGCACAAAACAGAAAGATTATGGGGCTGGCCAGAGGTGGTGCTAAGAGGATTATGCTATGTAATGGAAGTCAGCACAAGTAAACAGACGTAACATCTCAACTCTAACAAAGTACAGTATTTTGGAAACAGAAAAAATCACTACAGAGCTGATTGATTGAATTGAGGGCTTAAGAGGGCAAAGAAAGTTTTTCACTACTAACATCTACAAATACTGTGTTGAACATATGTTTTGTACCTTGAACATGCGACCAAGCTGCTCCACACATTCCATTACAAGTTGTTGATGACCCAAAACTTTCCGGCTCTTCATAATGCGCACTATGGATGCATCAATTGCATACCTGCGATCCTTGTCAACATCTTCAACTACTTTCTTCTTCTCATCAACTGGAGGAAGAGGTATCTACAAATGGCATGAAAAAACAATATAGTAAAAAAAACAACAAATCAGGAAAGTAAATCGAGAAAATATAAGAAGATACCTTTATTCTTCGCATCTTGTCAGTAAATTTTGAATTATACTCAAAGACATCATTTGGTGAAATAGATTTGTTACTAGGTTCTTTGTTAAGAATCTTGTACTTTGCACAAGAAAGAGAATGAAGAAGGCGAACAACATCATCATCTGAGAGATTTAGCTGTGTCACAATCTCAGAATAGCTGAGCCTGTCAGCTCCATTGAATAGCAGCAGCAATGCAGCCTACCAACATAAAGATGAAGGCATATCAGAGAACATCTAACATGGCACAAATGTTTATTGAAATGCAGTTACAATACCTGATAAGTTGTAACAATGAGCTCAATAGTTTTGGCCTCAAACTTAGCACTGATATTACAGGTTCCCAGGGAATATATCCAGGTAAGCTTCCTGTGCTTTGTTCTTGTTTGGTAAAACTCTTTGAAAACCTCTACGCATTTCACCTGAAAAAAAATTGAGAATACAAATAACTATCCCGTGCAGAGTAAGTTATCAGATATAAATACTACAGAAAGTAAAGCAAGTCACGGTGTGATTTAAATTACCAATCAAGTTTAGAAAGCAATATAACAGGTCTGCAGTAAACATGAAGGGGAAAAAATTTACCATTTCAGAAGGCAGATTTATGTCAAAAGATTTGTAGCTTGGCCAAAATCCTGTTGTCAGAACAGTAACAGCTAAGTCTATTCCAGGATTCAGCTCCGGATGGTTGCTTATGAACTCTTCAAACTTTGTTTGATGGTCTCTTGCAACAGTCAGATCAGTAACCATGCCCTCCATTTTTGAAGTGAATTGCCCTCCGCACTGTTGTTTTAGTTTGGTCAGGATGCTTCTTTCATGCTCATCATTAGCACTCTTGTCAAAAAGTAATCTCCTTGCAAGCTTCTTTCTGCAAATTAGCACCAGAATTCAATGAATCCATATTCCAATTTATCCAAGAGCTTAAGGACCACTAAATTAGTATGCTAAATAACTGGAGATTACCTGTAAAATTCAGCAAACAAGTCCTTATCGCTGATGTATGCAAGCAGCCTTACCACCTGGTAAGTGTACAGTTTCAGGATTATGTTACTAGATCTATTTGAAAAGCTTGGTAACAGTACCAGACACAACAAATTGATGGCTGTACCTTCTCAAGAGTATCTTCAATTGCTTCGTCGCTAAGCTTTTCACTGCCACCTTTCTTTAAAATATTGTCACAAAAGGTGGCTAGCAATTCAGCATTTGAACTACCAGAAACACCTTTATTGCAGAAAACCTCAAAAGCCTCTTTAAGGGCCTGTACAAACAGAAGAACAAATAGGAGCCAACATTTCAATGTCACGGTCCAAAGAATATAGCGAGCTAACAGTCTCAGATAAGTACATCAAACTTACAAACCTTATGAAAGAGAGTGTGGCCCTGGAAACACTCTGTAACATATGCTACATACTTGTCATGCAGCTCAATGATTTTCCGGACAAAAATCTAAAATCAAGAAAAGCTCACTGGGTAAGAAGCCACACAAAAATTGAATGGCAACAGCAATATCATATCAAGACGCAAACCTGTTCTTGTAGACCAACCATATCCTTCTTCTCTGGCTGTAAAAGAACGGATAATCTTAGATGACACTCAAGATGGAGAGAAATCAAAGGAGGCAAAGAACTAAACATAAATAATCATGTTGAAGAAGATGCAAAAGCAAACCAACGTAAGGAAAAAAAGTAAGAGCCTCTAAAAGTAAAAAGAAACCTACAACAAATAAAAAACAAAAGACATAAAACAGGAAAAAAAAAGGGTATTAGACTCATAACTCAATGTGTTTTTCAATAAAAACAAATAAAATGGTGATTCAGGCAAGATGATTTATTCATCAGTCTATGTCCAAACCATCATCAGATAATAACATAGTAATAAACTAACAGCTGAAAACAGCTATGGCATATATGTTCACTAGTGGCATAAAAATGAACCCACTTGCCTATCGGCACATGACACAGAGTATAGACATTCCAACATGAATCAAGTACAAATATAAACGTTTGAGCAAAGCATATTACTAATTTGCCCTAGGTAAAACAGAGGATGCACAAAAATCAACTATTGAATGTAGAGACAAATGCTGCACCTTCTTATTGCTAGCAGCATCTTCTGCTTGCTTGACTAAAGCTGTGCCCTCGTTAGTAACATGCTGCAGAGAAGTACAGTTAGATTACAAAATTAAAAATATTTATGAAGAAATGGTACATGTTTGAAGCAAAAGTACCTGCTTAAATATCTGAGAAACAGGTTCTAGGCCACGAGTTATTCTGGAAAAGAGCCTATACATCCTAGACAGATCCTCAACCTGCAGTAAGATTGCACAAATAATATGTCAACATATTTTCATATACCACAAATATGTTACTAATGAAGACAGATCTCTCACTGAGGCACTGAACCTTGTCATCACGAAGTAGTGCATGACATCCAGAATGTTCCTTCTCCAAGAGTTGGCTTGCATACTGAGTTAGCAGTTCGTGCTGCACTTTCTGCCAAATCAGATCATGATAAATCATGTCATACAGGGGGAAGACATCATGACTAGTGCTCTATCAGGATTCCTATGGCACTTTAAATATATAGCAATAAAATATGGCTTTCCACTAACCTCCAATAACTTCTGTTCACTGCTAGAATGCAAATAATGAGCAACTCGTTCCTTTTCCCTTTTCAGGCATTCTTCAGCCTAATGAAAGAAAATTCCATAAGAAAGTGCTCACCACAGATAGAAATGTTTGCCAAAGTTTCTTCAAGATGAAGATACCTTTAACATGTAATCCGGACAAGAATCCTCAAGGATCCAGGTTTGGGCCTTGATAGAGTAGTAATCGGCAGTATCTTTAAGCAAGAAATCTTCAAAATCATTTTCATAGCACTCCATACTACCCAAACCAATTTCAACAAATATATCCAGAACATTCTTCAACAGGGCCCTATCTATTTGTTCACCTTCACGTTCTCGGTCAATCTGTTGAAGAAAGAATTTTTCATAACCAATTGACCAAATAAGTTCACATTACACAATGCAAAGCAAAGACTCACCAAAGATATGACTGCACTTTTTACTTTCCCTTTGATCTCTTGGTATACCTGTTACCAGAAGTGCAAATGGTAAAAAATACAGAATACTTACAGGTATCAAAGACCCAGTAGTTTGGTTTAAGAAAACAAACAAGATTAATCCAAATTAAATAGTTGTGTTACCAAGTCTCTGAAACAACTAAGCCCAACTTCTCTAAGTGGCGGTAGTGATCTCCGGGAAATGAAGTACCGATCAAGATAATGGAAGAAGCGTGATAGCCACCGAACCATTACTTTATGATTTGACCACCTTTTTACTAGCTCTCTCAACATAAACTCATCATGCTTCTCCCTTAGCGAAGGTAAGACCTGCATGAAATTGAACCCACATTACCTATAACTGATTATTGACAGAGAACATGTGCAAATATAGAAAGAAAAATTAATGTGGTTAAACCATGCAAATGATCAAATTTCATTAAGATATAAGAGTAAGAATTTCCTCCAACCGCAGTGTTAAAAGAAAGGATGTTTGCGTTGGGGATGCGCTCTTGTGGGCCAAGGTCTAGGGACCCCCTTTGTTTATAAAAGAGGCCTAATTAGGGGGTCTAGGGGCTCAATTAAGACATCCAGGGGCATCGTTGTAATGTTTAGGGACCTATTTGTAATATTTAACCCCACCGATGGAATAAACATAAACAGCCATATCCTCCTACCTATAAATAGAGCCCTAGGACATGGGGAAGAGAACTCTTGGTCATTTGTTCATTCGCTCACTTGTTCACTTGCTCTCTCTCTCTCTTCCCCTTCCTCTTATTTGTTTGGGATATCCAATCCCAACAGTTTGTATATGAAAGAAATACATTTTTCTCATACAGATGAAAGGTTACTATTGACAATCTGAACTGTAAGATCAAGATTCAAATGCTCTTCATAGAACCGACACTTGTAACATGCTCAATTTAAGGATTACCTTCACACATTTAAGATATAAACACATAGGCCAATAAGTTATCTGAATTTGAGTGCTGGAAAGGCATTTTCCACTATCCCCCGGTATCATAACTAACTAAACAAACATACCTAATTAAGATGTACATTTTCATGCAGTGAAAAACTAAACAGAAAGCAGGGATATCTGAAAGACTAAATTGCACCCACCATACAACAACTTGTCAGGTGGGATCAAATTGGTCCAACTACTTGTAAAATGCTCAATTTGTACGATAACTAGACATGTGGGTGCAGATTAGTCCAACAACTTGTAACATGCTCAATTTTATGCAATAACTCGGTAAATTGGTGCACCTATAGTCCAAATATAACAACGACAAAATATTAAGCAAAGTTGATGGACACGTGAATTTTCTTCCATTCAATAATTTTTAGATTTTTGTCAATAAAAGTTATTGATCATGACCAAACTATGGCTTCTCAACCGTCTACATAACTTACTTTTTCGTTAGTTAAAATTGAATAATATTTTAGAATTACGCTATTGGCATTACCGAAAGTCTAAAGTCCATCAAGCATGTTTGTCTCTATTCTTTTAGCTCATTCTCACTTTCTAAACAAGTACATGAGGCTTTAAAAAAATATCTATGCCAAAATCCTAAAAGGTACTGTTAGTATTTATTAACATATTGTTTTTTTGTCTAGCTTAACAGTGCATATAATCAAACATTTAAAAAATAGTGAGGGTGAATTTATCAATATTAAATATGAAATTAAATATTCCTAATTCAAATTAAATTACTGTATAAAGATAATTAATATGAAGACTTAACATTAACTTCTTAAACACTAAAGGTTCTAGTTTTGGCCAAATACATTGCCATTCCGACGTGAATATCAATGGTCAAATAATGTTCAATAATTTTTTCCGATGCGAATGTACCCCAACCCGGCATTAGCAAAAATGTTGCTCGTTATGACATTTGGACTGCGGATAATGCACCAATTTACAAGTTGTTGGACCAATTTGCACCCACATGTCAAGTTATTGTACTAGATTGAGTATTTACAACTTGTTGGACCAATCTACACCCACCTGGCAAGTTGTCGTATTATACGTCAAGTCGTCAACATTATATTTTATAACACGTTACTTACCAAAAGCAAGTGCAATAAGAAAGTTGATACAATGATGCTTATAACATAACCAATATCTACAATCAACAAAACTGCCAAATTGTTAAACATACCCAGAAAAACATCTTTCTTCATGACTAGTTAAATGGACAGAACTCATACTCCCTCCATTCAAAGAATATATGACACCTTGGACTAAATATGGTCTCCAATAGGAAACTATGACAATCAATTTTCATGGTTATGTTAGTAAAAGCCACAAAAAAATATTACTAATGAATGTTCCACTCAAGTACTCAACAAATCTACTAGTAGTACAATACTATTTTGTCAAGACTAATCTAACTAATTTGGCGTTGTTTCAGTAACCCTTCCAGTGGGAAAACGTGCAGAGAACTCAGAGCAGCCCTAACTCCCCCTAAATTTGAGAGAGAAACACAAAAACGGCCTCCAACGAACCCTCAGAGCCTCTAAAACAGGGTACCTGTGTAATTTCATTGTATGAGTACTAATAATCCTTTTAGCATGGGTAACATAAGCAACCTCATGCCCTGCCCTACTCAGGGACATAAAGACTGAAATCTAATAGACTTAACAAACTTTGAAGCAATCACATCAATACCCTTTACTTAGAGTTGTGAAAGTTTTGTTAAATGATATCAATGAAACCTCAGAAAAGGTAGCATTTTGTTGGACAACAGTGATTACCACACCCAAGGACATATAAAGCATTTGTCCAATTCTCTTTATTTTATTGACTTAATTATCCTTTATCGGAAAAAATATGAATGGCTTGTGATTAGGTGCATATAACAATGATGGGCGCTTTGAAGCAAATCTAAATAGTAAGCTGGTCTTCCATGTAATGATGCAGGTTCAGATGTCCATTTGCTTCCTTTCCCTGTACTGAATGATCCATAGCTGCCACATCCATGGTTGTTTCCCATGCTCTTCCAAAAACAACGTTCTTTACACTGCTCAATAATGTGATAGCGTGTTCATCTTTTTCACTTTTCAAAGAAGAAAAAAGATCACGATCAAGTAGGACACTTGACATCCAACAGTAGGGGTTTGGGACTGATGGCAGGCAAGCCAAATGGCTAAACTCTCAATGTGAATATGATCTCATGAAGACTGCCCCTCAATCTACACCATTGGTTTAATATCAAAATTCATGTTGACAGGTTGAACACAAGAAACTTGCTGAGAAGGGTTCAAGGTTAGCTCCTATGACTGTTTGTGCACACATAATGTTAAGGAAACAGCTGAACACTTGTTCTTCGGGTATCCTTTTAGTACTTGGTGTTGGCGTTTCGTTTTCATCAGCATCAGGTGGGACTCGGGAGCCTCTTTGCTGGAAAGGATCGAGTCATGTCGATCAAGAATGCAGTGGCAAATTTTCAAGGAGATTGCAATCATCACGGCCTCGACAATTTGGACCCATGAAATGGAATTAGCTTTAATGGGCAGCAACCTTCTATGGGACATTGGAAAATGGCTTTTCACAATGACATGGAGCTGAATATTATAAAGGCCAAGCCCAGTAAGAAAACTCTTCTTAGAGATTGGGTTGCCTCTTTTTTGTAACTCTTTTTGATCCTTTTGTACAGTCTTTTTGTTCTTTTTGTTTGCTAACCAAGGTCAGCATGTGCATTTTTTTTATATTATATAGAAAATGAGATCAGTAGGGGATTCCCCTCCTGTTTACCTAAAAAAACAAAATTCATGTACCTATATAAAAGAGGTGTGAAAAAGGCATGAATGCTTCTTCTTTAATGAAATGATATGCAGCTCTCTTGCGTGTTCGAGAAAAAAAAGCATGAATGATTTTCTGTATTAGCCATCAAAGCTTTCAGGAAGTCTGTCTATTTATAAATTCTAAAAAACATCGTATGTTTCTGAATGGTAAGGGTACAATGATAGAGAGCTACCACATGGTGAAGGTACATAATTCTCACAACCAAGAAGCCTACAGAAGACCTGGGTTACATACTTTCATGGTCAAATTGAAGTTTCCCAGGCTTAGACAATGACAGATTATTTTTGCAAGCAATAGTACCAAACTTTATAGTTCTACTCTTGAATTTCAGAGGACTAGGATTTCCAGGCATCAAGTCCCTCTGTATCTATATAACTCCTCAATGTGTGATGTCTATCCATCCACCACTTTGTGTGCAAATAGGTAAACATTTCCATGAATATCTTTCCCCCAACTCAACAACCACGCCAAGCTAGAAGAATGGACAAACGAATCGAGCAAGAGCTAATTCACCCAGGAATCAATTCAACGAGACTCTCACCATGGACGTGATGTACTCCTCGAATGACTCGCGGTACTTCTCGTAGAGCTGCTGCGAATAGTCGTGCGGCGGCTTCTGCGTGCACATGTTGTAAATCGTCCTGCGGCATCGGAACAGAGCCTCGATTAGATCGGCGACGCAGCAACCAATCGAGCAAAATCTGAGTACGGAGGGGATCGAGAGGACAGAGGAGGGCAGCACACGCACGTGTAGAGCATCATGTAGTCCTCGGAGCTGAACTGCGGCTCGGGCTTGCCCTCGAGGATGTTCTTGAGCTTGGTGATGCCCTTCTGCATGAACTCCCACCCCTGCTCCAGATCGATCGTCTTCCGCTCGTGCGTCGCCATCGCCGCTCCCCCTCCGCACCCGGCCCGGCGCGGCGGGGGGCTTCGGCCGGAGAGGGCAGCCGGATCCGCGGCAGGAGGGCGGACGTAGGGAGAGGTAGCTAGCGAGCTGCGCGGCGTGGGCGCCTGGCCGGTGGCTTCCCACGCTACGCGAGGCGGAGGAGCGGGGGACGAGAAGGGGGGAGGAAGGGAGGGGGTGATGGGAAATTGCTTTTCTGATTTTGTTCCGCCTTTTTTCTTTTATTTGTTTTATAATTTTTGGCATTATTTAATGCTGTTGAAATGAAGTGATGAGTGGCGGTATTCCTGCGCGGGGAGCTTGGAGCTGAGCTGAGCTGACGCAACGCAGGTGGGCGGTCGCAAAGTGGGAAAAGGGACGACTCAGGTGCTCCCGCACTATGCTCAAAAGCCAAGTGGTCAAATATCCTTTCTTTTTCTTTATGGAAAAAATTGGCAGATCAAATCAAAAGTAAAGGGAAGTAAAATGTAGGCATGTTTGCCAATTTCTCTCACTTCTAATTTCAAATCGTGATAAAAAAATCTCAAAAGCAAATTGTATTACCCAGCTTGCAGGCTATCTCCAAACTCGAGCTACAATCTTCTCCCCATGGAACCAGTCTCTATTTCGTCCATGGGTATTTCCCTCATTCTATAAGAAGTAATGAAAATAGTGATGTATAAAATATTTTTTATCGAACACGCAAGGGAGCTGCTTATTTTTATATTAAGAGAGAAAGAAAGGGAAAGATCCCCGTATAAAGCAGTCTCATTTCCTCACAAAGGAGAAAATAAGGTTGCCACAACATCTCCACTAACCTAAACTAAGAAACTCTGACTTGACCCTTCCCGAACTTTTTTTTATTTTTAACCCTTTTTTTCTTTATTTTTAAAAATAACCTCAGCGGGGTTTTATTTGCGCGGCCTACCCTTTTGGCCGCGCCAGACCGCCTGGCGCGGCAGGAACATGCTGCTGCGCCACATGCACTGGCGCGGCGGCCCCCTGCCACGCTGGCGCGGCGAGTCGCGGCGCCAGGTGGGCGCTGACGTGGGCGTGCGTTCGCCGCGCCAGCCCGCCTGGCGCGGCAGGGCCAACACTAACTCCACGCGCCGGCTCCCTTCCTCCTCCCTCCCTCCTTTCTTCCTCCTCCAGAAACGCCCGAGCCCGAAGCTCCAGCGCCGCCCCCCGCCGCCCCACCCCAAATCCACCCAAAATCCGGCGTTTTCGGTGGGGGAAAGTAGTGGGAATCGATCCCTGCTTCGTGTGGAAGGTATTCCCCTACTTATTCTCGTGTTTTACCGTTGCATTTGGTAGATCGGAGGATGTTTAGGTGACTTAGGGTTAGGTTAGTGATTTGAAATTTCAATGAAATGCAATGGTGTTTTGTGTTAGATGATACGTAGTTCATACGCAATTGAGTCTCTGCCCGCGATATTGACGTGTAGAACTTATTGATTTAAGGATATATTCATTGAATCGTATAGTGCAATGTATATGTGTATTTTTTGTTTGCAATTTGTCCAATATATGTAATGTGTGTAGTTGATATGTCGAATATGTACAATGTGTAGTGTATATGACATGGTGAAATGTTTGTATTTTGTAGATGGATCGTTTAGTTCGATTTTTTCATGGTGGTGTTGTGAAACAAAATGGGGAGTTAGAGAATATGAATGAGTCAATTGAAATATTTGATGGTCCTCCAAGTTTTAGTGATTTAGTTGACCGTGTAATGACGAAGTATGGATGTAGAGTGGATGAGATCAGTTTGAGAGGTCGTTTTGATTGTGGGAAAGCTAGAGCTCATTATGTTCTTATGAAGTTAGCATCCGATGCGAATTGGAAGCACTATAAGGATGTTGTGCACGAAGCTAATGTTGCATGTTTGGAGGTTATAGTCGAAATTGTTCGTATGCCTGGCCCAAATGTTGTCATGAGGGAGGAAGTGACGGTAGTGAACCATAATGGTACCCAGGAGTCAGAAATGTTGCATCACGTGTTAGGTGAAACAGAACGTGATTTTGACTTGGCTATTGCCAATGATGATTTTCCCAATAACATTTTTGAGAGGGATGAAGCAAATATAGATGTTGATAATGTCTCTATGGGTTTCGAAGATTGTGAATTGGAGGAAGATGGGGTAGTAGGTGAGGAGGTAGAGGAGGAATCACTATTTGAGAGTGGTGGGCATGAATATGAGAACGTCGGGGTAGAAAATGAAGAGGATGGACTGCAATTTGACACCGCAACCGTACATGATGTAGATGATGTAGAAGGCATTCGTCGTATGGACGATTGTTTTCCTACACCCCAGTGTGAGTTGCGCATGTTAAAAGAACGTCATGTCGAACTGCCATCCGTTCCCAATGATAAGGACATAAGTATGGTTCACAAACCAATATGTGAATCTAGTATGGTGAATGCCGAAGGGACGTCCATTGGTGAGAGTCCAGTGATTAAGAAGGGGATGAAGTTCAATAGTCTTGAGGAGCTGAAATTTTTCTTGGCTGACTACGCGGTGAGGTTACATAGACCTTTTAGCGTAGTTCACTCTGACAAGAACTTAAGATACAATGTGATGTGCAAGCAAGGATGCCATTGGCGTGTATGGTCTCGGCTAATATCAAGTACCGGACAATGGAGAATTTCAAATGTTGTGCAACCGCATACTTGTCGGTCGTCACAGCCGAAGCGAGAGCATGTACAGTGCACAGCAAAGTACCTTGGACGGTGTATCCTAGGCATTATCCGTAAAGACAGCGAGACATCGGTGCCATTACTCGTGGAGTCCATCTTCATCTTTAGTGGGTACCGTGTGAAGTATTCGAATGCTTGGCGGGCGAAGCAACACGCTGTTGCCCTGCTTTGGGGCGACTGGAAGGAGTCGTACGGCATGGTTCCTAGGGTACTCTCAGCTATAACCTACTACAATCCCGGAGTTAAATGGTGGATCGACTCATGTGGCATGATGCTTCCTGACAATGGAGTGTTGAAGCATATACTGCAAAGGGTATTTTGGTGCTTCCCTCAATGTAGTGAGGCATTTCAACATTGCCGTCCTGTGATACTGGTGGACGGTACATTCTTGACTGGCAAGTACAAGGGTACATTAATGATGGCAGTTGCTGTAGATCCAGAACAACAGCTTGTGCCTCTTGCTTTTGCCTTGGTCGAGAGTGAGAATAATGAGAGTTGGTCATGGTTTATGAAACTTGTTCGGGTACATGTTCTTGGACCTTCACGGATAGTGTGTATGATATCAGATAGGCATCATGGGCTTCTAAATTGTGCGAAGGACCACATTGATGGTTTTCCACCGCTTGTGCATAGGTGGTGCATGAGGCACTTTGCTGCCAACATGTCGCGTCGGCAGAAGAGCAATCGTGTGATTGGAAAATTGAAATTATTATGCAAGGTTCATACAGAGAGAGAATTTCGTGAGAAGTTAGAAGATTTAGTGAAGGACTTGAATGATGACGCAAAAGAATGGTTGAAGGGTGAAATGGGGGACAAGGATAAATGGGCGCAGGCTTTCGATGAGGGAGGGATGCAGTGGGGTATTATGACCACGAACTTCTCGGAATCACTCAACGGAGTTTTCAAAGGCATCCGAAGTAGGCCCGTCGCTGGAATTATTGAATACACATTCGAAAAATGCAACGCCTACTTTGTGAACCGATGGGGAAAGGCACGTGAAATGTTAGATCAAGGCTATAGAATTGGACAAGTTGCAGATAATTATTTATCAGAGGCTGAGCTTAGATCCGTGCACCACTTAGCAGAACCGTACGGGCCAGAAAGGATGGTGTATTCTATAAGAAGTTACGGTACGACTAACATTGGGGGTGAGAGTCATGGAGGCCGACACTATAGAGTGGATCTGCACGAAGTTTCGTGCACCTGCAATGTTCCTCAATTGTTGCACCTTCCATGTTCACACTTCATTACAGCTTGCAAGGCAAGAGGTCTTAACTTTGAAAGCCCCATGTACATGTCACCGTTGTACTCTAGGGAGCACACCATCAAAATTTGGGAATCAAGCTTTCAACCTTACCTAGATCCGTCACAATGGCCGGCATATGAAGGGGTAGGGTACGTGCCTAACCCCAGTTTAATGAGAAATAAAGTAGGAAGGCGGCAGAAGAAGCGTTTCACAGGCGAGATGGACGTGTCGGAAGGGAGGCTTTCTGCAGATTATGATACTGGTGATTTTGATATTGACAAGTCGGAAAATCGTTGCTCCAAGTGCCACAAGATCATCAGGAATTGCACATGCCGCAGTAGAAAATCAAAAGGCACTAAATCTAGATCGAGCAGTAATAGGCCGCGTACTTCGAACAATTGGGTATGCGTGTTGCTTGTATTATGCGTGGCTATTATTTTATCTTTTTTATAGTAGTACATTATCATATTTTCCGTACTTATCATGTAATGAAGCTTTTTACTAACGATCATTTATGTTGTTTCTTTAGGATGGCGGCCCCGGGGTACCCTCTTCTTGAGGCTGCTTACGACTTGCACCACCGTGCCCACCACCTCGCGGACCTGAATGAGGTATAACAATGGTTGCTAATTTTTTCTGATGAATGCATACCTTAGGATGAGAATTGCAAGATTTTCGTATGAAATGTTCTTATAAATTAAGGATGTGCCTATTGTTACTATTCGCTTGTGTAGAGTGTAAACAATTTCATACTGCAAATGTCATTTGTATCATATTTGTGTTACTTACCACTTTAGAAGCCCGTTATTCACAATTGGATTGACTTCTCATTTTGGTAATAATCTTATAATGTTTTGCAGAATTTGACACCACTCAGGGCTAGGGTGCACTCACCACTTAGGTGGGATGAGCGGTACGCCCAGTACCTGCAGAGAGCAGGTTTCTTGGATATCGCTGTTCAGATCGTGGGGGGTCTCCCTCCAATGGACGGACCACTGTTGACCGCTATGGTCGACAGGTGGCGTCCGGAGACTCACACGTTCCACATGCCCTTCAGAGAAATGACCATCACAATGCAGGATGCGGCTATGATACTCGGCCTTCCACTGCATGGGCAGCCAGTGACAGGTATTATCCAAAATGAGAATTGGCGTGATATGGTCGAGATGCATATTGGGATTAGGCCGCCAGAGCCAGAGGGCGGAGATAGCTCGAAGAAGACGTCCGGTGTTAGCTCGGCATGGTTGAGGGAGCACTTCGAGGTGTGTCCTCCGGGAGCAAATGACGAGGTCGTGCAGCGCTTTGCTCGATTGTGGCTATGGCACTTTGTCAGTACATTCCTCCTTCCAGATGCAGCTGGGAACATAGTATCGTGGATGGTTCTCCCCATTCTAGGTCAAGTTTGGGAAAACATAGCCACTTACAGTTGGGGCTCAGCGGCTCTTGCCTGGCTGTACAGACAGTTATGTGAGGCTTGCCGGCGCACAGCGAGAGATTCCAATGTTGGAGGGTGCACTTATATGCTCCAGATATGGATTTGGGAGCGAATGCCCGTGGGTCGACCTTCCCGCCTCCGTGTCGATGTAAGTCACAACAGTTAATTCCTTTTTCTACGTTAATGTTCGAAAAACTATTGTATCATGTGACCAATTGGACTTACTTGCAATTTCAGCCATGGCATCGAGACGATGCTCTTCCCACGTTCTATCACGTGTGGAAGCATGTGCGGCCCGTTCGTGGCAATCCGGATAGACGCTATAGGGCCTACACGAACGAGTTTGATGTTCTCACGCAGCACCAGGTAATTTGGTAACCATAATAGTTTTTTAAGCTAACTTGCGTATAATGGTAGATGAAATAAGTATTGCGTGAAAATTTTTGAAGGTGGAATGGAAACCGTATGACCGTGAGCAGCTTAGCCATATCGTCTTTTCACCGACGTGCTACAGAGACAGAGAGCTGTGGAGGTGCATGACCCCAATGATACTGTACTACGTGGTAGAGTTTCATATGCCGCATAGGGTGATGCGGCAGTTTGGGAGGATGCAACCGTGCCCTCCTTTGGAATTATCGACTTCGCAGCAGCTGCACAGGTACGCAGGAATAAATAACTATTGGAGGGTATTCAATTAACGCAATTAACGTGTTATACTAATACTTCACTAATTTCTGATGCAGTATCGACCGCAGAAAGTGGTACAAGGAGAATGATTGGAGGGTGAAGCATGACCGGTACATCCACCTGTGGTAGAACAAGGAAGGATGCGATCCTGAAGGTGGACCGTACTGGCGACCCAACAATGAGTACATAAGATGGTACTGTACTTCAACGAGAACCAAAGTGAAACCATCTTGGACTAATGTGCCCATTGAGGATGCACCGTCTGATGATGACGCTGACATAGCTGACGCGTACGACACCATGACACACTATGGGACACAGCCTGAACATGCACCTCTCCACGACTACATGGTAAGCTTTCGGTTTGTAATTATAGTATCGTCACATTGATCACTTATGGAATGAAAACTCCTGCGTGCAGGGACAGCAGCTTGCAAGGCTCTCTAACGAGGCGGGCGTGATTATGGAGCACGCTGTTGGGGAAGGTGATAGTCTGCTTCGTGCTTTTGCAGAGGTAGAAGCCCAAACTAATTTTCACTTATACTCGTACTATCTTTGTAACCATCAATAACATAGTCGTGAATATATGGCAGAGGGTTCGTAAAAGTTGCAGGCGAATGGCGCAGAGGATGAACTGCATGACATCCTCAGATGCGCACGACGGGGGCAATGTCCAGGGTACTTCTTCAGGATCACGTCGGACTGCATTGGTGACTACCCCCAGGGCTGCAACACCGTCCACTGCAGCAGGTCCTAGCAGGAGATCGCGAGGTAAGGAACCCGCATCCCCTCAGGGAAGCGAGGACTCGGAAGGTGAGCAGTCTGAGGATGATGACCCTACGTATGGTGAGGAACTCGAGATTTCTCACGATGCTTTACCTGTGACTCAGACGCAGGGAGAGTCCAGCCAGGTATATTCACAAGTTCTTCCAAATTTAATTATACATTTTAATGTTCGCTCCCGAAGTGTCATACAAATTTTATGATTTGTGCCCAATTATTCAATAGGAACCTGCAACTCATACCCGGTTGCCACACCGGCGTCGTCGTTCCCGGGACCACACCGACGTTGGCAGCGCCAATGTGCTGCCCACGCATCCAAGGAGGGAGCGTCGCCCAAGAGATCCTTTTAGCCCTCCGGATGAGCGGCGGTCACGCCACTGAACCTAGCATGTGCCCAATTATTCCATAAGTTGGTTGTTAGGTTTATTCATGTCACGTTTGTAAAAGACTAAGTTGGTTGTTACGTTTTTTTATGTCCGTACAATGTTATATGTTTGCTCCATGATGTACTTGTAGTTCGTGTATTTTTTCGTAAATGTTCAGAACAAAAATACGTTTCGGATTGTGCAGCGCGCTCCTAACGCCCCACCCCCCTGGGCCGAAACCTACTGAAAGTTTACTAAAATTGGCGCGGCAGCGCACCCCTGCCGCCACCACCCCCCGGCGAAACCTACTGAAAGTGGATTGCAATTGGCGCGGTAGCTCACCCCTGCCGCGCCAGGCCGCCTGGCGCGGCAAGACCGGCCACCGCCCCCGGCGAAACCTACTGAAAGTGGATTGCATTTGGCGCGGCAGCTCACCCCTGCCGCGCCAGGCCGCCTGGCGCGGCAAGACCGGCCACCCCCCC
This sequence comes from Setaria italica, assembly GCF_000263155.2. NCBI lineage: Eukaryota > Viridiplantae > Streptophyta > Magnoliopsida > Poales > Poaceae > Setaria > Setaria italica. The sequence goes on along the minus strand of NC_028454.1, from coordinate 16,828,243 downwards.
GGCGAAACCTACTAAAAGTTTACTAAAGTTGGCGCGGCAGCTCACCCCTGCCGCGCCAGGCCGCCTGGCGCGGCAAGACCGGCCACCGCCCCCGGCGAAACCTACGGAAAGTGAATTGCATTTGGCGCGGCAGCTCACCCCTGCCGCGCCAGGAGGCCTGGCGCGGCAAGACCGGCCACCCCCCCCGCGAAACCTACTGAAAGTTTACTAAAATTGGCGGGACAGATCAGCCCTGCCGCGCCACGCCGCCTGGCGCGGCAAGACCGGCCACCCCCCTGACGAAACCTACTGAAAGTCTATTGCAATTGGCGCGGCAGCTGCCTCCTGCCGCGCCAGGCGGCGTGGCGCGGCAAGGCCAAACCCCCCCTCCCCGAAACCTAAGGATTTTCCTATTGGTTGAAAAGGATTCAAACATCAATTCAAATACTAATTTGAATTCAAACGACCAAAATCAATGCGCCTGAATGCAATAATTAACTCCTATGATTCATTTTAGAAAAGATTTAAATGCCCAAGAAATTAAATAAAACCTTAGAAAATCCTTAAATCTTTAAGCAAAAGTAATTAAATTCTTGTAAATTCTAACAAATTTTATTAATTTGCAAAAGTTGAAAATTAGGGGGTTACGAAACGTTCGACACGTTTACAGTGATTCTCACTCCACTACCTCACTCTCTACGCACTCGATCAGCTAGTAGTACAGAATACTAGGAGTAGGTAGCAAATCAGATCAGCTGCCTGAGAAGTGCTGTATGTGAGAAACAGAAAAAAGATGAAATAAAAAGGAACCAAGGAATCTACCGTCCGGTTTCCTGCAAGCGACCCAAGGAAACGCGTGGAAATTGGACGCTGGTCTGTGCACGGCCTGTGCACGGCCTGGCCTCTCTCGCATAGTTCACGACGTCGTCGTCTAGTCGGGATGTTTCATCGGTTTGCCTTTGTTTCCATTCAGGTCTACCTTATTCCTTCCGGGTCGGGAAGATGCATGGAGATTGACTACGGTGATCCGTGGACAGGAGGTCAGGAAAACAGCACGCCAAAACCACAAGAAGCCAGTCATGTCACGGCAAACTTTGATGCGTTTGAACATAGTTCTCTCGGAAATGAAAATAGTTTTTGACAACTAATTGTAGTTCCCAGAATAAACATAAACATAATGTTCTACATAGTTTTCACAGCTACAGAGAAACATGATCCAGCTACATCAACACGTTCATCTAGTCCGAGTCACCTTCATATAGTAACTCGTCATCATCATCATCATCATCATCATCATCTCCGGCAACAACAACTCCCTTGCCTTTCTTATCGACATTAACCTTACCAACAGGTTAATCGGCAACAAGAGCCTTCATCGTCTCCATCTGTGCCTCTTCCGCTTTTTGTTGTAACTCTTCCATTTCAAGCCTTCTTTTTCTTGCCCTAACTTGCTGCAAATATTGTTCCCATGAACCCTTAGGGTATTTCACATTCGGATCAACCACATAACCTAAGCGATCTCTTTCCTCCATCAACCTTTGTTTCTCCAACTCCCTCTCCTCCTGCAACTTCCTCCTATTTTCTCTCTTCTCATTTTCAGTTAGAGGTCGTGGATACTTGGATCTATTTTGCCTCCAATACTTAATAATAGTTTCCCTTGCATAAAGTCCTTTAGGTTTCACTCCAGTCTCATGCACCATATCTTGATATATTTTTCCCCAAAGCAAGTCGTCGTTAGGAATAGACACATCATACTTCTTCCTAATCTTTTCTTTAATTTCTTGTTGTTTCCTTAACTTCCATGGTTCCGATGTATTTCCCAACTTTAATAACAAATCATATCGACCACAAAAATATTCCCAATCACATGTCCTTCCCTCCTGCAACAACAATTAAATATTCTTATAAATTTGAATCAAGTTACAACCTTCATAAAACATAAGAGACGAGTAGTTACTAACCCAGTAATCGCCATGTGCATTTCCACAAGAACGAACCATATCCAAGTTCAGAAGGCACCACACCTTCTGTTGCCAATATACCACACTTGCATCTATCACTAGGAGAGGACACACATGGCCACGGTGCATTTTCACTTTCAAACTCCCGCACTTCCTCCTCTGTTGGCCACATTGCCATTGGGTCGTATATATACTCATTGAAATCACACAACGGCCACCCATCCTGCAAAAAACCCATGACGTGAACTACTCATATGTAAAGTAACTACAAAACGCTGCTCCAACTTCCAAGCAATAACATCAAGTTAAAGTATGAACAATATACTGCAAAATTATAACTGCTAGCTAAACGACATACTAATATTCTCGTAATATACTTACATGAGTCTTTAGGGAGCATCGAAAGAATGGAGTAAACTTAGGTGGATCCCCTAAGTTAGGACGCATAAGCTTAGCAGGAACACCACACTTGCACATGGGAGGATCCCTCACACGCCTACAAGCAGCCTCCTGCTTCTCCTCATCGGTCATCCTAGGTGGGTTTGGTGGAGGAGGAACCCAACGCCTAAACTGATGGTATGGTTTAAGCTCTGTGCTATGATATGGGAATAGGCGGATCCTAGGATCATATTTGTCGGGTCCATCGATCCACTGAAAGAAATCGCAAGGTGCGGCAGGCAATGGATCAAAAGTCCATTTGCATACATAGAAGGCTCTTCCGGCCGTCTTTGGATGCCTTGATTGTTTCACCTCTGCTTGCGCGCCACATCTACAAAGTGGTACCGGAAGAGCAGGAGGTACGAGACCAGCAACATTGGACTCGCCCACATAACGCACATACCACCTACGCCGTTTGTATTCACAACCAAACGACGCCATCTCACCTGGAAATCAAGTGCAACAAATTTAATACACAAATAAACTTTACACACGTAATCCATACTAGCTATATACATCATTTTGATAAAATGTAAACACTCGATCTACAAAATACAAACACTGAAACAAAAATGAGACTAATTAATTGAACATATAAAAAAAATACATGTCATGTAAACCACACAATTGGATGAATATATACCTAAATCGAAGCATTCAACAAGTTCTACACGTCAATATCGCGGGCAGAGACTCAATTGCGTATGAACTACGTATCATCTAACACAAAACACCATTGCATTTCATTGAAATTTCAAATCACTAACCTAACCCTAAGTCACCTAAACATCCTCCGATCTACCAAATGCAACGGTAAAACACGAGAATAAGTAGGGGAATACCTTCCACACGAAGCAGGGATCGATTCCCACTACTTTGCCCCATCGAAAACGCCGGATTTTGGGTGGATTTGGGGTGGGGCGGCGGGGGGCGGCGCTGGAGCTTCGGGCTCGGGCGTTTCTGGAGGAGGAAGAAAGGAGGGAGGGAGGAGGAAGGGAGCCGGCACGTGGAGTTAGTGTTGGCCCTGCCGCGCCAGGCGGGCTGGCGCGGCGAATGCACGCCCACGTCAGCGCCCACCTGGCGCCGCGACTCGCCGCGCCAGCGTGGCAGGGGGCCGCCGCGCCAGTGCATGTGGCGCGGCAGCATGTTCCTGCCGCGCCAGGCGGTCTGGCGTGGCCAAAAGGGTTAGGCCGCGCAAATAAAACCCCGCTGAGGTTATTTTTAAAAATAAAGAAAAAAAGGGTTAAAAATAACCCTTGATCATGAAATAAATCCTAAATTTTTTTTAGTACCGGTAAGGTCCCAAAACCTCAACTCTTCTTTAAAGAATTGATGTGCTGCTTGCAAAAAGGGGCTGCTCCATCAAAAACTCCCTTCGTTTCTATGGTTCCATAGCGTCCAAGCTCCTAGATAACCATGCTGTTAAATTATTTTCTTTGGACTTTTCCTACTTTTTTATATGATTTCCTCCACCAATCAGCAAAGCTCTTTTCATCCTTCTTGGAACTATGCTCTCTAGGCTGCACCGTCTAAAATATATATAAGGTGCTGCACCGTCTAAAATATATATAAGGTGAGTCCAAAACATATAGCCATATCTATATATTACACAACATCTTATTACACCAACTATGAGTTCCAACTGCTGGTAAGAATGTGCTGCACAACATTCTATATTACACAACATCTTATTACACCAATTATAAGCTGGTAAGTATTACCTTAGATCTTAGAGAGCACATTCTATATATTTTCAGTCCAAAACATTCTATATATTACACAACATCTTATTGGCATCAAGCAGCAGCAGTTTCTATGATTAGGAACTATATATTTTCTTTGATAAACGAGATTAGGAGCTAGCAGATTATACCACCATTGACGAGCGAAAGCACAGTTGGTAAGAATGTGCTGCACCGTCTAAAATATATATAAGGTGCATAAATCTTTGTCTAACATTGCCATATCTCCTTATGTAAGAGAATTGGTTTTTATAAGAATCTAAGCTTGTGATATTGTGAAATGCTAAAGTGCAAGCTAAGTATGCCTATCATTTTGTTGTTAACTTTTCCCATGGGCACATCTAGATATGTTTTTATGCTACAGTACGTTGATATATAAATTCATCACAATACAAATTCTTAGTAAATTAAAAGGTGCATTTAAAATATTTGTTCATACTCTTGCTTAAGTGATTCGGATTTTAATGGTTTTTATTTAGAGTTCTTGTATGTGGTTCAAATTTGAATTCTAGATTCAAATTGGAACTAAGTAAATAAAACCAAGCTATCTTACTAACTCTAATTTGGACCTATTCATGTGCTAAACATAATGTAGGAATCAGCCCGGCCATGATAACGACTAGAACAGACCCAACCCGCTGCTGCTGGACCTAATCTCGTTTATCACCTAGACCATCAAGAAAGAACCAGCCCATAACATCAAGAGGCCATCTGGCTAGACCTATCCTTCTCCTTTCTTTTTCACGTGAAAAAACAAACATGCAGCTATAGCTCTATTATAGCCTGTTATTTGGACTGAAATAGGTTGCATTTTTTAAAAAAAAATCCAGCTACTTGATGCCAATAAGATGTTGTGTAAGGTTGCCCATCGTATACGTGACGGGTATTTTTAACAAACTTTCTAAATAGTCTTTAGTGTCGTGGTATTTACCCGTCATGCATCCTACGTTACAACCGAGTAGTGAATGTTGTTTTTTAAGCAGTGAACCAGAAAAGACAGTGGTACGATGTTATAATTTAAGGAGAAACTGGGATGACTAAATGAAAGTTGGGTGTAGGGTCCATTACCTCTGTGTTTATTAGAGTTTTAGCAAAAAAATATGGCCCATCACATTCCCAACCATACACATCCACCTTTTTAAATTCAAATAATTCATAATAAAAGAATTAAAAAAGTAAAAACACATCAGTTCCATGGTAAATCTGACAATCAGATTTTAAAATTAAACAACATGCTTAATTCACATATAGTCATACTACAAATATGCTTATTACAGTACAGCCAAGCTTAGCTAGTTACAAAAATATACAAGTACATACATGCACACATGCCCATGAGTTATGAACAACGAACATAGCTTGATGGTTGCGGAAATATACAAACCATTCATTACTTCCTCTATCCCAACTTGTAGGTAATTTTGACTTTTCTAGATTCATAGATATTATTGTGCATCTAGACATATGGTATATCTAAGCGCATAACATCTATGAACCTAAAACAACTAAATCGATCTATAATTAGGGCTAGAGGGAGTATTTCATAATTTATGCTATGCAGCTATAGATATAAGATATATTTATGCTTTATTTAGGACAGTCCCAACCATCCAACTAGGATGGTTTCCATAGTATTAATTATCATGTCACATCAGACATTTGGCTTATATGCCACTATATTAAATAAGAAAGAGAATGGTGATAGTAAGAAACTGGATCTCATGCAAGACCCAGTTTCAACACGAGAACCTATGCACTAGACACCACCAGAGTTTTGCATTGGGAGAGTATAGTGTCTTCATTTTATATGAAGAACAAATATTATTGGTAGAGATGAGAGATGATGAATTTATTATGAAACTACACCAAGAAATTCTGGGTTGTAGAGTGCGGTTTCTAAAATAACATCTTGCTTATGTGGCATTATAGATACTACTTATGGACACTATGGGTTGGGACTGCACTTAGTACCTCCAGAAGTCATCCATGTCCATGGTGGGCCCAGACTCTAGACTGTAGACACCATTGACAATATCTTGGCGCTGTTGGTCTTGTCAGGGCTCGTCCCAGCATCCTTCTGAGACATCATCGACAAAGGCATGCTCTCCAGTGCAGCCATAAAGCCACTGGCGCATGCTGTTCTCGTGCCCATCTCGTGGTAGAAGGACATCGGTGGTGCCACAGCTATCGGGTTCCCAAACAAGGTTTTGTTCAACTTAAGCTCAGCAATGCCCATACCTTCAATAAGTATTTTGGCTAAGTCAAATAACAGTTCACCTCTACAAGAGAGACCATCTATGCGTCCACCATACACTATGTGTTAGCCATTTTCAAATCACATTTTACCGTTGTTTTATCCACTCTCCAAACGAGAAAAACCCATATACATGCAATGCAATTGTTTGAGCAAAGTGGCACTATAGAACCGTCAAGCAAATGAAATTGACCCGATAGTACAACTATCTAGCCTACTAACCCAGTCATTTATCATTCACTAAGTACCTCTTGACCGGTGAAATAGAAAAGCACTACCATATACCTTTGCCTTGATCTCTCCAATGTAAATTCATCCAAGCTATCACCATAGCATCCATTGAAGCTCAATTTATCTCCAAAACTAACCTATACTCATATCTCTAATGAAATTGTTAGTCCACAGATGTTGTCATTAATTACCAAAACCCAAATTAGGGGCCCAGATGCTTTCAAAAAGGAAGCCCCAAATCGGAGTAATCTGCGATGACTCCCCAAGGAGTTCCCCTATAATGTTGCCTCGATGCCGGCATTGGCAGGCATCGCGAAGTACACCTGCCTCCTCTTCTTGGCCATCTCCGAGTCCACCTCTCCCACCACCACAGCCACCCAGCCTCCTCTTCTTGGCAGCCTGCTTCTTGACTCTCTCTGAGCCCACCACCTCTTCCTCCTCTGCCACTACCACCACCTCCTCCTCCGTCGCTGCCGCTTTCTCATCGCTGTCCTCCTCTAAGTCCTTGCCCTCCTCACCGTCGTCATCGTCCTCCTTCTTGTCCTTGTACTCAGTCTCCATAATGTCCTCATAGCCAGGGTCATCGAACTCTCCTTGCTCTAAGGAGACGTCGTCCGAGGGGATATTGTCGTACGATAACCCATACTCGACAGGCCCCCTCCTCCTCGGAGTAGTTGGAAGGCAGAGAAAAAACAATCATAGAAGAAGCCATGGTTGTTAATTTAGTTTTCTGGAGGAAGAGAGTGTGGAGGCAATGGAGGGGTTGGTTACCACTTACCAAAATTGACACACGGTAACATATAGTAAGTTTCAGCCCGTTCCTTAAAACATTCAGGAAACATAGCACACATTAATAATTATTAGCCCTGTATGTTCCTTTAAAACACTCATGAAAGGGATTCATGTGTGTTTCTTCTCTTTCCCATGTGTTCTTGGCACTAGGGAATGTTCCATATCCTGGTAGTTTGCCTTTTCTTTTAGGCCCCGTTTGGATCATTGGAATTGAATTCCATCCTAATAATCATAATTTAGATACAAATTAATTAAGCTAATATAATTGTATGTGGAATATAGTTGTATATTATAGTTGGTGATATGGGAGAGATACTTGTATGCTTCACTTCTACTATAGAGAAGCGAGTCTAAGAGCGTGCTATAAGAATTGAATTCCATTCTAATAACCATAATCTATAGAATCAATTTCCATCTCCCACCCCATGAATTTAAGATAGGCTTATATCTAAACTTTGGAAAGTTGTGGAATGCCACATTCCAACATAAATTAGCCTACTTCATTAAATAGATTCCAATTCCTTGGACCCAAACGGGGCCTTAGCGAAAGTGGAAACAGATTGGCTTGCCACATATACATACATGAGACATGCATGTGGTGGTACAATGTCAGTTGTATATAAAACAAGACAGTTGACATTGTATGTAAAACAAGACAGTTGTTTAAAGCTTTTTTATACTTTCAATGTTAATCATTTAAATATTACCAAGTGTATAAAAAAATTTCAGGCATAGAATTAATGCCATCAGATTTACATATAAAAATTTAAGTCAAGCATTTTTGGTTTGTTGGCTCCTTCCTCCTCTTCTTCATCACCTCACAAGTTTTTTCGCTTTCTCCATTTGAACGCATCTTTTATCACAAAGTTCTTCCTAGTGGCGTGTCAAGTCTCATCGATTTAAAGGCTTTAGGTCTTGAGGGAAAAAAGAGGTCAAATAAAAAAGTAAGGCAATGAACTTATAGTTTTGTATAGGGATATTTTTTGCAAGAAAATTTTAGATCTAGATCTTTTCATTGAAAATTCTTCAATCCCATGAGTTATTTTTTCCATTAGTTATTATTGAAAATTACAAGGTACAACTCGATCTCTTATTACACTCCAACACCTTTACCCCTCTCACCTTTGCCCTCTCATCACTCCTGCCACGAGAAATGGATCCATGGAGGCTGACTCTTTAGTCACATCTTCCCTCTTGTGCAAGTCAATGAGCTGCTACTTGTGGCGCCTTTCTTTATTGCAAGTCAATATGTCAATCCCTTTGCATTGGTGCTCTTGTAAAAGCAAAGTGCATGCACATTCAACATCTCTACAAGTTTTAGTAGCAGTTAGCAAAAATCATTATAACGTCGCTATAGCTCTGCTATAGCCCACCTATATCCCGCTATTTTGAACACTGATCTTGCTTAAATAGGTTGCATTTTTTAAAACAATCCAGGTACTTGATGCCAGTAAGATGTTGTGTAAGGTTTCCTGTCATATACGTGATGGGTATTTTTAACGAACTTTCTAATTAGTCTTTAGTATCAGGTGGTATTTACCCTTCATGCATCCTATGTTACTACTGACTTGTTTTTTAAGTAGTGAATGTTGGCGTTCACAATGGATCAGAAGAGACAGTGGGACGGTGTTACAATTTAAGGAGAAACTAGGATGACTAATTGAAAGTTGGGTGTAGGGTCCATTACCTCTGTGTTTATTAGAATTTTAGCAAAAAAAAATGGCCCATCACATTCCCAACCATACACATCCACCTTTTTAAATTCAAATAATTCATAATAAAAGAATTAAAAAAAGTAAAAACAGATCCAATTCTATGGTAAATTTGACAATCAGATTTCAAAATTAAACAGGATGCTTAATTCACATATAGTCATACTACAAATATGCTTATTACAGTACAGCCAAGCTTAGCTAGTTACGAAAATATACAAGTACTTACATGCACACATGCCCATGAGTTATAAACAATGAACATAGCTTGGTAGTTGCAGAAATATACAAACCAATCATTACTTCCTCTATCCCAACTTTTAGGTCATTTTGACTTTTCTAGATTCATAGATATTATTGTGTATCTAAATATAGGGTATATCTAAGTGCATAACATCTATGAACCTAAAACAACTAAAACGATCTATAATTTAGGACGGAGGGAGTATTTCATAAAATGCTATGCAGCTATAGATATACGATATATTTATGCCTTTGCATCCCTTTTCACTTATTTAGGGTAGTCCCAACCCTCCAACTAGGATGCTTTTCATAGGATTGATTATCCTATCATATAGGACATTTAGCTTATATGCCACTATATTAAATACGAAAGAGAATGGCCAGTAAAAGAAAATTTTCAACTAGTGACGAACCAAAAAGTGTCATAAATGTGTTTCTTGCGTCATAAACTGTGATTTATGATGCGGGAGTGACGAAAACCCTTCGTCATTAGTTGAGCGTCATAAACCGTGACTAGTGACATTCCTTATTTCAGTGCATCACTAAGATAATGATGAATGTAAATTTGTCCCACATGTTGTCATAAAACTATTTCGGAGGTTGCACCACGTTGGACAAGAATCCAACGTGACTCCGACATGGCAGGGGTGTTATGACAATTTTAGTTTGTCACAAATTGAAGCTCAGTCCATGTAAGAGTCTTTATGAGCCCAATTTTATTGGGCAATTTTTAGCCCATTTTAGGTTTCTACGCTATTCTTTAGGCCGAAAAATATTTGTTGCATGCCATATTGGGCTATTTTTTCTAGGTCCTAGCCCATCTACCGAAGAGCCATTATTGCATTTCGTGGTAGCATATTGGGCTATTTTTTTTGGGTCCTAGTCCATATTTGCATTTCACAATGCCATATATTCAATTTTAGCTGTTGATCACCATCACAATCACAGACATAACAATAACTCATTTTCAACTTCATTCACATCACAATCAATGAAGAGTTCACCAGCAACAATAATGCAATATAAACAAGTTAAGCATCAACAATGCAACATATAATAAAATTTCATCAGCAACAAACAACAAGTTCACCAGCAACACACTTTAGTTGAGGGAAGGATTCACCTGGTTCTGACTGGTGCTAAAGTGAATCAGGCTAGAAATCAGAGTATGCAATTGCTTTGTAGTGTTGTTCAAAGCTTTGAGCTCTCCTATTCGAGACTTCATTGTTGTTTCTTGCATTTCAGCCCTCAATCTCAGTGCACCCATCTCAGACTCCTGTTCAGCAATCTTTTGTTGAAGTTGTGCCCCCCTTGTTTCTCACTCTCCAAGATCATCTTGGATTTCTTCTACCTGTAGCACAGTACCAACCATAGTCCTTTTCTTCAAGGGTGTGTGAATACTAGCAACCTCCCGAAATGTCCTAGATTAGACAACTTTAGCCACTGCTTCAGCGACAATCTTTTATTGGTCATCTCCATGTTGGGCGACTATTTGTTCCATTCAAGTCTAATAAAAGAAAGAAAATGAAAGATCTCACAAAAGTACTCACAAATATTTCTAGTGTTGTTGTTGCAAAGAAGAATGCAAAGTGAACAAGTACTTATAATGGCTGCCTGTGCTGGAGTGGTGTAGCTATTTTTACTGCAATGGACGTTCTTGAAAAGATCAATTGGAGTTGGGTCTCCTTCAACTTGCCTCTTTCTCTCTCTATAAATTGTTAGCTTGGAACAAGGAGCATGAGCAGGTTCATCAAATAATGTACAGGGCAAAAAAATGACTTGTTCAGTTCCTTACCACAACATAAGCCTGTGCAACGTAGCTTCTAGATCGTGTGCACTGAGGATACCTGACCAGTCCACGATTACCGGTGTTTGTAGTACACCTCTCCTTTACAATAATGAAAACTCGTGTAAGATACATGAATAAGAGGAATAGATCAGTACATGCAAATGTGCTAGTGGCAGGTTGCAATTCTAGCATTCCTGTGAGGTTGGCTAGACCACATTGTAACCAGTTTGTTCCACTGGTTATCATTCATAGTGGTCACAGGAGTTTTGGTTGGGACTTTATTTGTTGCAAGACCATTGAAGTATTTTTTCTTGAGCCGGCACCTCCCTTCTCTCTATTAGAAGTTGACTGGTGGTGTTAATGTCAAATTGTCCCTATATTAAGCATAACACAAGAGTACTCAGAAAAATGGATGAAAAGAAAGGATGCAAAGAACTATGATAGTAGATGAGTCGATATATACACACACCGCCAGTTTGCTAATGTAGTCCTTGAGATATTTTTCATTTTGGGCCTTGTAGTTCTTCCAGCGGTAAGGATTGGTATATGCCCACGCAATATGATCCCACCCTCTGATGCAAACTTTGCAGCTTGCATTGGTGCCTCTGGCTGTTTGAGCCCTTGTCGTACATGGATCAGAAGCTCAGTGTGTAACCCTCTACTTATCATCTCCAAATCTCTGCCCAACCTTCTTGAATCACGTGGCACTTGTACTCTTGTGGAAGGACGTGTATCACCTAACAATTTGTTACGGTCATACAGGTGGTGTGTGTTAATAATGATTTGGTTGCTAATTGCGACGTTCCAATTTTTTGGCTTTGGGAAAAAGAGATCAAATGACTTGCCTTCGCCAGTCATCATGTCGGTGATGTCCTTAGTGTTGGTGGCTGTTGCTTGACCTTCAGTTGGCAATTCTTGTGAATTGGGAGTCATCCCATCCGAAACTCCTGCCTGAGCTAAAGCCAATGTCTTTGCCCTAGTCACTATAGGAGGCATACTGTCAGGTGCCCGAATAAAAGAAACAAACTCGTGTATACATGGGAACTGCCAGATTTGCAAACAAATAACAAAGTAAAAGCAATAACAAAACCCAACAAGGATACACTTTAATCGCAACACCGGGGATGCTTAACTCGGGAGGAAAACATTGTACCTGGTTGTTGATGTTTCCGTCGTACGACCTTCCCGCCTATTGCCATTGCGTTGCCGCTGGTCCTACAAGGGAGATGGGAAATGGGCGGTAGCTATGAGAGGAAGATTGTGGATGGTGGTGAGCAGGTGAAAATTTAGGATGGTGGTAAGGAGGAGGTGAAGATTTGGGATGTGGGCTAGGAGGAGGTGAAGATTTGGGATGGGGGCGAGGAGGTGAAGGGGAACTAATGGCAGAAGGTTTTTGGATGCGGAAGATTTGGACGGAGGGAGGGAACGGACAGGGTATTTGGCCAATTGGGTGGATGACCCTGTCACATTACCAATATACCCTTTTATTATGGTGGTGGATGAAACGGGGTGCTATTGGGAAGGGGGAGGAAAATTGACATTTCACATGTGTCACGCGGCTTGGCCCGGACGTTTGAATATTTGAATAGCACGCCGGAAAGATTTTGGGGCTCATCCATGCCAGGTAATGGCGACTAAAGGATGTTCCGCTTAGTAGAATATGCCGGACAAAAATCCTTATAGTGGAATGTCTAGTAGTCTATTCATGGATGTTTCTTATTCTTGGTACAATCAATGTAACCTATACCAAGACTTTATTGGTAGAATCAGGAGAATCTGGACCTAGATTCAACAAATTATCATTCGAAATCTTTAGTATATGAGTATATCATGAGAACACCTTCAGAAAGCCAAATATTCCGTTATTTGGTACCACTCTCTCTGTTTATGTACTGCTCTGCTTATATTGAAGTACGTTGTTAGGTACTACTCCCTCCTTTTATAAGGCGTATGAGCATAAGTGTAATAAGGGAGATAGTGTGTTATCATATCATGTCTTATAAACAAGAATGAAGGACATATTTAGGATGGAGAACTACTATATATATTGAGTTTTACATTGGGAAACCAAAGAAACCTCTTGTCTATTCGGTGTACTTACTATGATTGGAAATCCTTGTACCATCCTGATAATATTGGAAATCCTTATACCATGCCTTCCATTGTATGTGTTTACTACTTAATCATATGCACATTGAAAATCAAACAACCCTCCCTTTGGTTGCATGTGCTTACTTACATGTCAACATTGTCAACATTGGAAATCAAAGAAATTTCCTTTCGATTGGGTGTGCTTACTACTTATTCATGTGCACATTGGCAATCAAACATCATTTTTCCCGATTGGATTTGCTAACTACTCAATCATGCGCACATTGGAGGCCGAACATCCCTCCCTTTGGTTGCATGTGCTTACTTACACACATGTCAACATTGGAAACCAAAGAAATATCCCTTCGATTGGGTGGGCTTAGTACTTCTATCGATAGCATCACTCATTACATGATGGCGAGGTCGGAGAAGTCTCCTTTTGGGTGGCAGAAGACTAGACCCTATCACGCTTGTATTCCCGCATGTATCCATAATTTTAATCCACTCTGTCGACTTAAACACTTGGAAATCCGAGTCTTCAACGCCCCTAGAGCAGTTAGATGATCTAGCTTCATTCGCAACTAGAAGACGACATGCCAGCCTATCCGCTTGGTCATTCTACACCCCATTGGTACCAGTTATAAGACTCATCCGACTTCGGTACAAACTCCACCAGATCACCAATAGTTAAAACCTGAGTACAAAGTGTTGGAGGTATGCCCTAGAGGCAATCATAGAGATGATGATATTCCATTTGTATCCATGATTTGTATGTTGTGTTCATTGCATATCCATTGAAGGCTACTTGAATTGATTTGCAATTATGTGAATTGTATGTGAAACTCTTTACTTGTATGGTTATTCTAAAGTTGTCCCTAGTCGGAGTTCATGTGAGGACACACATGAATATTAGACTAGCACATGTATTAGTTGATGACTATGTTTCACAAGTCATGGACATGGAGATGTTGAACTAATAATGTGGACACATGTGGAGACATGTGCTAGGACTGACCCAACACGAGAAGTAGTTCTCTCTTTAAACAACATATACGCTTTGTCCTTAGACCTGAGATTGTCGCATGTATTCTAGATGTGGTGACCTACTTAGGGACTATCAAACGCTACGCCGTAACAGGGTAGTTACAAAGGTAGTTTTCGGGTTTGTCAAGAAGCATGCTATGAGACATGGTCAATCAAGATGGGATTTGCCCCTCTCTGATTGAGAGTGATATCTCTGGGCCCCTCGAGTGATCAGATCCGAAAATGCATGGCCATGCTACGTACGGTTAAGAGTTAACCTACAAAGGGATTCCGAATCACAGGATCGAGAAAGAGCGGTCGGCTTGAAGCTAGACCAAATATCGTGAGGCAAAGGGAATAGCATGTATATTATGTTGTGATGGTTCGTCTGATATGATCTTCGTGTGCGTATAGGAGTTGGCACGTCTTGCTAGAGGCCGCTACCGGCTATTGGGCCGAGTAGGAGTACTCGGGCCATGTCTATACGTATCCGAACCCATAGGGTCACACACTTAAGGGGCTGGAAGCCCAATTCGGATCAGATCCGAGTTGGATTAGGTTTAGAAGTACTAATGGGCCTCGGATCCAGAGGCCCGTCAGGAACCTCTATAAATAGAGGGGTGGGGGGGCCCTAGGGTTTACACCTTTTTGGCGAAACACACCTGCCGCTCCTCCCACGCCCTCGCCTGTTGCAACTCGCGGATCTAGCAGTCCGGCTTGCGACGCTTCCTCCCTGCACGTGTGGATACCTTGGAGGTGTTGCGCCTGCAGCACTTGGACGAGCCGCCGACGAGCCGCCGACGAGCCACGACGAGCCGCGGCACCGGAGGCGATCTTGCTACACGTGGACGAGCTGCTGAGGAGCTGCTGGACCTGATCGACTACGTACGACTACGTGATCGTCTTCACTGCATCAACGCATATCTACATCTTCCGCACCAGTAGTGCGTCGAGTGGTAATCCCGTGATCCTTATACGACAGTTCTTCCTGGTTATACGCGGTAGAATTTTTTCAATTGCGCTAGTGTAGCCTACCTCGTACCCCAACAGTGGTATCAAGAGCCGTAGCTGCTTAGTTTTGGATTCGGGATGTGTGCATATGGAGATATGCGAGTTTTCCGTTTGATCTATGTCCTGTTTTCGTGCCCTTGCTGCAATGGTAGTGTAACGACATACTCCTACCGGTCGGTTTCCGCCATCGGAGTTAAGTGATACACGTAAATCCAGTTGCAGTGAGGGAAGATCAATATGATTGGTCAAATCGAAATCCAGGGTCATACGCCAGGCGCATTAGATGTGCAATAGTAGATGGGATCTACTGCCGGGGTCGGAATTTTTGCCGTATGCGTATGCTTCGGTAAATCAGCCGTAACTTTTCGGTACGATCTCGGAATGGGGTAAATTTTATATGAAAATTGATCTACAGAAAAGTTACACATGAAGTTCAACCGCTTTGCCATTTTTGGCGAAATTAGATTTCCTAAATTCGGCTTGGAAGATGGAGTTTCGGGCCTCCGAAGTTTGGAACGTTAGGACGCCTAACTCTGTTTTGCAGGATGTATGTATGTATCTTGTGATCAGTATGGCCCCCTTGTGTATGTGATGCATGTGTGTAACTCATTCGTGACCTGCGTGTCGCGCGTACGGCAACACGGCAGGAGCCATATGTGTTGTCACTTTATTGTATTTAATGGTCTGCGTACCAATCTGTGATGATCCAAGCAACTATGTAATCTTCATTACTAGCTTCTTTACTAGCTATTAGGCGTAATAGCATGCTCTAGTTCTTGGAGGACTCATCACCAGGAGGATGGCGCACATGGAACATGGAGATGGAGATCACCATGGTGAACAGGTTCTATGGAGATGGAGATCACCATATGAAAACGGGCCATACTGTGTCACAAGCTGTGTGAATGCTATTCTGTTTATGTTTTACTTTCTGCATGCTGTGATGTTAGAAGTAGAACGATCCCTCACAAAGTTTAAGTTAGTATGCCCTCCCAACTAAAACTTGCACCGTCCCATGTCTTGTACAATTAGTGGTGGGTCTATGAAATTAGGGTGCCACTAGTTTTCCTTGACTAGACGGGTTTGTGTCGGACACTTACACGCATAAGGGTTGGTTTGCTTAACAAGGTTATCTTAACGGTTAAGGACCTTGGGGCATAAAGGTTGGGCGCCGAGACATCGAGATGTCACCCAACAACAGGAGTCATATGTGATATGATTAGCAAAAGTTGCTTACCGATCTACCTCGTTTGCTAGCGGTGATGCTAAAGCTCACTAGTAAACTTGTTAGTTGTGGATCCTGAATCACTAAGTTTCAATAGAGGGATATTGATTTTAGTGGGAGTAGATTCTGTTAAAATAGTTTAATGTAATTTGCTCTATCATGGATACGTTTGTCTTAGTGTATTTTGCATTACTTTTGTTGTAGATTAAATGGCACCTAGCAACACCACCACATCGTTTGCTTTGCGTTCGGTCCTTGAGAAGGACAAGTTGAATGGAACAAACTACTCGGATTGGATCCGTAACCTGAGAATTGTTCTCAGGGCTGAGAAAAAGGAAGATGTTCTAGACAACCCACTACCAGAAGAACCTGCTGATGATGCACCCGCTGCTGCTAAGAATGCTTACAAGAAAGCATGTGATGCTAACCTCGAAGTAAGCTGCCTTATGCTTGCTTGCATGGAACCCGAGCTGCAGATGCAGTTCGAAACAAACCATGAGGCGCACGATATGATCGTGGCGCTTAGAGACATGTTCCAAACACAGGCTAGGACTGAAAGGTTCAATGTGTCTAAGGCCTTTGTTGAGAGCAAGCTAGCAGAAGGCGCAGCAGTAGGACCACACGTAATCAAGATGGTTGGTTACTCTCAACGGTTGGAGAAGCTAGGCTTCCCACTGGGCCAAGAGTTGGCCACTGATTTCATTCTTTCATCTCTTCCGCCTAGCTATGGGAACTTCATCTCGAACTACCATATGCATGGGACGGAGAAGGGTTTGAATGAACTGTGTGGTATGCTCAAGACAGCAAAGGCTGACATCAAGAAAAGCGCTAGTACCAGCCATGTGATGGCGATACAGAACAAGCCCAGCTTTAAGAAGAAGGGCAATTCTTGGAAGAAGAAGGGCAAGGCTGGAAAGTCCAAGCCAAACCCACCGCCCAAGGTTAAAGCTGGACCTGGACCTGCTCCAGACAAAGAGTGCTTTTACTGTCATGAACTTGGTCACTGGAAGAGAAACTGCAAGCAGTACCTAGCTTCCTTGAAGAATGGCGGAAGTAAGAGTACTTCTAAATCAGGTACGCTTGTTGTTAATGTTATAGACAACATATTTCTCGCTGATACAATTATTAATTCTTGGGTATTTGATACCGGATCGGTTGCTCATATTTGCAATTCGATGCAGGGAATGATAAGAAGTAGAAGCGTGGAAAGAGGAGAAGTTGATTTCCGCGTGGGCAATAATGCAAGAGTTGCTGCTTTGACCGTCGGGACGATGCAACTCCACCTCCCGTCAGGATTTATTATGGAGTTGAATAATTGTTATTTTGTTCCTAGTTTAAGTCGAAACATTTTATCTCCTTCATGTTTGATGAAGGATGGTTATTCATTTGCGAGTGAAAACAATGGTTGTGTGATCTCTAAGAATAATATGTTTATGGCTTTTGCACCCATTGTGAATGGATTATTTGTTTTAAATCTTGATGGTTCACCTGTCTGTAATGTAAGTGCTAAAAGGCCTCGGCCTAATGATTTGAGTCCTACCTACTTGTGGCATTGTCGTTTGGGTCATATAAGTGAAAAGCGCATGAAGAAGCTCCATTCTGATGGACTTCTAACTTCGTTTGATTTTGAATCATACGAGACATGTGAGGCTTGCTTGCTAGGCAAGATGACCAAGATGCCTTTCACAGGATTTCCTGAGAGAGCAGTAGACTTGTTGGAACTCGTACATAGTGATGTATGCGGACCAATGAGCACGACGACTAGAGGAGGATTCCAATACTTCATAACTTTTACTGATGATTTTAGTAGATATGGCTATGTCTACTTGATGAGGCACAAGTCTGAAACCTTTGAAAAGTTCAAGGAATTTCAGAATGAAGTTGAAAATCAGCGTGGCAAGAAAATTAAGGCCTTACGATCTGATCGTGGAGGCGAGTATTTGAGCCACGAGTTTAGCAATCATCTAAAGAGTTGCGGAATTGTTCCACAACTTACGCCGCCTGAAACACCTTAGAGAAACGGTGTGTCCGAGCGACGTAATCGAACTTTGTTAGACATGGTTTGATCAATGATGAGCCAGTCGGACCTACCGTTGTCATTTTGGGGATACGCTCTAGAAACAGCAGCTTTCACACTTAATAGGGTACCATGTAAATCCGTAGTTAAGACACCATATGAGATATGGACTGGAAAGGTTCCTAGTTTGTCTTTTCTAAAGATTTGGGGATGTGAAGTGTTTGTCAAGCGACTTCAGTCGGACAAGATCACACCCAAGTCGGATAAGTGCATTTTCGTGGGATATCCAAAGGAAACTTTGGGATATTATTTCTACAACCGATCAGAAGGCAAAGTGTTTGTCGCTCGGAACGGGGTTTTCTTAGAGAAAGAGTTTCTCAAAGGAGAAAAGAGTGGAAAGACAGTGCATCTTGAAGAAGTTCAAGATGAGCCGATCGGGCAAGAATCAATGAGTGATGCTAACGTAGCAGAACAAGTTGAGATACCCATGGCAAGAGAAGCACGGCCACAACCACGAAGGTCCGCAAGGCTCCGCGAAATGCGGGAAATATTATTGTTGGACAATGATGAGCCTGCGACATATGCAGAAGCAATGATGGACCCAGACTCCGAAAAATGGCAGAATGCCATGCAATCCGAAATAGAGTCCATGGGAGACAATCAAGTTTGGAACTTGGTTGACCCGCCTGATGGTGTTAAAGCCATAGAGTGCAAGTGGATCTATAAGAAGAAAAAGAACATGGATGGAAATGTTCACATCTATAAAGCACGACTTGTCGCAAAAGGTTTTCGACAAGTTCAAGGAGTTGACTACGATGAGACCTTCTCGCCCGTAGTGATGCTTAAGTCCATTCGGATTATTCTAGCTATAGCTGCATATTTCGATTATGAGATATGGCAGATGGATGTCAACACAGCTTTCCTGAATGGAAACCTAACTGAGGACGTGTATATGATACAGCCCAAGGGTTTTGTCGATCCGAAAAATGCTGGAAAGGTATGCAAGCTTCAGAGATCCATTTATGGATTGAAGCAAGCATCTAGGAGTTGGAACATTCGTTTTGATGAAGTGGTCAAAGGGTTTGACTTCACCAAGAACGAAGAAGAGTCTTGTGTTTACAAGAAGGTTAGTGGGAGCTCTGTAGTATTTCTAATCTTATATGTGGATGACATATTACTGATTGGAAATAACATTCCTATGCTTGAGTCCGTAAAGACTTCACTGAAAAATAGTTTTTCGATGAAGGACTTAGGGGAAGCGGCATATATTCTGGGCATTAAGATCTATAGAGATAGATCGAGAAGGCTTATAGGTTTAAGCCAAGATACTTACATTGACAAAGTGTTGAAGCGGTTCAGCATGGAAGAGGCAAAGAAAGGGTTCTTGCCTATGTCACATGGCATACATCTCAGCAAGACTCAGTGTCCTTCGACTGCTGATGAGCGGGATCGCATGAGACTAGACCCTATCACGCTTGTATTCCCGCATGTATCCATAATTTTAATCCACTCTGTCGACTTAAACACTTGGAAATCCGAGTCTTCAACGCCCCTAGAGCAGTTAGATGATCTAGCTTCATTCGCAACTAGAAGACGACATGCCAGCCTATCTGCTTGGTCATTCTACACCCCATTGGTACCAGTTATAAGACTCATCCGACTTCGGTACAAACTCCACCAGATCACCAATAGTTAAAACCTGAGTACAAAGTGTTGGAGGTATGCCCTAGAGGCAATCATAGAGATGATGATATTCCATTTGTATCCATGATTTGTATGTTGTGTTCATTGCATATCCATTGAAGGCTACTTGAATTGATTTGCAATTATGTGAATTGTATGTGAAACTCTTTACTTGTATGGTTATTCTAAAGTTGTCCCTAGTCGGAGTTCATGTGAGGACACACATGAATATTAGACTAGCACATGTATTAGTAGATGACTATGTTTCACAAGTCATGGACATGGAGGCGTTGAACTAATAATGTGGACACATGTGGAGACATGTGCTAGGACTGACCCAACACGAGAAGTAGTTCTCTCTTTAAACAACATATACGCTTTGTCCTTAGACCTGAGATTGTCGCATGTATTCTAGATGTGGATTGACCTACTTAGGGACTATCAAACGCTACGCCGTAACAGGGTAGTTACAAAGGTAGTTTTCGGGTTTGTCAAGAAGCATGCTATGAGACATGGTCAATCAAGATGGGATTTGCCCCTCTCTGATTGAGAGTGATATCTCTGGGCCCCTCGAGTGATCAGATCCGAAAATGCATGGCCATGCTACGTACGGTTAAGAGTTAACCTACAAAGGGATTCCGAATCACAGGATCGAGAAAGAGCGGTCGGCTTGAAGCTAGACCAAATATCGTGAGGCAAAGGGAATAGCATGTATATTATGTTGTGATGGTTCGTCTGATATGATCTTCGTGTGCGTATAGGAGTTGGCACGTCTTGCTAGAGGCCGCTACCGACTATTGGGCCGAGTAGGAGTACTCGGGCCATGTCTATACATATCCGAACCCATAGGGTCACACACTTAAGGGGCTGGAAGCCCAATTCGGATCAGATCCGAGTTGGATTAGGTTTAGAAGTACTAATGGGCCTCGGATCCAGAGGCCCGTCAGGAACCTCTATAAATAGAGGGGTGGGGGCGCCCTAGGGTTTACACCTTTTTGGCGAAACACACCTGCCGCGCCTCCCACGCCCTCGCCTGTTGCAACTCGCGGATCTAGCAGTCCGGCTTGCGACGCTTCCTCCCTGCACGTGTGGATACCTTGGAGGTGTTGCGCCTGCAGCACTTGGACGAGCCGCCGCCGAGCCGCTGCCGCCGAGCCGCGGCACCGGAGGCGATCTTGCTACACGTGGACGAGCTGCTGAGGAGCTGCTGGACCTGATCGACTACGTACGACTACATGATCGTCTTCACTGCATCGACGCATATCTACATCTTCCGCACCAGTAGTGCGTCGAGTGGTAATCCCGTGATCCTTATACAGCAGTTCTTCCTGGTTATACGCGGTAGAATTTTTTCAATTGCGCTAGTGTAGCCTACCTTGTATCCCAACACAAAGCCTAGGCAAAAATTATTACAAGGCTCAATGAAATAGTTGGTTCGTATATGACAATTAAACATTTATTATTCGAATCGAATACAACAATTAATGGCAATGAAAGAATTGTTTAACATTTTACCTCTCATAGCAGGATTGGTTGACAGAAGAGGGTCATCACGAGCTAGAGATACATGATTATTTTGAGGAGGAGGAGCAGCGGTAGCAGGTGCAGCAGAGCCTTCCGACGTAGTTGGAGCAGGAGTCGGTGCAGCAGAGCCTTCCGACGTAGTTGGAGCAGAAGCAAGTGCAGTAGAGCCTTCCGACATAGTTCGACCAAGAGCAAGTGCAGGAGAGCTTTCCGACGTAGCAAGACTAGGAGCAGGTGTAGGAGAGCTTTCCGACATAGCGAGACCAGGAGCAGGAGCCACCGCATCATCTTCCTGAGCTTGCAAAGTAGTGAGACTAGTATCATCCTTAGCTTGCGAAGTAGTCAGACCAGGATCATCTGGAGTAGCAGCGGTAGACACTTCACGATCATCCGGATCTATAGCTGTTTCCACCACAGGATCTTCCTTTTGCTATTGCGAGGCAGCAATATCAGATAGAACCATGAGTATTGATGCATTTGCTTCCTCACCGTTGCCACCCTTCTTTGCGGGAACAAGTGTGGAAGCCTGTTCTGTCAGGGTCGTCATTGATGTCAATAATTGTGGAATTCCAGCTAAACTGTGATGTAGCACAGAGACTTCATAGGATTTACCCGGTTCAGTCGGATGCATGATTAGCAAGGGGGTCTGACCAGCATGTGGCAGTTGAATTTACGGTGCTGGTAACCAGACCTGCTGGTACACCTGATTGAGTGCAGTAGAGAAGGTGGTGATCATATTGTTGATGTTCTAGTCTGCCCTGTGTGCCACCTACTCTAGCCACACGAATTGTCTTTCCACTTGATGAGCCAATCTCTCGTCCAACCATTTCTGTAGCTCGGCCAAGCGAGATTACTGTCTGCTTGTTTTGCTTGACCATCAACGAGTCGCTGAAGAATTAAGGCAAGCTCCATCGGCTGACTGGTAGTTGCTAGAGTGACCGGTATTATTTCTGTAGCAGATCGTGATGCACCTGCCTCCTGGTAATGAGTGACTTGGAGACAAGGTACATATGTATTTTCCTCCTCACCGCCTTCGTTATCTGAGCAATAGTTCTCATTTCTGTGCTCATCAGGAGATGGCTCATTCCTAGCCCTTAGGCCATGACATCTATCTCCTGGTCTCACTAGCTTGTATACCTTGAATTGTGTTTTGGCATTGTTGTACTCATGTCGCCAATTTTTGGATCCGGTTTGCACCTCTCTACTGTTCTCATCTTTTTTAGTAAGATGACTCAGGATGACGGAGATCTAGTGAGCATACAGCATTTGTCGGGCCACGGTCAACCCATCATGGATAATATCTTGAATCTCATAAAGAATAAAGTCCACGGTGTCGAACTCATGGCCAGTCATGACGTGAAGAAGAAGCCATTGCTGAAGACTAGTGATGGACTCTGCATGGCTGATCCATGGTAACAATGTCTTCCTTAGTGCTTGGTGCATCACATTGGCCTGAGGGGTAAGCATGTCAGGCGTGCAATATGCTCGGCTAGAAGGGAACGGCTCCCCAAAAAGTTCGGCCATATCCTCGTCTGAAGGGAACGATCCACTAAGCAAACTACGGTGAGGTGGTTCATGATCCCTGTGGATAATGTAGTGTAGGGACACGTGACATGTATTGACTCCAAGACTATCAGTAATTTGGTGTCACCAAATTCTATGTGGAGCTCCCTCAAACATGACCTGAATGTACTCTCTACTCCCATGAATGTACACCGTAGCATAGAAAACTTGGACTCAATCCTCAATATACTGATGATGCGCTAAGACAAAATCAGTCAATTCGGGTAGTTCATCGAAGTATCCTTTAATATCCTCTCCTACCGCGACCATGTCCATATGATTCTAGTTTATAATCTTGTGCGCACATAGTTTGGTGGACAAATATTTGTAGTTATAGTAGAAAGTTTGCTGAATGACATTCCTAAATATTGGTTTGACCCATTTGTCATGGGATTTTTTGAACCACACATCCTTAGACACAAATCTAAGCCTTTAATCATTTGGTAGCTATGCATGCTCAGGTCAATCATCCTTAGCGGCTCTTCTAGTGGAGGGTAAAGAGATACCTCGTTCTGCTCCTTGGGGTTGGGCACAGGAAACTTAGCAGGGCGGGGCGGCCGATGCCATGTAGATTGCTGTCGCTTGGAAGGTGCCGAGGTTGACCTGCCCCGTGTGCAGTAGGAAGGCGCCGAGATTGACCCACCCCATGTACGGTGGGAACGAGCAGGGGAAAACTCCTGTGTAATGGACCTGCCCCTTTGCCGCATCTAAGCATTGGATGTGCCTGTAGAATTCACCTGCGACTTCCTTTGTCACATCACCGGAGGCAGGTCAAGCGTCTTTCCATTTCCCTTGCCACCATCTCGGCCAATCTGCAAGATCTTTCTCGAATCAGCTACCGCAATAATCTCAAAAAATTTAACGAATCCCTCTTTCAATGATGAATACCTGTGGAATCGGGGCGAGTGGCAGCGGGCGGCTGCAACAGGTCGTGGTGGCGGCGGCAGCTAAACCCTACTAAGGGCGAGCGGCGCAAGTGATCTTGTAGTAAATGGGGAACGGCGGGTCAGCAGGAGTGACTCGGTGTTGGATAAAGTCATAAGGGTATAGTGCACACCCAGACAAGAAGATGGGTAGGAGTTTCCTACCCAACCTTATTCTAGCATAAGGATGTTATGTTGTTTGAGAATACACCGAACCGAATAAACATCCAGCCAAATAGGCATTCGAAGATTTTGAAAGTAGGATGTTCTGGTGGTTGAGAATACACCAAACCGGATAAACAGCCAACCAAATGGGTGTTCAAAGATTTTGAAAGTAGGATGTTCCGGTATTTGACAATACACTGAACCGGATAAACAACCAACCAAATGGGCATTCGAAGATTTTGGAAGGCGACACAGGATGTTCCGATGTTTTACAATACAACGAGCCGGATCAATAGCCAGCTAAGTGCACTTTCGAACATATTGACATGCGTCAAAAGGATTTTCCCACAACTACTATGATAAAAGGTATGCATGCACATATCGGTTCATATCGTATACAACAAATGAGTTTAGATCAGATCAACTAAAACATTAATTGATTTTACATCCTAGTCCTTATCACTGTCAGGTGCATGATTTTCATCTTCATCATGATATTGCCAGATAGTCTCGTCCTGCTCCTCCTCATCAGAATTGAAAACATCCACATCAGATAGAACCTGCTAGTGAATGGAAGTAACTTGAGCTGCTGGAATGACAGTCCACTCCTCCTCCTCGTCAGTATAGGCACCGGAGCCTCCGAACCATCACCAATACCATCATTCAAGGTTTCTTCAATTACATCATCTTGATATGCATGTACCATGCCACTGGGCGCTCTATCCTGCTCATTTTCATTAAAGCTCCACAAATGCTTGTGCTCAAATTTTTGCACCACTCTCCATGGGCCTTGTAGCAGGGTGTCTGGCAAGTAAAACACCTTCGTTGCTTGTTTAGCAAAAATGTAGGGATCACTTTTGTACCAGTACCTTCCAATATTGATGCTTATGAAGTACCCATCGTTTCTAATCCTCGGTTCCCTCTTGGTCCCTCCGAGATCATACCAATCACAGTTGAATAATACAACAGTTCGATTTATGCCACGCCCTGATGAGTTATACCGTAGCTTAATAATTTCTTTTAGACAACCATAAAACTCAAATGGCTCACTGTTATGAAAGTCTGCAACCATAATCCCACTATTCTGTGTCTTCCGATTTTCCGCTTGGGCATGTGTGTGGTATCGGACACCGCCAACAAGACATGCTGAATATTTTCTTCCTCGCTTGTCTAGTAAAGCTGATAATGCACATAGGTCCTCAGAGACCTCTCCTTGTAGCATCTTTTCAATCTGTACAACAAAACTATAGTTTTTTTTATATATTTTTATATATAGGTCCTCGCCAGTTAATATAAGTTTGTTCTAAAAAAAGAAAAAAACTTACTTGCGATTTAAACCATCGGGCAAATTCTTTTTGAATTCTATGGTCAATAACCTGGTGTGACACACCCTCCGCTTTTAACTGATCCCTGTATATCCTGCAAAAACACATTCATCTGAAAATTAGAGCAAAATAATTGCAGTACAATCATTGCATGATGGATTATGTACCCGATATATGGCTCAAACTCTTTGCATTCTTTTAGCACATACCAAACCAGCTTGTCGGAATCCAAATCAAGGGAAGTTTTTGCTGCTCCAATTACATCAACATTGTGCTGGAAACAAGATAAATCGCCTTCTCATAACAAATCCTTTGGAGTAGGATATGACAATCATGAGTTTTCAATCTTTGAAGTTTGCCTCCATAAGCAGCAATACATCTTGATAAGTTAGAAGTATATCCATTTAGGAACTTGACCTGACTTATAAAATCACAGAACACCTTCTGTTTCTTTTTACACATTGTATATGGAGCTTCTAGCATTTTGCATGATTCCCCTTACGTAGTATTCAGCATGTATAGATGTGGTCTAATGCCCATCTCTTCCAAATCAACCCTAGGATTGATCGTGTCCTTTGTCTTCCCAGCAATTTTAAGCAACATTCCAATAAGGTTTTCACATACATTTTTCTCAATGTGCATGACATCAAGATTATGTGGCAGCTTCAGATTTGTCCAATACGGCAAGTCAAACAAACAAACCCTTCAGCTCCAACACCGTCCGGAAGGAAACGATGATGGCCAATATAACATATCTTGTTCTTCAATCTCCTGGAGCAAGGATCCTTATCACAACACACACAGGCATAATAACCTTTTGTGACTCGCCCCGCTAATGTGCTCGGTGCTGGATAATCATGTATGCACCAAATAACCACAGCATGTACTTTAAAGGATTGTTGACTACAAGCATCATATGCATCGACACCCTTCCAAAGGTCTAACAGCTCATCTACGAGAGGTTGCAAGAAGACATCAAAATCCTTTGATGGAGAACTCAGCCTAGAGATCAATAATGCCATCATAAAGTTTGATTCTTTCATGCATACCCATGGTGGCATGTTATACGGCACAACAAATACTGGCCACATACTATATGAGTTGGTCATGTTGCCAAATGGATTGAAACCATCGGTTGCAAGGCCAAGTCTAATGTTCCTAGCATCTTTTGCAAATTCCAACCAATTTTTATCGAAGTCTTTCTATACCTCACCATCAGCTGGATGGCTAAGCTCATTGTCCACTGGTTGTCACTTCAACTCGTGCCATTGTGCATCCTTTACGGTTTTTGATGAAACAAACATCCTCTTCAGCCTTGAAACTAGCGGAAAATGCCTCAATACCTTCTGAGGAACACACTTCTTGTTGTCTACATCTTTCCATCTTGAATCCGCTTCACAATACACTGGGCACACATCATGTTCCACTAGATCCTTGCAAAACAATACACAATTATGTTTGCAAACACGGATAGACTCATAGCCAAGTCCCATGGCACGTATGTACTTCACTGTGTCATCGTGAGATGTCGGAACACATGGTCTTGTGAAAGCAAGGGATACCACCTTCAAAATAGCATTGAATGCAACATTGCTGATCCGATAGAAAAACTTGATATGAAGTAACTTCACAACACATGTAAATTGTTTATATTTAGATCCCGGTGACACCTAACAGTTTATATGTTCCTTTATAAATTCTAACATTTTCCCTCCAAGCTCTTTAGCGTGGCACATGTTGGCTATCATTTCAGGAAGTCCATCTTTAGTGCCTTCATCCTCCTCCATACCCGATATGGATTCATTTTACTGAACCATTTCTTGATCACCATTATCCTGCAAAACTGCATTATCCACAACCGCCTCATCCGGCAGAATTGCAATTTCCTCAACCCCATCATCTTGCATAATTGCATTCTTCTTAACGCCATTATCCTGCAGATTTGCATTTTCCTGAACCCTATACTTGAACGTTTTTCCATGATGGATCCACCTAGTTTAGGTGCTTGCCATCCCATTCAAAAGTAAGTGTAGTTTCACCTCATGTACAGTACATCTAGACTGATTCAAGCATCCATGACACGAGCATAGTATTTGTTCATCGTCAGAGTATCTACTCTTAACAAATTCCTTGAAATCATTGACCCCTTTTTCATGGTCGGGGGTAAATAGTTGATAACTGTGTATCCAATGTCTTTCCATCTAGGAAATTTTGGTGAATTCAACTCAAAATTACTGACCAGATTGAAATACCTTAATGCGAAATGAAATTTTGGTGAATTCAACTCCAAATTACTGACCAGATTGACGCGATACAGTAGGAAGCACCAGATATCTGCTAGAGTGCTCCATCCTGGCCGCCTTGTCTTTGTTCTTCTTTTTTCCCTATCGCGGGAGCGCAGCAGCGTATAAACTAACTTTTGGCTGCAGCGCGGGCTTTTTTGCCACCAAATTCCACACTCACCTGAAACTTACCTTACATGTGGGATCCGATCATGGTAAAGACTTCCCGTTTGATCGGTAATACCTTCAACCCACGGGAGGAGCACATTTTCCATTTTGTTTTACCACCTTATTTATCAGCTTAAACTTACATGTGGAACCCTTGTTGGTTTATGACGTTTTTGCGGAGCTTATATTGTCATAAAACCACCATGTAACAGCGAGTGACAATTTATTTTTGGCTACAATGGCAACTTTTATGATGTTGTGTAACTTTGTCACTAAATTTTCTCGGATGTCAAACTTTATGACGTTTTCAGCCAGAAACATCATAGATTTATGACGAGAACAAATGTGTAATAAAATTTTCATCATAGATCAACACATTTCTGGTAGTGTGCGATAGGAAGAAACTGGATCTCATGCAAGACCCAGTTTCAACACGAAACCTATGCACTAGACACCATCGAGTTTTGCGTTGGGAGAGTAAGACATGGTAGATGAAGAACAAATATAATTGGTAGAGATGAGAGATGATGAATTTATTATGAAACTATACCAAGAAATTATGGATTGTAGAGTGTGGTTTATCAAATAATGTCTTACTTATGTGGCATTATAGATACTACTTATTGACACTATGGGTTGGGACTTCCCTTAGTACCTTCGGAACTCATCCATGTCCATGGTGGGCCCAGACTCTAGGTTGTAGACACCATTGAAAATATCTTGGCACTGTTGGTCTTGTCAAGGCTTGTCTTAGCATCCTTCTAAGACATCATCGACAAAGGCATGCTCTCCAGTGTTGCCATGAAGCCACCGGCGCATGCTGTTGTTGACACTTGTTATCGAGACACTTTTACTCCCTGTTTATATTTAATAATGACACAAATTTAATACCTAAACTATTGATCACACCTAATAAACCGGTCATTTTCATATGTGTAACATATTTTGGAGGATATTCTATTTTTGTAGGAAATTAGGCCTAAAAATATATTTTTTGATAAAGCCATGAACAAGCAATGAACCTGTCAAAGATGAAGGTTAGCGGGCTCAAAAAGAGCCAAGGCTGATCAACCTGGTGAAGCCCCAGCCAATCGGCCAGGGTTCTTCTGGCCTCCCCTAACGCTCATTTTTGGCAAGCACTCCTCTAAGATTACTTAAGGGCTAAGGTTTTGAAGATGTGGCAAAGATCACTTTGGGATCATAGAGGACCCAAAGAAGATTAAGCGAAGATTTGAAAAGTTATTAAAGATCAATCTCATCCCGCAGCTATCATCATGCTAGGCCCACATACAAGTAAAAATAAGACTCCTAAGCATCTAAGAAGACTTGGGGACGAAGCAGGACGTGTGGGGCTAAAAGGAGAAGATACCTAACCCGACTCCGGAAATTGAAACAAAAGAGCCATAGTTTGAGGTGGTGATCAAGACGACACAAAGATTCTGCCAGCAAAGCCACGCCATTGTCTATTTAAAATTGACGAATGGTTTGAAAAATTTGTTGAAGTTGTGCGTAGGTTGAACATCAATATGCCACTGTTGGATGCTCTACAAGTTCCAACCTACACTCGCTACTACTAAGATATACTAACGAACAAGTGAGAGATCCCAAAGTTTTCTACATACCACATCAATATGACAGAAGAGTGCAGTGCTGCGATCGCTAATCAAGCTCCCGAGAAGAAGAGAGACCTAAGATGTCCAACCATCCCGTGTTTAGTTGGAGTGCTGATGTTTGAAAGGGCATTATGTGATCTTGGCGCAAGTGTGAGCGTCATGCCTAAAGCTGTGTTTGAGAAGCTACGCTTGCCGAAGCCGGAACCAACTGCTATGTGCCTAGAGTTGGCGGACAACACCGTTTGCTACCCTGAAGGCATTGCTGAAGATGTACCTGTTGAGATCGGGAATCACTTTGTCCCGGTTGACTTCGTGATACTCAAGATGGAAGAAGGAGCTAAATCCCCACTCATCCTGGGAAGGCCATTCCTGAAGACCTCAATAGCAAACATAGATGTTGGGAAGGGTGAGATCAATTTTGATATTAATGGCACTATGAGCGAGTTCAAGTTTCTCCCACACTTTGCGTTATGCAACATGATTTCTAGCAAGTATATACTGCCATACCGTCATGTCAAGCAGGAGGAGAAGAACAAGAAGGCAGAAGAAAAGAAGCTAGCGCAAGATGCTATCGTCCAGAAGAAGAAAGAACGCTAGCCTGTGAAGACCAAAAAGATAGCCGAGCCTGTGCCTTCATCAAAGCCAAAGATGGTGAAGAAGTGTGCGTCGAAGACTGCAGCACTGACACGGAGTGTTGGTCTAAAGTGAAGAATTGAAGAGTCTAACTATAGACTATAAACGAAGCGCTTTGCGAGAGGCAACCCGATCATCATGTCGAAAATAAGCTACTTGGAGGACAACCTTGAAGACATTTGAATTTTCATGTAAGTGAGTCGCAGATTTTGCTATGTCATACTCGGTAAACATTTAATAAGTGGAACCTTCGGTCAAGATAATTTTTAGAGTTTTATTCGCTCAGTCATTTTTTACTTCTGCCTTTTTCATAAACCAATGATGAGCCATCCCTTGTTTTATTCGATTTTTCTTGGAAAACCAGAACCAAATATCCAGATCCTATTAGACTTTTTATCTTAACCGTGATAATTAGCCTGACTTCTTCCTCATGATAAACACACGAGTAGAGCCTGCATTGTTCTTACCTTGTAAATTTTTTACGCATGCTAGGACTAGCGTAACGTTCGGATTTTGGTTCGCATCGGTTTTCCTAGAATTAGAATTTTTCTCAACCATTTTTGATTTATTTCATTAAAAATTCATCTCTCACTTTTAGCCAAAATTAGATCCTAAACCCACTACCTAGTGGTTGAAATTGAAATTGCTTCATCTCAATTCATGAGAATGGATGATACTGGTGTAACCAAAATTAATGTAGTCAGAAATCTTTTCGACTTACATTTATTTTTTATGCTTTAAAGCTCCTCTAAAATATATTTGAACTCATTGCTAGCTTTGAGTTCATTTTTAATTTTGAAATTAGAGGAGTATTAAGCATGTAAACATGATTTGGAGGGTTTATGAGCTTCATTAACACTAACGGTTTGATTTGAGATCACGTGAATGATTATGGAGGCACTCCCAACTACCACACATGCATAAAGGAGCAAGGAGTGGCCTGCCATGCTTGTGTGTTAGTTGTAGATCAAAGGACAAAATATTGAGTATGATTTAAGAAAAAAACAAATCTATGACACATAGGTGCATGATTTTGAGCAAAGTGACAACACAAAGGAGAGGTGGAGATTATTTTGGCGGTGCCCTTCACGTGAAGACCTGAATTTTAGGTACAATAATGAGCAAGTGGCCATGTGAAGAAATATGGGGACTAGATGAGGCAAAAACACGCTAGGCCGAGCTCTAGGCCGATCAGCCTGGGGTCTTTTTAAGCCCCTTCGTGGTGCCCTTTTCTAGGTAAGTCACTCAGCTCATTGTTCACCTATTTTCCCACCAAGAACACCTCTGGTTAGCCTCTAAAAATTTCAAAACTCCTTTCACACACAAAAATTTCAGCAAGCACCTCTA
Source organism: Setaria italica (assembly GCF_000263155.2). NCBI lineage: Eukaryota > Viridiplantae > Streptophyta > Magnoliopsida > Poales > Poaceae > Setaria > Setaria italica. Next base: position 16,796,509 of record NC_028454.1, on the reverse strand, counting down.
GCTAGCCCTCGCTCTTGTGCTTATTTTCCTTGGCAAGAAACCCCGGCGAAGTGTTTTCCTTGAAGTGTGCAACAATGAAGAGCATCGGAAGGTCAAAGAAGTCACGATCATTGGTCGAAGCTTTGTCTACATCAAGCGCTTTGCAGCGGTTCTCAGTCTCCGAGTCGCCGAGAGGTGGTGACATCGACATGGAGGCACCACGCAGCGACCGAATGCTGCTTGGTGAGATGAGCACTAGAAGCTCTTCCATGTGGTTCGATGAACGGCATGGAATTCCCAAAGCCGCGCCACAATTTTCAAGGAGAGCAACTCGCTCTCAAAGAGGCTACACCGAAAAGAAGTCGATATATGGCTTCACAACAAAGAGCAAGGAGGAAGAGGAGAGACTCAAGAATATTGAAGGAAGACTTTGTTGCCAACCACGACTTTGATGATGATTTTCTTTAGAAGATTGGGTCCCATAATGATATTTACAAACTTCTGAGCAACATTGGTTGATGCAATTTGCTCTCAACGGTCCCGTTAGCGTATAAAAGGATGTGGTTGTTGAGATGTTCATGACTATGAAACAAGTCATGAGGTGGAACGAAGAAGGGACCGAGCAAATTCCATGGTTATCCTTTAGGATAAGAGATGAGGAAAAGATTATCACATATGGCGGCATCACAGAAGTTCTGGGTTTCAATCCACAGGTCCCAGCACTTGGAGAAGTAGTAGAAGAAGAATTGAAGGAGTTTTGGAAGAAATTTTCCAAGGAGGACAATAGGTAAAGAAAAAATATTTGCAACCCCATTCTGTAGGTATTTCATTTCTGGATGTGCCATCGTATCTCAGGGAGGATGAAGGAGACCAAGATTACTGGTTTAGAAATGAACTGGCTTTATTGTGCAGTTGTGAAGAAGCAAGTCGTTGACCCCTCCTATATGATGATCAAAAGATGGCTTGCCGAGGCTATATCTGGAACTGGAGTTGTTGGGTTAGGCTGCTATCTCACTATGATATCAGTATGTTTGAAGCCAGAAACTGAAAGGCTCCCTGGTTGGTTTGTAAAAGCTGGAAGCATCGATGCCAAGACCATGAACAATCCACATTTGATCGGCGGCAATGAAGAAACTAGCTATATAGTTGGGGTCACCAATGTCAAACTGCCCGATAGAAGAATGGGAATTTATCATGTGGGCAAAATTGACTGGTGTGAAGAGGGAATATTAATTTCTATGAAGAAAGACAAAAGAGGACAAAGAATTGAAGAAGGCTCATCCTGGCAAGCAAATCTAGAAGTACCATTACCGCCACCTAGCTCAAGCTATTGGCAGACTGAGTTCCAAAATGCACCAAGTTACAAGGGAGTTCCTGAAGGATGGCAGCAGGAGCAATGGCCGGAGGCACCAGCAGAAGCATGGGCACAAGGCCCATTTGCACCACATTTTCAGTAGCCAGCGTATCGACCACGATCGGAATTTTAGCAACCGGCACGCCTGGCACCGCCGCCACCATATGCTTATATGGCTACCTGCCACCTCCTTTTCAGGGACGTCCACCATATGCTCCATTGTCTTCTCAGTTCAGCCTCCTAGCACTACTACAGAGAGGCACATCCACCGTAGGCGCATATGTGCAAAGAAATTTACAAGATGCAGATGCTATGAGGCAAACCGCCGACAGGATTGAAGAAGGAAACATAAGCATCGTTTATTAGTTCGACATAATGGGAATTGTGCACCCGGATCAGTATCAAGGTGGAGTGTAGGAGCATTACGAGCAGGGATTCTACGAGCATCAGGAGCAAGGGGAGGTACACTATGATCTGCCACAGGATGGTTTGGATTGAAGACCAAAGGAACCGAATAAATACACACATGTGTGGTTTGAGTTTTCTTTTCTTTATTTATTTCAGCATGTGTGTTGAGTGTGCATAATATTTTATTTTTTATTTTCTCTTTATTTTCAGTTTGTGTGTTTATTTCACCATGCCATGTTTAAATAAAAATGCATCACCTGAACCTAATGTTTTGTGATTAATTGTGATGGTTTAAGTTCTTATCATATTGAAAGATGATAATCGTTGGTGCTTTGTTTAATCTTTGTACTTTGTTATTGCACCATTGAACTAATGCTCTCTCTACAAGAACTGAAATTCACATAAACACCAGCTTATTTTTTTGTGGAGGTTATCATAATTTAGACGCATATATTTATTTATTGCTCTCTCTTCTAAATGGATCGATGGCTCTTTTATTTTTTAATATCATTACGCTGACCTTATCAATAATACTTCTTGCAATTGCTCTACCCATCCAAAGCCAAATATTTATATCATGATGAACCATAGATTACAAGATTTATTTTTGGGTGAATTGATTCAGGATTTACTTCTGTGGTATGAGACTTAGAAGTTGGTCATTCTTTTTGTGTAACCTTTTATTGCTAGCCTTTCTATCCATGCATTGTGAATTTCTACATTGGAAATCTCACAAATCTCACTGGGCATCGAAACCTAAACCCAAATACATCATTTTTGTGACTACCTCCTTGACCACAACCCAATTTGAGTATGGAGAATATTTCGATGAAGATTTGGAAGATTATTTAGTGCCTTTTCAAGAAAATCAAGACCTGGAGGCAACCACCAATGCGTGGAATAAAAATTGAAGGAAAAGGAAGCCAGAAGGGCCTAGATACCCTCAGGCTGATCGGCCAGGGGTGTTTTCCCCTTTGACTACTGCAGAGTAAATAATATGTCGCAAAGAGTTTTGAGGAGCAAAAAGGAAAAAATTGTGGAAAAATAAATAAAGAAAGAAAAAAGAAAGAAATAAATGAGAAAAGTAAAAGAGAAATAAAGTACTCCTAAGTTCTTTCAGCTTCATAAAGATCCCAAGTGCTTTCAAGATTAAGGATTATTCCATACTCATTTTTTCCAACCATGTGCAATCCGATTGAGAGAACTTTATTTGTGTCTCGCGATCACACTTTGCCCTTGCACATGTCCACTATCTAAATGTGTGTGTTCATAAAAAATTATTGTTTATAACCTTTTTGGCAAGTCTCAATAAGATCCATCATAAGTCTTTCTTGTTTTGATAATATCCTGATTATAATAATTTTACTAGGACTAACCTTCCTAGAGATCAGGATACAACCTTACACATATTCTGAGTGGTGATAGGTTGGAGAAGTTCTAGCATGGGTTCCAGAGATTGATGAGCTGAGAGAACATGAGCAATTGCACTGAAAGTTTAATTGTTGTTCTGGGTTCAGTTTCTTTTGAAAAAGCTTTATTGAAAACCTTCTGAGATTTGTTTAAATTTGAGAGCAAGAAAATTAATTTATTGTGGGATGTGTTTAAATGATATCTACCCTCCATATTAGAAAAGGCTGGTTACAACTTGAATATTAATTAAGAAAATCCTATGAGAGCATTATATTTTTTTATGTGTGATCAAGTGCAAGATTGAACACGGAAAGGTAACGCTGATTTCTATTAAAGACTTACTCGAGGGTGAGCAAGGTTTAATCATGGGGGGATTGTTGACACTCGTTATTGACACACTTTTACCCCTATTTATCTTCAATAATGGCACGAATTTAATACATAAACTATTGATCACACCTAATAAACTAGTCATTTTCACATGTGCAACATATTTTGGAGGATATTCTGTTTTTGCAGAAAATTGGACCTAAAAGTATATTTTTGGATAAACCTATGAACGAGCAACGAACCTATCAAAGTCGAAGGCCAGCGGGCTCAGAAAGAGCCTAAGCCGATTGGCCTTGTGAAGCCCAAGCCGATCGGCCAGGGTTCTTCTGGCCTCCCCCGACACTCATTTTTGGCAAGCACTCCTCCAAGATTACCTAAGGGCTAAGATTGTGAAGATATGGAAAGGATCACTTCGGGATCAAAGAGGAATTAAAGAAGATCAAGCGTAGATTTGGAATGTTATTGAAGATCAATCTCATCCCGAAGCTATTGTCATGCTAGGCCCACATGCAAGTTAAAATAAAAACTCATGACCATCTAAGAAGACTTGGGAACGAAGCAGGATGCAAGGGGCTAAAAGGAAGGACCAGGCCGATCGGTCTGGACCCTCCTAGGCCAATCAGCCTAGGGGTTTCCTTCATCCCCTCGTCTTCCAATTTTTAACACACACTCTCCAGACTATAAATACCCCAAAAAACCACCGAGCCCCAGAATCCAATGTTGGGTAAAAAACCGTCCCCGAAGTGGCGCCAACAAATTTCTAAATGAAAAGAACAAGGAGGGAAAAAAACTAAGAAATACTTTGGGAGAGCTTGATAGAACTCCCCCTCTGTCCCGAACCTGTCCGTTTGAATTCCTCTTGGTCCCATTTTATAGAGCCGTAATTTTTATAGTTTACAACACAACTTCCTACTTTTTACTTTGTGCAAAACATATTCGAGGGCATGACAATAACATTACACCACTTTTACCAAACCCTTTACAACTCAACAGTTTCCAGCCAAGCTTGTGTGGGACAACCCTATCGAAGTCTTCTTTGTCACTTTGCTTTAAGTAACGTCTGCCCAGGTTCTCTCGAATCCAAGTCTTCTACTTACAACTTCGCATTTACAACCCGCCCTTACGAGGGCCGACCTCTTCCAGCACAAAGTTGCTCTTCAGCTCCGCTCACTTTAGTTCAATGTGATGTCCTGTCTTCGCGGTGTCCCATCTTCACGACCCACGAAGTCACATTAACGTGCGAGTCCCCTTTACACCTGAAAAAGACAACTCACCACTTCGCCTTTGTCAGTTTATTGTGAAGTCCTAAAATGAGGGAGGGGGTACCGAGCGGAGTACTTTTCCCCAACATCCAAGATGATGTACTCGACATGAAGCAGCAGAGAAGCAGAAGGAGCTTGAGGGACACCACTTCGGAGAGCCGAGGGTTGTGCAATTGTCAAGGGTTAGTGTAGCTGAACCTCTGCCAACATGATCACCCTGCAAGGAAGATCACGCTGGAGTTCTGGAGCTAGAAGTCATCAAGATCAAGGTAGGATCCCGATGGTGATCTTGTGATGTACAATCATTCATGGTGAAGTAATAGATGTGTTTATGTTCTTAGCGATCTAAGGTCCTGTTTGGCACGGCTCCACTCCTAAACTCCAGCAACATCATCAAAAAATTCAGGCAAACACCCCAACTCCAAAACTCCATGGAGTTGCCAACTCCATGGAGTTGTAGTGCAAATGGAGGTGGAGTTTTGGAGCACCTCTTTTGTTGCTCCAGAAACCTCTCTTTTGAACCTCCTCATGGAGTTGATGGGTAATTACCCACCAATGCCACTGGTTACAAAAAAAACATTTCATTCTATTCTCCTTCTATTCTCCTAAGCCCCACTCGCCGCCAAAGCCCCGCCCATCGCCGCTCGCCCACCGCCCGTCGTCGCCCGCCGCCCGTCGTCGCCCGTCGTCGCGCCCGTCGTCGCCCAAGCTGCCCCACCGCCCGTCACCGCCCACCCCACTGCCCGTCGCCACCCACCCTGCCGCCCGCCGCCTAGCCCCGCCGCCCGTCGCCGCCCAGCGCCGCCGCCGTCGCCGCCCACCCCGCCGCCCGTGGAGGGTCTCCCGTGTGTGGCACAATGCAGTGGAAAAAGGGGAAGAAGAAGATGGGATAGAGAGGATGACAAGTGGGGCCTCAATTGGGGGGCAACAATGGCAATCCATACTGAAATCGATCTTTTTTGGAGCTGAGAGCACCCATCTAGCCAAAGACCCCATTTTTATTCTGGAGTTTTGGAGCGGAGCTGGCTCCATGTAGAGTTCTGGAGTGCAGCAGCTCCACCCGGAGTTGGAGCCATGCCAAACAGGGCGTAAATATCTCCTTTGATGGTTTTATGTTTTATCGGGTTTGCTTGCTTTTCAATCTATGATAGATTGCTTAGGATGTTCTTGTGATCGTGGTGACCAAATTTGCATGCCTGATCTACCGATGAGTATAACATGTTCTTTTGATCATACCCTTAACCTTCTTGCACTGATAGAGGTGATCGTGACAGAATCTTTCCTGTGTAAGGTGGGGGGTTTGGGATCTGGAACGGAGGTGTAGATTTAAAGATGCTTTTTACTAGTCTCATATATGTGTTTTTTTCCTATCCATGCTCAAAATTACAACATATGCATAGTATAGGTTGCTCTAGATTGGTTACTTCTACTCTATCTATTATCTGTTTGTACATGCTTACTAGATTGGATCTGAATCACTCATCAACACCAAGTTAATACTAACAATACTAGTTGAAATAGATCTTGTGCTATAAGTTCCACGAATTGATAAACCTTGGGGGAGTATGAGGTATATGGGTACCCCATGGGTCCCCACCGACCAAGATACTGGCCGGTCCTGACAAGTGGGCCCGCCCAACCAAGACGTGCGGGCCAAGGACTTGAAGATAATTGGAGCACAAGCCAAGGAGGTTGGGCAATTCAAATCAGCTTGGATATTGTGGGATACGTATTGTAATCCGCGCGAATGCTATTTGCCAACTGGTGACCCTGCCCGAGCAGTTCAGAAAGTTCCTCTTCCGTCTTCTCACGAGCAAACAAAACTTGGGTCAACTTCTCTTACAAAGCCTTTTGCTCAGAAAGCAGACTTTATTTTCGAGCCTCTAATCTCAGATCACCTTCCATGTAACAACTGAGTAGATTAGATTCAAACCGACTTGTAACCCTAGGTTGCCAGCCTATATAATGTTGGGATACGAGGTAGGCTACGCTAGCGCAAATCAAAATTTTCTACCGCGTATAACCAGGAAGAACTGCCGTATAAGGATCACGGGATTACCACTCGACGCACTACTGGTGCGGAAGATGTAGATATGCGTCGGTGCAGTGAAGACGATCACGTAGTCGTACGTAGTCGATCACGTCCAGCAGCTCCTCAGCAGCTCGTCCACGTGCAGCAAGATCGCCTCCGGTGCCGCGGCTCGTCGTCGGCTCGTCGATGGCTCGTCCAAGTGCTGCAGGCGCAACACCTCCAAGGTATCCACATGTGCAAGGTGGAAGCATCGCAAGCCGGATTGCTAGATCCGCGAGTTGCAACAGGCGAGGGCGTGGGAGGCGCGGCAAGTGTGTTTCGCCAAAAAGGTGTAAACCCTAGGGTGCCCCCACCCCTCTATTTATAGAGGTTCCTGATGGGCTTCTGGATCCGAGGCCCATTAGTACTCCTAAACCTAATCCAACTCGGATCAGATCCGAATTGGGCTTCCAGCCCCTTAAGTGTGTGACCCTATGGGTTCGGATACGTATAGACATGGCCCGAGTACTCCTACTCGGCCCAATAGTCGGTAGCGGCCTCTAGCAAGATGTGCCAACTCCTATACGCACACGAAGATCATATCAGACGAACCATCACAACATAATATACATGCTATTCCCTTTCCCTCATGATATTTGGTCTAGCTTCAAGCCGACCGCTCTTTCTCGATCCTGTGATTCGGAATCCCTTTGTAGGTTAACTCTTAACTGTACGTAGCATGGCCATGCATTTTCGGATCCGATCACTCGAGGGGCCCAGAGATATCACTCTCAATTAGAGAGCGGCAAATCCCATCTTGATTGACCATGTCTCATAGCATGCTTCTTGACAAACCCGAAAGCTACCTTTATAACTACCCTATTACGGCGTAGCGTTTGATAGCCCCTAAGTAGGTCGATCCACATCTAGAATACATGCGACAATCTCAGGTCTAAGGACAAAGCGTATATGTTGTTTAAAGAGAGAACTACTTCTCGTGTTGGGTCAGTCCTAACACATGTCTCCACATGTGTCCATATTATTAGTTCAACATCTCCATGTCCATGACTTGTGAAACATAGTCATCAACTAATACATGTGCTAGTCTAATATTCATGTGTGTCCTCACATGAACTCCGACTAGGGACAACTTTAGAATAACCATACAAGTAAAGAGTTTCACATACAATTCACATAATTGCAAATCAATTCAAGTAGCCTTTAATGGATATTCAATGAACACAATATACAAATCATGGATACAAATGGAATATCATCATCTCTATGATTGCCTCTAGGGCATACCTCCAACAGTCTCCCACTTGCACTAGAGTCAATCTAGAAGATATCTAATACCCATAGCTCTTACATGCACATCATGTTTAGCCTGCGGGAGTGGCTTTGTCAACGGATCAGAAATGTTCAGATCCGTGTGTATTTTGCATATCTTGATCTCACCCCGGTTAACGAAGTCTCGAATGAGATGAAATCGCCGCATTACGTGTTTGTTCTTCTGGTGGTTCCTTGGCTCCTTTGCTTGCGCAATTGCACCATTGTTATCACAGTAGAGATTCAATGGGCTGGACGCATTCGGGAACACACCAAGCTCAATGAGGAAATTCCTTATCCAAACACCTTCCTTCGCGGCTTCCGAAGCCGCGATGTACTCGGCTTCTGTCGTAGAATCGGCCACCGTCTCCTGCTTGGAACTCTTCCAACTAACAGCACCACCATTTAGCGTGAACACAAATCCTGATTGTGACTTTGAATCATCTCTGTCGGTTTGGAAACTAGCATCGGTGTAACCTGTTACAACGAGCTCCTCCTGACCTCCATAGACGAGGAACATATCTTTAGTCCTTCTCAAGTACTTAAGAATGTTTTTCACCGCTGTCTAGTGACTCTCACCTGGATCAGATTGGTGTCTTCTTGTCATACTTAGCGCATATGAAACATCTGGGCGAGTACTTATCATTGCATACATGATAGATCCAATAGCCGAGGCATATGGCACTCTACTCATGCGATCCCGCTCATCAGCAGTCGAAGGACACTGAGTCTTGCTGAGATGTATGCCATGTGACATAGGCAAGAACCCTTTCTTTGCCTCTTCCATGCTGAACCGCTTCAACACTTTGTCAATATAAGTATCTTGGCTCAAACCTATAAGCCTTCTCGATCTATCTCTATAGATCTTAATACCCAGAATATATGCCGCTTCCCCTAAGTCCTTCATCGAAAAACTATTTTTCAGTGAAGTCTTTACGGACTCAAGCATAGGAATGTTATTTCCAATCAGTAATATGTCATCCACATATAAGATTAGAAATACTACAGAGCTCCCACTAACCTTCTTGTAAACACAAGACTCTTCTTCGTTCTTGGTGAAGTCAAACCCTTTGACCACTTCATCAAAACGAATGTTCCAACTCCTAGATGCTTGCTTCAATCCATAAATGGATCTCTGAAGCTTGCATACCTTTCCAGCATTTTTCGGATCGACAAAACCCTCGGGCTGTATCATATACACGTCCTCAGCTAGGTTTCCATTCAGGAAAGCTGTCTTGACATCCATCTGCCATATCTCATAATCGAAATATGCAGTTATAGCTAGAATAATCCGAATGGACTTAAGCATCACTACGGGCGAGAAGGTCTCGTCGTAGTCAACTCCTTGAACTTGTCGAAAACCTTTTGCGACAAGTCGTGCTTTATAGATGTGAACATTTCCATCCATGTCCTTTTTCTTCTTGTAGATCCACTTGCACTCTATGGCTTTAACACTATCAAGCGGGTCAACCAAGTTCCAAACTTGATTGTCTCCCATGGACTCTATTTCGGATTGCATGGCACTCTGCCATTTTTCGGAGTCTGGGTCCATCATTGCTTCTGCATATGTCGCAGGCTCATCATTGTCCAACAATAATATTTCCCGCATTTCGCGAAGCCTTGCCGACCTTCGTGGTTGTGGCGGTGCTTCTCTTGCCATGGGTATCTCAACTTGTTCTGCTACGTTAGCATCACTCATTGATTCTTGCCCGATTGGCTCATCTTGAACTTCTTCAAGATGCACTGTCTTTCCACTCTTTTCTCCTTTGAGAAACTCTTTCTCTAGGAAAACCCCGTTCCGAGCGACAAACACTTTGCCTTCTGATCGGTTGTAGAAATAATATCCCAAAGTTTCCTTTGGATATCCCACGAAAATGCACTTATCCGACTTGGGTGTGATCTTGTCCGACTGAAGTCGCTTGACAAACACTTCACATCCCCAAATCTTTAGAAAAGACAGACTAGGAACCTTTCCAGTCCATATCTCATATGGTGTCTTAACTACGGACTTAGATGGTACCCTATTTAGTGTGAAAGCTGCTGTTTCTAGAGCGTATCCCCAAAATGACAACGGTAGGTCCGACTGGCTCATCATTATCGAACCATGTCTAACAAAGTTCGATTACGTCGCTCGGACACACCGTTTCTCTGAGGTGTTCCAGGCGGCGTAAGTTGTGGAACAATTCCGCAACTCTTTAGATGATTGCTAAACTCGTGGCTCAAATACTCGCCTCCACGATCAGATCGTAAGGCCTTAATTTTCTTGCCACGCTGATTTTCAACTTCATTCTGAAATTCCTTGAACTTTTCAAAGGTTTCAGACTTGTGCCTCATCAAGTAGACATAGCCATATCTACTAAAATCATCAGTGAAAGTTATGAAGTATTGGAATCCTCCTCTAGCCGTCGTGCTCATTGGTCCGCATACATCACTATGTACGAGTTCCAACAAGTCTACTGCTCTCTCAGGAAATCCTGTGAAAGGCGTCTTGGTCATCTTGCCTAGCAAGCAAGCCTCGCATGTCTCGTATGATTCAAAATCAAACGAAGTTAGAAGTCCATCAGAATGGAGCTTCTTCATGCGTTTTTCACTTATATGACCCAAACGACAATGCCACAAGTAGGTAGGACTCAAATCATTAGGCCGAGGCCTTTTAGCACTTACATTACAGACAGGTGAATCATCAAGATTTAAAACAAACAATCCATTCACAATGGGTGCAAAAGCCATAAACATATTATTCTTAGAGATCACACAACCATTGTTTTCACTCGCAAATGAATAACCATCCTTCATCAAACATGAAGGAGATAAAATATTTCGACTTAAACTAGGAACAAAATAACAATTATTCAACTCCATAATAAATCCTGACGGGAGGTGGAGTTGCATCGTCCCGACGGTCAAAGCAGCAACTCTTGCATTATTGCCCACGCGGAAATCAACTTCTCCTCTTTCCACGCTTCTACTTCTTATCATTCCCTGCATCGAATTGCAAATATGAGCAACCGATCCGGTATCAAATACCCAAGAATTAATAACTGTATCAGCGAGAAATATGTTGTCTATAACATAAACAACAAGCGTACCTGAGGTAGAAGTACTCTTACTTCCGCCGTTCTTCAACGAAGCTAGGTACTGCTTGCAGTTTCTCTTCCAGTGACCAAGTTCATGACAGTAAAAGCACTCTTTATCTGGAGCAGGTCCAGGTCCAGCTTTAACCTTGGGCGGTGGGTTTGGCTTGGACGTTCCAGCCTTGCCCTTCTTCTTCCAAGAATTGCCCTTCTTCTTAAAGCTGGGCTTGTTCTGTATTGCCATCACATGGCTGGTACTAGCGCTTTTCTTGATGTCAGCCTCTGCTGTTTTGAGCATACCACACAGCTCATTCAGACCCTTCTCCGTCCCATGCATATGGTAGTTCGAGATGAAGTTCCCATAGCTAGGTGGAAGAGATGAAAGAATGAAATCAGTGGCCAACTCTTGGCCCAGTGGGAAGCCTAGCTTCTCCAACCATTGAGTGTAACCAACCATCTTGATTACGTGTGGTCCTACTGCTGCGCCTTCTGCTAGCTTGCTCTCAACAAAGGCCTTAGACACATTGAACCTTTCAGTCCTGGCCTGTGCTTGGAACATGTCTCTAAGTGCCACGATCATATCCTGCGCCTCATGGTTTGTTTCGAACTGCATCTGCAGCTCGGGTTCCATGCAAGCAAGCATAAGGTAGCTTACTTCAAGGTTAGCATCACATGCCTTCTTGTAAGCATTCTTAGCAGCAGCGGGTGCATCATCAGCAGGTTCTTCTGGTAGTGGGTTGTCTAGAACATCTTCCTTTTTCTCAGCCCTGAGAACAATTCTCAGGTTACGGATCCAATTCGAGTAATTTGTTCCATTCAACTTGTCCTTCTCAAGGACCGAACGCAAAGCAAACGGTGTAGTGCTGCTAGGTGCCATTTAATCTACAACAAAGTAATGCAAAATACACTAAGACAAACGTATCCATGATAGAGTAAATCATATTAAACTATTTTAACAGAATCTACTCCCACTAAAATCAATATCCCTCTATTGAAACATAGTGATTCAGGATCCACAACTAACAAGTCCACTAGTGAGCTTTAGCATCACCGCTAGCAAACGAGGTAGATCGGTAAGCAACTTTTGCTAATCATATCACATATGACTCCTGTTGTTGGGTGACATCTCCATGTCTCGGCGCCCAACCTTTATGCCCCAAGGTCCTTAACCGTTAAGATAACCTTGTTAAGCAAACCAACCCTTATGCGTGTAAGTGTCCGACACAAACCCGTCTAGTCAAGGAAAACTAGTGGCACCCTAATTTTATAGACCCACCACTAATTGTACAAGACATGGGACGGTGCAAGTTTTAGTTGGGAGGGCATACTAACTTAAACTTTGTGAGGGATCGTTCTACTTCTAACATCACAGCATGCAGAAAGTAAAACATAAACAGAATAGCATTCACACAGCTTGTGACACAGTATGGCCCGTTTTCATATGGTGATCTCCATCTCCATAGAACCTGTTCACCATGGTGATCTCCATCTCCATGTTCCATGTGCGCCATCCTCCTGGTGATGAGTCCTCCAAGAACTAGAGCATGCTATTACACCTAATAGCTAGTAAAGAATCTAGTAATGAAGATTACATAGTTACTTGGATCATCACAGATTGGTACGCATACCATTAAATACAATAAAGTGACAACACATATGGCTCCTGCCGTGTTGCCGTACGCGCAACACGCAGGTCACGAATGAGTTACACACATGCATCACATACACAAGGGGGCCATACTGATCACAAGATACATACATACATCCTGCAAAATAGAGTTAGGCGTCCTAACGTTCCAAACTTCGGAGGCCCGAAACTCCATCTTCCAAGCCGAATTTGGGAAATCTAATTTCGCCGAAAACAGCGAAGCCATTGAATTTCATGTGTAACTTTTTCTGTAGATCAATTTTCGTATAGAAATCGCCCCGATCCGAGATCGTACCGAAAAGTTACGGCTGATTTACCGAAGCATACGCATACGGCAAAAATCCCGACCCCGGCAGTAGATCCCATCTACTATTGCACATCTAATGCGCCTGGTGTATGACCCTGGATCTCGATTCGACCAATCATATTGATCTTCGCTCACTGCAACTAAATTTATGTGTATCACTTAACTCCGATGGCAGAAACCGACCGGTAGGAATATGTCGTTACACTACCATTGCAGCAAGGACACGAAATCAGGACATAGATCAAACAGAGAACTCGCATATCTCCATATGCACACATCCTGAATCCAAAACTAAGCAGCTACGGCTCTGATACCACTGTTGGGATACGAGGTAGGCTACGCTAGCGCAAATCAAAATTTTCTACCGCGTATAACCAGGAAGAACTGCCGTATAAGGATCACGGGATTACCACTCGACGCACTACTGGTGCGGAAGATGTAGATATGCGTCGGTGTAGTGAAGATGATCACGTAGTCGTACGTAGTCGATCACGTCCAGCAGCTCCTCAGCAGCTCGTCCACGTGCAGCAAGATCGCCTCCGGTGCCGCGGCTCGTCGTCGGCTCGTCGATGGCTCGTCCAAGTGCTGCAGGCGCAACACCTCCAAGGTATCCACATGTGCACGGAGGAAGCGTCGCAAGCCGGATTGCTAGATCCACGAGTTGCAACAGGCGAGGGCGTGGGAGACGCGGCAAGTGTGTTTCGCCAAAAAGGTGTAAACCCTAGGGCGCCCCCACCCCTCTATTTATAGAGGTTCCTGATGGGCTTCTGGATCCGAGGCCCATTAGTACTCCTAAACCTAATCCAACTCGGATCAGATCCGAATTGGGCTTCCAGCCCCTTAAGTGTATGACCCTATGGGTTCGGATACGTATAGACATGGCCCGAGTACTCCTACTCGGCCCAATAGTCGGTAGCGGCCTCTAGCAAGACGTGCCAACTCCTATACGCACACGAAGATCATATCAGACGAACCATCACAACATAATATACATGCTATTCCCTTTGCCTCACGATATTTGGTCTAGCTTCAAGCTGACCGCTCTTTCTTGATCCTGTGATTCGGAATCCCTTTGTAGGTTAACTCTTAACCGTACGTAGCATGGCCATGCATTTTCGGATCCGATCACTCGAGGGGCCCAGAGATATCACTCTCAATTAGAGAGGGGCAAATCCCATCTTGATTGACCATGTCTCATAGCATGCTTCTTGACAAACCCGAAAGCTACCTTTATAACTACCCTGTTACGGCGTAGCGTTTGATAGCCCCTAAGTAGGTCGATCCACATCTAGAATATATGCGACAATCTCAGGTCTAAGGACAAAGCGTATATGTTGTTTAAAGAGAGAACTATTTCTCGTGTTGGGTCAGTCCTAACACATGTCTCCACATGTGTCCACATTATTAGTTCAACATCTCCATGTCCATGACTTGTGAAACATAGTCATCAACTAATACATGTGCTAGTCTAATATTCATGTGTGTCCTCACATGAACTCCGACTAGGGACAACTTTAGAATAACCATACAAGTAAAGAGTTTCACATACAATTCACATAATTGCAAATCAATTCAAGTAGCCTTTAATGGATATTCAATGAACACAATATACAAATCATGGATACAAATGGAATATCATCATCTCTATGATTGCCTCTAGGGCATACCTCCAACATATAAGGCGGCCAAGGGGCCTCCCGAGGCAACCCAATGCAATCTCAGAACTTCAACTCTCGTGCAATACAAGCCACCAACATAAGGAAGTAGGGTATTACTCTCCGGAGGCCTGAACCTATCTAAAACCCTCGTGTCCCTTGTGTTGTGGCAATTACCTTTGAGTTCTTGGTTTCGCAATCGCCTCCACCTACAAATCAACCACTTGGGTAACCCCCTGGTGGACTGCCGGGCTTATAAATCTGAGAGTTGGCGCACCACGTAGGGGTGATTGTGAGATCCTCCCTAGCGAGCTCGATGGCATCCTACCCTGGCATTGTCTCTCCCGAGAGCATGAAGGATTTCCTTGCCAACACGATCCAGCTTCGCTTCGGGACCATGCCGGTGGATTCCGATCCCGCCGCTTCTTTTGTCGACTCGATGCCTTCTGTCGACTCGACGTTCATCGTCAACCCAGCTTCCATCGGATCTACTCCGATGGGACAAGTTCTCCATCCAAGGATTATCACACCGCTTGACCAGCAGGTCGGTGATCTCTCTCTCTCTCTCTCTCTCTCTCTCTCTCTCTCTGAGAGGATTCCAAGCATCCGAGCTGCTGCCCACCAACCCATGCCCTCCGACCTGATCGTGGGGCTATATCGCATCAGCAACACAATTGCCAAGTGCATAGATCTCTCTGAGGCGGCGCTACGCTCAACCAAGTCGGCGCAGGGTCCCTCCCTTGTCCCCTTTGGTCTAAGGAACTCGGCTGCTGCATTTTTCTTGAAACTCGCACACTCCTTTCAGATCCAATCTGAAGGTCCACCCGAACTCGCCCAGTTTTTGGACTGTGGTGAGTTCCAGATTCCCCGCATCATCCTGACGCTGAATCCCTGCTGAAGCAATGACGAGAGCAACTCCTCCACATTAGATCGGGAAGCCTTCATGGTCTCTGCTGACGAGCCACCTAGGGATGGCAAAACCTCTTCTCAGGAAGTAGGTCGCAACGCCAGGAACCAGGATCTGTAGCACCGCGCCAACAAGAGCAACAACCTATTGCCAACAAAGAAGCAGCAGACGATTAGCACGGACCACCACGCGACAACGGCGGCAATGCTGACCAAGATGGTGCCAGGGACAGGCGCAGGCGCCCTGCGCGCGCCCGCATTCTATAAGCCGACCTTGAGCAAGCTGGCCACAACGTCTTCACCACACCTTAGGCCAACCTGGGGGCTGCTTTCGCTGACTTGGATAACCTTCCAGACTCGGAACAACTGCAGCGGATCCGGGCACGTATCCACGCCGCCAATGCTCAAATTGAAGAACGGGCCCATAGCCGGTCCACACACTCCCGGTCCACCGCTACCAGGCACTCTCGGAGTTGATCCAGGCATAGCAGATCCGGCCACCACCGAGGCGACCACTGTGCGGGAGGTTGGATGGAGCTTGTCCGGGAAGAAGAGGTGGAGCAACCCACAAACCCAGTCGCCAACAATGATCGTCAACCCGACAACCACGACAACTGCCACCGTGGCAGGAGAGGCGATGTTGAGGACCGTGACAGGAGAAGCGACGGTGAGGATCATGGCAGACATGGTCGGCAACGTGACCTCCATGAAGAGCTGCGCGACCACTGTGACCTCCACCCCGACCTCAACAACTGTCACCAAGAGTGGGAAGAGGCTGAGCTCCACCGCCACGCTGAGTACGATCGTGACTATGGTGCTCCTGGACTCAACCACGACACAGAACACGAGGACCGCCACCGCCAGGAAGATGAGATGCGCCACCGCACCGACTACAACCGCATGTACGGCGCCCCTGAAGACGCCTATGCCCCACCTAGGCATGACAATGGCAGATGCCCCAGGGCTCCACCCGTGGTGTACAACCTTGAGGACGACGATGATACGGCGATCAATGGTTTCACCACCTTCACCCATGCCTCAGGGTTGTTGATTGGCCTACGTCATTCAAGCCAGCCATCAATGAAAAGCACGATAGTTGCTCTGACCCCACCATCTGGCTCAAAACGTACAATAATGCGGTGAACTCCGCCCACGACACCTATGACCAGATGGCCGCCTACTTCCCGGTGGTGATGGGTCCCGCTCCGCTCCTATGGCTGGAGAACCTCCCACCAAATAGCATCGACAACTGGGGTTAGCTCGCTAGAGCTTTCACTGAGAACTATCAGGCTACCTATAGCTGACCTAGTAACACAGAGAAACTCGGCCAAGTTCATCAGTGGAAGAATGAAACTATTTGAGACTACGCCAACCGCTTCTTCGAGAACCGCAACAGGCTGGCTGGCATCAAGGATCGCAACATCATCATGTACTTTCACTCCGACCTGATGAACCGCACCATGTTCTACAAGTTGTATGAGGCTGCCCCCAAGACGGTCAGGCAGATGATGGAGGTTGTCAACACCCAAGCAGACATAGAGGAGGCAACAACAGTACAATTTTGGGATGGCAAGCATCACTAGAACGACAACTATGAACAGCCGACCCATGATGAACACCAAGCACGACCGAAGTCCCAACTTCGAAAAAGGGCCCCAGAGGTCCTCACTGTTGAAGGCGACCCTACCAGGTGACTACCTTCTTTCGGGAAGAGTTTGATGACACCCTCAACGCTCCATGCCCCTTCCATAAGCACGCACATCATAATCTTTGGGACTGCACAGTCCTCAAGACAGAGCTCGATGCCTCAGTGGAGTACAAGCGACCCCGCCGCAACGATTACTACAAGGATGAGAACCGTCACATCTACCACTGTTGCGATGACCGCAACAACCGCGACAACCACTACCCCGATGACTACGACCACCGCCGTGAAGATCCCGACTATCGCCGCCGCGACGACCACGATGACCGCAACAACTGCTAGTGCGATGCCTGCGATGACCAGCACCGAGAAGAGCACCGCGATCAGCCACACCCAAACACCCACAGGCCTGGTGCTGACCAGAATGGGGAGTTCTAGTGACTAGAATGGCAGATCAACATCATCATGGGCGGCCCCAACATTTTATATAGCAACCGCAAGCAGAAGCTGCGCTAGCGAGAGGTGCATTTTGACTCCATACGACCAGTCTAGTGCCTACGTTAGTTTGAGCAACCCATAACCTTCTCTAGGGAAGATCATTGGGTACACATTCCAGATCCCGGGTCCTACCCGCTGGTGGTCTGCTCGACCATAGACCGGGCCCTACTCTCCAAGGTGTTGATCGAAGGTGGCAGTAGCCTTAACATCATCTTCACCGAGACCTTGAAGTGCATGGACTTCAACTTTAAGCGGCTCCAACCTTGTGAAGAACCCTTCTACAGCATTGTCCTCGACAAAGGATGCTATCCGATTGGCCAAGTTGTTCTGCCGTTCTCCTTTGGCACGCAAGCCAACTACCGCACGGAGTACCTCATATTTGAGGTGGCCAACCTCAAGACTTCCTACCATGCCATCCTTGGTAGGCCCATGCTAGTGAGGTTTATGGCAATCCCGCATCACACCTACCTCATCCTCAAGATGCCGGCTCCAAACAGTGTCCTCTCCGTCTACGACGACGTCAAGACTTCGTACAAGTGCGACACGGTGGCGCTGCAGCTCGCTGAAGTCCTAGAGTACTCAGCCAAGGCCACTGCCATAGTTGCTGAGGCCCAGAAGCTTGACAAGGACCAGCTCACGATCCCAGAGATGGAGCCGACACCCACAACAATGCAGCCTAACCCCAAGGTCAAGAAGATCTGTCTCAGCCTAGAAGACCCAAGCAAGACGACCCTCATAGGGTCCGACCTCTCCAAGAAATAGGAACTCACGCTCATCAGTTTCCTCCAGGAAAACGCAGACATATTCGCGTGGAAGCCATCCGATATTCCCGGTGTCCCGCGGGAGCTGCCTGAGCACTCCTTGGACTTCAACAAGACTGTAAGGCCAGTCAAGCAAAAGCTTCGCCGCTTCGCCCAAGATCACAAGGAGGCCATTAGGGTAGAACTTAATAAGCTCTTAGCTGCCAAATTCATCCGTGAATGCAAGCATCCCGACTGGTTAGAAAATCTAGTTCTTGTAAAAAAGAAAACAAAACCAGCGAATGGAGAATGTGTACCGATTACACCAACCTCAACAAGCACTGCCCTAAGAACCCCTTCCCTCTCCCACTCATCAACCAAGTCATAGACTCTACGGCTAGGAGCATCCTGCTCTGCTTCCTTGACTACTACTCAGGCTATCACCAGATCATCCTCAATCCTGCTGACCAAGACAAGACGGTGTTCATAATGCCCTTCACCATCTACTGCTACAACACTATGACCTTCGGGTTGGAAAATGCCGACGCCACCTACTAGAAGGCAATCCAGGGTGGCCTCATGACACAGCTACATAGGAACGTCGAGGCCTATATCGATGATGTGGTTGTCATGACAAAGGATGAGGAAAGCTTCATAGCCGACCTCGCGGAGACCTTCAACAGCCTTCGGGCCTATCGCTGGAAACTCAACTTGGGCAAGTGTGTCTTCAATGTCCCATCTAGAAAGCTCCTGGGCTTCATGGTCAGCCAGCATGGCATGAGGCCAATCCTGTCAAGGTGGATGCAATCAGAAACATGGCAAAACCATCCAACAAGAAAGACGTCATGAACCTTATGGGCATGATGGTGGCCCTTAGCCGCTTCATCAACAAACTTGGAGAAAAAGGCCTGCCATTCTTCAAGCAGCTCAAAAAGGCAGACAAATTCGAGTGGGACGACGAGGCTAGCAAGGCACTTGAAAAGCTCAAAGCTTTCCTCACCACTCCCCCATCATCATGCTTCCGTGGCTCCGCCAGTCCTCATCCTCAGGGGCTGGGTGCCTACTTTAGGTCGGCGTGCCTCCGTGGCTCTGCCAGTCATCATCCTAAGGGGCTGGACGCCTACTTCAGGTCGGCGTACCTCCGTGGCTTCGCCAATCCTTGTCCTCAGGGGCTAGACGCCTACTTCAGGTCGGCGTGCCTCCGTGGCTCCGCCAGTCCTCGTCCTCAGGGGTTGGGCGCCTACTTCAGGTTGGCGTGCCTCCGTGGCTCCACCAGTCCTCGTCCTCAGGGGCTGGGCGCCTACTTCACGTTGGCGTGCCTCCGTGGCTCCACCAGTCCTCATCCTCGGGGGCTGGGCGCCTACTTCAGGTCGGCATGCCTCCATGGCTCCACCTGTCCTCGTCCTCAGGGCCTGGGCGCCTAATTCATATCGGCATGCCTCTGTGGTTTCGCCTATCCTTGTGCTCGAACACTTGGATTTGCTTCTGGGCTCAATTTTTTCTTCTTCTTTCGACGATTGGACCGATTATACTAATAGCTTCAATGATCGGGAGCTACTCCTATGGAGTGCGTCTTGCAGCACCCTCATATCCTTTGCTTCAACCTGTTGGATGCCCACCATCCATCAACTCATCACTCGACCTCGCCCTGCGCGTTTGGCTCCACGTTCGCTTGGATTTTCTTCTTTTTTGAGCACTGTGCAGCCTCTTCATCACCATGGCACCATCACAGCTTCAGCCGACCACATTTCAAGCTTCGCTATGATGACCTCAAGTTCCTGTTCATCTACACATCACTCGGGGGCTTGAGGGATATGGGTACCCCATGGGTCCCTACCGATCAGGATAGTGGCTGGTCCTGACAAGTAGGCCCGCTCGACCTGGGCGTGCAGGCCAAGGACTTGAAGATACTTGGAACACAAGTCAAAGCGGCCGGGTGATTCAAATCAGCTCGGATATTGCAAGATACGTATTGTAATCAGACTCAGATCACCTTCCACATAACAAGTAGGTTAGATTCAAACCGACTTGTAACCCTAGGTCGTTAGCCTATATAAGGTGGCCAAGGGAGCCTCCCAAGGGCAACCCAACGCAATCCCAGAACATCAACTCTCGAGCAATACAAGCCACTAACATACAAGACATAGAGTATTACTTTCCAGAGGCTCGAACCTATCTAAAATCCTCGTGTCCCTTATGTTCTCATGATCACCTTCGAGTTCTTGGTTTCGCAATCGCCTCCACCTACAAATCAACCACTTGGGTAACCCCCTAGTGGACTGCTAGGCTTATAAATCTGACAGAGTACTATGAGGGAAGATCTACAACTAATTTGTGCGCTTGCGGTTTACAAATTTGCGTGCTAACTGCCATCAATAGATGTTCCTAATCTCGTGGCAGAAGGACATCGGTGGCGCCACAGCTATCGGGTTCCCAAACAAGGTTTTGTTCAACTTAAGCTCAACAATGCTCATGCCTTCCATAAATATTTTGGCTAAGTCAAATAATAGTCCGCCTCTACAAGAGAGGCCGTTCACCATACACTGCATGTTAGCCATTTTCAAATCACATTTTACCATTGTTCTATCAACTTTCCAAATGAGAAAAACCCATATGCATGCAATGCAATTATTTGAGCACAATGGCACTATAGAACCGTCAAGAAAATGAAATTGACCTGATAGTATGACTATCTAGCCTACTAACCAGTCAATTATCATCTACTAAGCACCTCTTGACCGGTAAAATAGAAAAGCCCTACCATTTACCTTTGCCTTAAGCTCTCCACTATAAATTCATCCAAGCTATCACCATAGCATCCATTGAAGCTCAATTTATCTCCGGAACTAACATATACTCATATCTCTAAAGAAATTGTTAGTCCACAGATGTTGTCATTAATTACCAAAATTCAAATTAGGATCCTAGATGCTTTCAAAAAGGAAGCCCCAAATCGGAGTATTCTGCGATGACTCCCCGAGGAGTTCCCCAGTAATGTTGCCTCGATGCCGGCATTGCCGGGCATCGTGTAGACGTCGAAGTCCACCCACCTCCTCTTCTTGGCCATCTCCAAGTCCACCTCCCCCATTGCCACAGCCACTTTGCCTCCTCTTCTTGGTAGCCTGCTTCTTGACTCTCTCTGAGCCCACTACCTCTTCCTCCTCCGCCATCACCACCACCCTCTTCCTCCACCGCTGCCGCTTCCTTGTCATCATCCTCCTCCAAGTCCTTGCCCTCCTCACTATCGTCATCGTCCTCCTTCTCCTCCTTGTACTCGGTCTCCATACTGTCCTCATAGCCAGGGTCATCGAACTCTCCTTGCTCGAAGGAGATGTTGTTCGAGGGGATATCGTCGTACGATAGCCCATACTCGACATGCCCCCTCCTCCTCCTTGGAGTAGTTAGAAGGTAGAGATAAAACAATCAGAGAAGAAGCCATGATCGTTAATTTAGCTTTCTGGAGGAAGAGAGTGTGGAGGCAATGGAGGCGTTGGTTACCACTTACCAAAATTGACACACGGTAACGTATAGTTAAGTTCCTATGTGTTCCTTAAAACATTCAGAAAACATAGCACATATTAATATTTAGTAGCCTCGTGTGTTCCTCTAAAACACTCGTGAAAGGGATTCATGTGTGTTTCTTCTCTTTCCCATGTGTTCTTGGCACTAGGGAATATTCCATATCCTGGCAGTTTGCCTTTTCTTTTAGCGAAAGTGGAAACAGACTGGCTTACCACATATACATACATGAGACATGCATGTGGTGGTACAATGTCACTTGTATATAAAATAAGACAGCTGACATTGTATATAAAACAAGGCAGCTGTTTAAAGCTTTTTTATACTTCCGAAGTTAATCATTTAAATATTACCAAGTGTATAAAAAAATTCAGGCATAGAATTAACGCCATCAGATTTATATATAAAAATTTAAGTCAAGCATTTTTGGTTTGTTGGCCCCTTCCTCCTCCTCTTCATCGCCTCACAAGTATTTTCCCTTTCTCCATTTGAACTCGTCTCTTATCACAAAGTTCTTACTGGTGGTGTGTCAAGTCTCATCGATTTAAAGGCTTTAGGTCTTGAGGGAACAAAGAGGTCAAATAAAAAAGGTAAGGCAATGAATTATAGTTTGGTATAGGTTTTTTTTTAAAAAAAAAGAAAATTTCAGATCTAGATCTTTCATTGAAAATTCTTCAATCCCATGAGTTATTTTTTCCATTAGTTGTCGAAAATACAAGGTACAACTCGATCTCTTGTTACAGTCCATCACCTTTACCCCTCTCATCACTCTTGCCATGAGAAATGGATCCATGGAGGCTGACTCTTTAGTCAGCATCTTCCATCTTGTGCAAGTCAATGAGCTGCTGCTTGTGGCACCTTTCTTTATTCCAAGTCAACATGTCAATCCCTTTGCATTGCTGCTCTTGTAAAAGCAAAGTGCATGGCACATTCCACATATCTACAAGTGGTAAGATGTCTGGCACATTCAGCATCTCTGCAAGTGGTACCATCATGCCTAGCTAGATATATCGCGTGCAGATCGAAGTAATAGATTTCAGCACTATAAGGGACCTCTTTTCTCACACCAGATCTGATAGGGGTCGTGATAAGAAGGTCATTTGCATGCAGGATAACTTTCTGCAAGTGACGGGGAGAGAGGCACCAAAGTGGAACTTCGACTCGATCTTCGAACGACCACATGACCATATAACCACGATCCGGGGTAACTTTATACTTGACAAGGTTGGATGCGACCAAGTGACAGGATGAGAGGCAATGAAGGGGTTGGTTACCACTTACCAGGAGGGTAACGGCACGCAATTTCCAAGGGAGGGACAGAAGGGCTGCTTTGGGAGTCGGGGGGGGGGGGAGGGGCTGGGATGGGGATGATAAGAGGCATGTTTGATTGCTACTAAAGTAACGGTCATGAATAATATTGAAATTTCCACCACATTTAGATTCAAAGTGCCCCAACAACCCACATCCTGCACAAAATTGAGGAAGTTTCTCACATTTGTTAACATGAAAGACCGCATCTTTTCCACTCTCCCACCGGCACATAGGCAACCATGGTAAGTGGTTTTTTAATGTCCCTCATCTGTCTCCACCCACAGTGTTCCACCAATTTTATTTCCTAGTTGGCGTCCAATGTTCTTTGGTTCTAAAACATGCTGGTATGCGGACCCATATTGTCAATTTCTTGAATTTCACCGTGGAGAGTTTCATAACCCTTTATACCTCAGCAGGACAACATTCCATCTAAAAAGCCATGGTCCCTCATCCATACCTTGCGCCAACCCCTAAGATAGATAACTAGAACACGAATAAACTTTCCTCTATTTTGGCTCCAAGCATACAACATCCTTTGCATAAACTCCAAGCATACTTCATACTAGCTAAGAACGCAGTGTGACTAAAGTGAGGTAATGAACCTTTGCCAATGTTAGTGTTGTCCATGGCGCTCCTGCTCTCAGTTCCTCAAGGTCTTCCAACACAATTTTCTAGCCTGCATCTTCTCATATCTTCAAATGCAGTTTACATATAATTTAAATAGCTTATTTAATATACAGCTCGCAACTTCAACTTTTGCTCTGCATTGTTCGGTCAACAAGTTATGCATGTCAAATATGAGCACCAAGCAAATAGATAGCCTCTTTTGGAAAGCAATTGGAGAGAGACAGCAGAAGTGTAGAACAAAGCTATGCACCCACCCTCCATGTTAGCAGCAAAGAAGACTTGGCTGAACCGAAGCTAGCTATCTTACCTCTACAAAATAATAAAAGAGTGTCATATAAGCCTCTTCTGTTTCTACTACTCCCTCTATTTCAAATTATAGGTCGTTTAGGTTTTTCTAGGTTCGTATATGTTTTGTATACATCTAGGCATACACTATATTTATATGCATACAAACATCTATAAATCTAGAAAAATCAAAATGACCTACAATTTGAGACGGAGGGAGTACAAGATACAGAAATTGTACCTGAAAAAAGATGCAGAACCGTAGATTTTACAATTACTAGCATTCCATTTGCCAATGACATATTAAAGACAGGAGTCCGGGACAACAAATATCACAAATTGAACTGAATAACTTGAGTGCAAGTGCAGGAGCAACATCGACAAGTTTGCTAGTTGATATATCTTTGGTCTAAAACACATGGTCCATACTGATCTCTGGTTTCAATAATGATTGATATTTTGCAAAGCAAAAGAAAATATGCAAATCAGATTAGACTTTATTTGCTAATGAGGTGTTTGGTCCTATATTTGTCAAACTCTTTAGTTAGCATACAATGAGTGTTTAATAATGACATCTGACAGAAGTCACAGAAGCAAAATCTGTGAAGCTGTGAGATTGTTAAGGGTTCACAAAAAATATGCCTTAATTCAGAAGAGATATAAAACAGATAAAATAATTAATTGAGTGATCAGCTAACCAATAATCTAGAATACCTTTTTGATAAATCTAGAATAAATTCAGTTCTAGAAGCTTGGACGGGTAGTGCAAATTCAGTACTACATGAAACAAAGCAACCCCTCTTATCACAACCTGCACAAGTAGAGAATGAGTGGCAACTCAAGTTTCACTTGAAACTGAAACCTACACAAGAACACAGGCACACCAACACACCTAGATACCAGGCTTGAGCCAATGAGCTAAAACCTAATTAACTTGAGGTACATGACCATGGCTCTATATTGCTCTCGTATTCGATAAAGTTTTCCAATCACATTTGAAACGAACACCAACTGAAACAATGAAATATTCTAAACTAGGTTTTCATCATCAGTTGGAATATTGGATCCGAGTATGGCCTCTAGATTGCATTCCCCACTTCTTGGAGATTTACTGAATCCCCCAAAAATCAAGAACCCAAATCAAGAGCCCGAGGCAATGACCCAAAACCCTAGGACAAGGGGGAGGGGACGGTATGAAAAGAGCTACTGGAGGGATAGCCACCACCAGGGAGATCACCACATCACCGTTGCACCCCCACAGCCGCCTCCGCAGCGAGTCGCTAGGAGCCGAGAATTCGTTTCCACTATTCCACACCTCGTTGGTTGAACTTCCGTCAGGAATAGAAGATTTCGCCAGGATTGAGGCAGGGTATAAACCGCGAGTGGGCTAATACAAAGCACATTCTACAGTTGGCCGGGATTTAATCCGTGCCCAGGTGACCCCGTGGATCGGGCCGTAACCCTAGCTGATCCTGTGCTAAACGAACAAGGCCTAAAAGGGCATACATATGCCCCTGCCAGGGAGATACGTTTAGCTAGTTTGGTGACCAGAAATGTTCCATGCACCTCAAAACATTATGAATAACTAAGAGCCTACCTTCTCAGAAAAAATAAAAGTGAGGGCACCCACGCCTTGGATCAGATGTTCAGCCGCTAGCATCACCCAAATTTGATTAGCAGAGAGCGTTGGTTTGCGGCCGGGCATCACGTCTGAACTCACTTCGTACCAAAATATTTCTTTAGTATATTTTTTACCATATCTAATACTCATTGCAATGAGAAACAATTCTCCATTTCTTATGGAGCAGAAATGGAATCTAAATTTCTCAAACAAAACAAGAAATGTAAGTCTAGATGAATCTCAGCTCATCCAGAAGCTTTGGTCCATTGTTTTGGGTAGAAGGGAACCATAACTTTCAATGCAGGAAGCCGGCAGTTCAAACCCCGAAACATAACACAGCTTGAAATTACTTCATTGGAAAGCCTTATCTGGACAACTGCCATCTATTTTGGAATGATGAGGGAAGTCATACGGCATCTCTTCTGCTTTCAGGCCAGCATTTCTCAATGTTTTGACAACTTCCTTGTGAACAATGGCATTTCCTTCTGGTGTCAGATGTAGGCCGTCACTGAGAGATCAGCATAGAAACATTTACAATGATTGTAGACGTATTAGGTTCTGGAAGAAAAATAGGGGTTTGTGAAAACTGTTCTCTTCTGCTTCCAAGATTAAACAATCAAGCTTGTCTATACTACCGACAAAAACACTAGTTTGGCGGATCCAAACAAAGTCAGTCATTGGTACCTTAAACCTATTGGCCAATATTCATAGTTGGAATCCCGATAATTATAGGCATGATAATAACTGCACCATAACGCCTTAAACCCCATGACTATCTCCTATGTCACCCGGTGAAGCCAATATTCTATAAACTACAGTGTCAAACCTAAGAATGAAAACAAATGAAACAAAGATCTATCAACAATGCAGGACAAACACCATGCCATGAACCTAGATTTCACCTAATAAAATTAGCTTACATTTACAGTTGATGGAAAACAATGCACCATTAATTAACCCATTGTTTCATTGCAACACTAAAATATAATTTAAATAAAACATCTAATCTTTGGAATGTTACCATGCATCAAATTACAAAAAATCACTCTGACATTAGATATTGTTAGATAAGACATCTACTACACTACACATGTACTTGGAACATAAACACAGGTTACAAAGCTAAAATGCAAATAAATTCGAAACATGAAGTATTACCTTAGGAAAAGTGTCTGCCATCCTTCAGTTTCCTGCATCTTTGACCAAATATTAACACAGGGTATATGCATTTCTCTGGCGAGCTCAATGCATTGACCAGCATAGACACCAGCCATTTCATTTGTCCTTTCAGGTAGCTTCCTCGCATTCTCTCCATACAGCGACCTTTGGAGAGAAACTCATCAGAATTGCTGTAGGCCATCTAATCGTATTAAACTTTGTGGAAAATGAAACATATTGATTACTACGTGGAGACAAAACAAAAGGAAAGCCTAACAATAACAACCACCACCACCAAACAAGATGGGATACACTAGATATGAAACACACAAGAGTCACCAACAAAAAGAGAGAACTTGAACAAAATATAAATAAGGCATTGACAGTAGTAATATTAGTGGCAAATGTAAAGCCTAGTTTAGGCACGTGGATTAAGGGCGTGTTTGGTTCGTGTCCACAACGTGCCACGCTGCAAGTTAGGCGTGCCACAATTTCTTAGGCATGTGTTTGGTTGACGCCACGACTATGGCATGGCAAATTTTCTTAGCCCTATGCCCCACACGTCAGAGTCATTTTTTTGCAAAAGTTTGCCAAAAGTATGGCTCCAAATTTATTAGCCAAGGTTTTTGTGGCTGCCACACTTTTCCTAAGGTTAGTTATGGCAAGGTGTGGCTAGCAACCAAACAGACCCTAATGTTTCTCGAGCTTCTATCTAAGGACAATTATTTAGGTATATTAACAAAAGAAAACCTAACAACGACTCAAGAACATGCAACCAAGAAATACAAATGAAACTGATTGAAAAATAAGTAGTGTAAATTATAGCCAAGTCTAGAAAAGTACAATGAACAAATAGAACTATAGCCAAACTATTAGTTATACAGAAATGATTCGTATCATTCCAGTCCTGAAAAGAATTAAAATCACCACAAGGCATTTCCTTTTAGTTAATTCTTTCTTTATCAGTAAAAACTAGAATTAATTTATTTATTAGTAACAAACTAGAATTACAAGAACAAACATATGAAAAAGAGTTCAAGCAACACTGTGCCAACCGTGCAAATCTTTCTCTTCCTTCTTCATCAATGGGAGGTGGTGTGATAAGTATAATAACCATGGAATTGGAACAATCCTGCATTGAGGTTACAGTAAACATTAGATTGGACAATAATTTAAAGAATGAACACTGAATATCGATCCAAAGTATCTATTACTGAACAAGTACCAATATTAAATAGTTATCTTTGAATTGATTACATTCGAAACTAACTTCTCAACTCAATCCTGAAACTAAATGTCATTCGAAACTAACTTCTCAACTCAATCCTGAAATATTTATCTATTACTGAACAGCTTCATCACATTGGTGCCAAAGTGTAACAATCCCACAGCTGTTAATGATTTCAGGCCCATATCCCTCCTCAACTCAATCCTGAAACTATTAACAAAGATCATGGCTGATAGGCTACAAAAGGTAATCATCCCAATTATCCACAAGAATCAGTATGGCTTCATTAAAACAAGAACTATTCAGGATTGCTTAGCTTGGGCATTTGAATATATTCATCAGTGTCAGCAATCAAAAAAGGAAATTGTGATTCTGAAGTTAGATTTTAAGAAGGCTTTTGATACAATAGAGCACAGCACAATACTGGCGATTCTCCATCAGCTTGGATTCACCTCACAATGGTGTAATTGGGTCCAGAGATTGCTTGACTCTGGCAGTTCATCAATTTTACTAAATGGAGTCCCCAGCAAAGATTTCCAGTGTAAAGAGGAGTAAGACAGGGTGACCCACTGTCACCCTTGCTTTTTGTGATAGCAGCAGATCTCCTGCAGCACATCATCAACAAGGCCCACACTCAAAGCTTACTAAGCCTTCCCATTCCATCAACAGTCCGCAATCATTTTTCCCATCATTCAATATGCAGATGATACTATTCTAATCATGAAAGCTTCAGAAGAGGAACTTCTGTACCTCAAAGGGATTCTGGAAGAATTTTCCCAATCAACAGGGTTGAGGGTCAATTTTCATAAATCATGTCTTGTTCCACTAAACACTGCACCTGAGAAAGCAAATGATCTAGCCAGAACCTTTGGTTGCCAGCTAGGGACTTTGCCTTTCACTTACCTAGGACTTCCACTAGGCACTACTCGACCCAAAATTGAGGACTTCACACCACTGATGTACCAAATGGAAATAAGATTGTCTGCAACCTCCACTTTCCTGGCTCTCTCTGGCAAAGTAGAACTAACCAAGGCTGTCCTCTCTGCCCTTCCCACCTACACCATGTGTACTCTGAAACTCCCTCTTGGAGTAGTAAACAATTTGGACAGAGCTCGGAGAGATTGTTTATGGAGAGGATCAGACGTCAATGGCAAGAAAAAACCATTGGTTGCATTGAAGAAAATATGCAGGCCCAAAGCGAAAGTAGGATTGGGATTTGTTGGTGTATTGTGTGTATTATGGCCCAATAGGCCCATGTAAGACATCTATATAGCTACCCTCTAGGGTTGGCCCAATAATCTATCCATTATCTTCTAATATGGTATCAGTTAGGGTTTCCTGTTCCTGGTGACCCGGCCGCCGCCGCCGCCGCCGCCGCCGGCCGGTGACTCCTTCCCCCCTCCCCTCCCCTCTCTTCTTCCCTCGTGGGCGCAGGTGGCGTCCGCCGGCCGGCCTCCTGCGGCCGCGACTCTGGCGGCCGTCGGGGCGGGCCCTGCCGCCACCGCCGCCGCCGCCGACGGGGCGGCGGACGGCGCGGATCCCGCAGCCGCCGCCGCCGCTGCGGCTCGCCGCACGGGCGGTGGGGGGCGTGCCGGCGGGGACGCCGCCGCCGCCCTCCACCCGATACCTCCTGCCCCTGTTTTTCCACCGGGGGTGGGGGGGGCTACTGCCCCTGTTTTTCTAACAGGGGTGGCAGCTGCTCCAGTGGGCGCCGGGGCGGCGGGGCACACTCGCCTACCTTTCCCCGCCCCGCCTCCTCTACCACCTCCAGATGGGAACCTCGCGACAGCCCTCGTCGCTGCCCAGGCTGCTGCTGCCGAGGGACAGGCTCGCCTGCGCGCGGCAGCCCTGGCCTGGGAGCGGGATGCGGCCGACGTCTTGGCCCGTCAGATCGCCGAGGCGGAGCAGCTCCTCACGATGTCCCACGACAGCACGGCCACCTCCTCCGGCTCCGGTGCTCCCCGTCCGCCTGTGGTGGCCTGGACCGATCCGGCCGATCCACTTGTCGCGCAGCTCCACTACCAGGCCGGGGGTGTTCAGAACATCAAGAGCTTGGTCCCCGTCGTCCTCGACCCTGAGTCGCCCTCCTACGCCCGCTGGCGGGACATGGTCCTGCTCATTCTCCGCCGTTACGCCCTCGACGACCATGTCCTCACCGACACCTTCCCTGCGGCCCGGACAGCTGCGTGGGTTCGCCTCGACAGCATCGTCCTGTCGTGGATCCTGGGGACCATCTCCCTCGACCTCCACGATCTCGTCCGCGGCACCCCCGACACCACCGCCCGCCGGGCCTGGCTGGCGCTCGAGGGCCAGTTCCTGGGCAACGCCGAAGCCCGGGCCCTTCGTCTCGATGCGAGCTTCCGCACCTTCGTCCAGGGCGACCTCTCCGTTGGTGAGTTCTGCCGGAAGATGAAGACCATGGCGGACTCCCTCGGGGACCTTAGCTGGGCCGTGGAGGACCGGATCTTGGTTCTCAACGTTCTTCGCGGCCTCAGCGACCGCTACGCCCACCTCCGCACCTGGATCACCCGGCAGCGACCCTTCCCCACCTTCCTCCAGGTCCGGGATGATCTTGTCATGGAGGAGCTTACTCAGGGCATCCAGCCTGGGTCCCTTCCTGCGTCGGGGTCCGCGTCTTCCTCGACCGCTCTTGCTGTGACTCCACCGCCACGACCCTCCGCTTCGCCACCGTCGTCCCTTCTTGGTCCTCCTCCCCCTGGGCCGAGCGGGGGTGGGGGGGGCCGTGGTGGCCGCCGTCGCCGTGGTGGGGGACGTGGTGGGGGGCGCGGTGGGGGCACACCGGCGGGCACACCGACGCTTCCACGGGGTTCTCCCTGGCCGTCCTTTACCCACCCATGGTCAGGGCGCATCTCTATGTGGCCCTTCCAGGCCACCGGAGGCGAGCCTCGTCCACCGGCCGCCATGCTCGCTGGCGCTGTCCCAGCTGCTCAGTTTGCGTCGCCGTGGGCTCCTCCTCAGTTTGCGTCGCCGTGGGCTCCTCCTCCCGGGGCCTCGCCTAGGCCTGTCGGATGGGACCCGACTGCCTTGGCACGCTCCTTCGGCACCATGGCCCTGACTCCTCCAGTCGGTCAGGACTGGATCGCCGACTCGGGTGCCACCTTCCATACTACACCCGACCCTGGTATACTCTCTTCCGTTCACCCTCCTTCCTCCCACCCTTCGTCCATCATGGTCGCAAATGGTTCTTGTCTTCCTGTCAGCTCCGTGGGTACTGCTCACACTCCCGGTTCTTTTCGGGTTTCTGATGTTCTTGTTGCTCCCTCCATGGTTCACAACCTTCTTTCTATTCGCCGTTTTACCACTGACAATTCCTGTTCTGTTGAATTTGACTCTTCTGGTCTTACTGTGAAGGATGTGGCTACCCGGCGACCTCTTCTCCGATGTGACAGCACCGGGCCCCTTTACTCCCTCCGATTTCCTGCGTCCACTTCTTCCGCTTCGCCCTCCGCTTCTTCAGCCGCTTTTGCCGCCACAGCTTCTTCCACTACATGGCACCGGCGTCTTGGTCATCCTGGCCGTGCTGTCCTGACACAGCTTAGTCGTAGTTTTGATATACCATGTACTCGGGCTCATGATGAGCATCTGTGTCAGGCGTGCCAACTGGGCCGTCATGTTCGACTTCCTTTTCCTACCTCTTCTTCACATGCGACCCATGTATTTGTCCTTGTACATTGCGATCTATGGACATCTCCTGTTCTGAGCATTTCTGGCTACAAGTACTATCTTATTGTGGTTGATGATTTCTCTCATTATTCTTGGACTTTTCCCTTGCGTGCCAAGTCTGATACTTTCCCCACGCTTCTCCACTTCTTCGCTTGGGTGTCCACTCAGTTCGGTCTCACCATCAAGGCCGTCCAATGTGACAACGGCCGCGAGTTTGATAACACCACCTCCCGTGCCTTCTTCCTCTCTCACGGCGTGCACCTACGCATGTCATGTCCCTATACCTCCTCCCAGAACGGTAAGGCTGAACGCATGATTCGTACCACGAACGACACCATGCGCTCTCTTCTGTTCCAGTCTTCTCTCCCTGCCCCCTTTTGGGCTGAGAGTCTTCACACCTCCACCTATCTCCTTAACCGCCTACCTTCTGTTGCCTGCCCCGCTCCCACTCCACACCACGCTCTCTTCGGTACATCCCCCCGTTACGATCACCTTCGGGTCTTCGGGTGTGCGTGTTATCCTAACACCGCAGCCACCGCTCCTCATAAGCTGGCTCCCCGTTTGACTCAGTGTGTCTTCCTCGGGTACTCCCCGGATCACAAGGGGTACCGTTGCTTTGACCTCTCCTCTCGGCGGGTCCTCATCTCTCGCCACGTGGTGTTTGACGAGTCCGTCTTCCCTTACTCCACCACCTCCCCACCTCCTTCCACCTCCGACCCTGATCTCTCCTCCCTGTTTCCCACTGACCCGGTGGACCAGCCACCGCTACCGTTCTGTCCTGCAGGTACTGCTCCGCCGTGGTTCTCCTCGGGCTCGACGTCCACCGGTGCTGTCCCTGACCCTGCGCCCAGCACGGGTCCGACGGTGCCGGCCTCTGGTGCTGCTTCTTCCCCTTCGCCCTGCGCGGGACCGGTGGCACCGCCCGCAGCACCTGCTGTCCGGTTTGCGCAGCCCGTACGCGTCTACCAGCGCCGGGCGTGGCCGGCTCCCCTGGACCTGCAGCCGGCCCCGCCACCGCCGTCACCGCCTCAGTCATCGCCGGTGGCCTCTTCTCCGCCGGCGACGCCTACACCACCACCACCTCCACCGGCCCCGACTGCCCGTGTCGCGCCGTCGCTGTACCATCCGCCTTTCCTACACCGACACCCACGTCACGTTCACCCTATGGTGACGCGACTTGCGGCTGGTACCCTGCAGCCCCGGGCTCTTTCAGCGATGCCCGGCGCGCCGCAGGTTTCTCCTGTACCCTCCTCCGTCCGCGGCGCCCTGTCGGATCCTCACTGGCGCCGCGCGATGGAAGAGGAGTACGCGGCGCTCCTCGCCAACCAGACTTGGGATCTGGTGCCCCGTCCGCCTGGCTCCAACGTCGTCACCGGCAAGTGGATCTGGACTCACAAGCGGCGGGCTGATGGTACCCTTGAGCGGTACAAGGCTCGCTGGGTTCTCCGGGGTTTCACTCAGCGCCCTGGTGTCGACTACGACGAGACGTTCAGTCCGGTGGTCAAGCCAGCTACTGTCCGGACTGTTCTCTCACTGGCTCTCTCCCGCTCCTGGCCCGTGCATCAGCTCGACGTCAAGAACGCCTTCCTGCACGGCACTCTGACTGAGACTGTTTACTGCAGCCAGCCAGCGGGGTTTGTTGACTCTTCTCGGCCTGATATGGTCTGCCGGCTCAACAAGTCACTTTATGGCCTCAAGCAGGCCCCTCGAGCTTGGTATTCGAGGTTTGCTGCCTACCTCCTGACGCTGGGCTTTGTGGAGGCCAAGTCCGATACTTCGCTGTTCATTTATCACCATGGAGCTGAGACTGCTTATCTACTGCTCTATGTTGATGACATTGTCCTCACTGCCTCCAGTCCGTCCCTCCTACGGCGGATCATCACCTCGCTTCAGCAGGAGTTCGCTATGAAGGACCTGGGTGTGCTCCATCATTTTCTTGGGGTCACTGTTGAGCCTCGTCAGGCCGGCCTCTTTCTTCACCAGCGGCAGTATACTCTTGATATCCTGGAGCGAGCTGGGATGACTGACTGCAAGCCCTGCTCCACTCCAGTTGATACTCAGGCCAAGTTGTCAGAGGCCGCCGGCACTCCTGTGACAGATGCTACTGCATACCGGAGTCTGGCTGGGGCCCTTCAGTACCTCACCTTCACCAGGCCAGATATCACTTATGCAGTTCAGCAGATTTGCCTTCACATGCATGATCCCCGGGAGCCCCATCTCACTGCTCTGAAGCGCTTACTCCGTTACCTCCGGGGCACTGTGGACTACGGCCTCCTCCTTCACAGGTCTCCCTCCACTGAGCTTGTTGTCTACACCGACGCTGACTGGGCCGGGTGTCCGGACACTCGGCGCTCTACCTCCGGCTACGCCGTCTTTTTGGGCGGCAACCTGGTGTCCTGGTCGTCCAAGCGTCAGCCGGTGGTCTCCCGCTCCAGTGCCGAGGCGGAGTACCGCGCTGTCGCTAACGGCGTGGCCGAGGCATCCTGGCTTCGGCAGCTCCTTGTCGAGCTCCACACTCCTTCCCGGAGCACTCTTGTCTACTGCGACAACGTCAGTGCGGTGTACCTCTCCACCAACCCTGTTCAGCACCAGCGGACCAAGCATGTGGAGATTGACCTTCACTTCGTCCGGGATCGGGTCGCCATCGGCGATGTTCGGGTCCTCCACGTCCCGACCACCTCTCAGTTTGCTGACATCTTCACCAAGGGCCTCCCGTCACCCGCCTTCACCGAGTTTCGCTCCAGCCTCAACATCACCTGTGGCTAGTTGCGTCTGTGGGGGGGCTTGTGTGTGTGCCTTTCTTTTCATGTCCAGTCTGCAACTCCGCTGCGTCGGTAGTTCAGACTGCGGGGGAGTGTTGGTGTATTGTGTGTATTATGGCCCAATAGGCCCATGTAAGACATCTATATAGCTACCCTCTAGGGTTGGCCCAATAATCTATCCATTATCTTCTAATAGGATTAATAAATCTACGGAATCAAAACAATGCTCTTCTGCTGAAATATCTCGACAAATTTTACAAGATATACCCTGGGTAAGCCTGATCTGGGAGTCAATTACAGCAATGGAGAGGTCCCTCATGTAGCAGCAGATAAGAGGTCATTTTGGTGGAAGGATTTGCTAAAGTTGTGTGATCTTTTTAGAGGAGTTGCTACTTGTACCATGGGAGATGGACAAAGTATTCTTTTCTGGGAAGATACATGGAACAACAGACTGCTAAAAGAGTCATTCCCAAGACTATATAGCTTTGCAAAAAACAAAAACATTTCAGTGGCCAAGTTTCTCCAGAATAATGATATACAAGAACAATTTCACATCCCTCTCTCAGCCGAGGCATTTCAGGAGTTCCAAGAGTTACAGGCAATCATCCAAGGACTACAAGTACAAGAAAATGGAAAAGACTGTTGGCAATATGTGTGGGCATCCAGTAATTACTCATCCAAACAATTCTACAACCTACCCTTCAAAAACATCAGACCTCCACCACCTTTCTTATGGATTTGGATGTCAAGATGTAGTAACAAACTCAGAACATTCTCATGGCTTTTACTCATGGATAGGCTGAACACCAGGAACCTTCTAAGGAGGAGACATTTCAACATTGAAGGCAACAATTACAACTGTGTGTTATGCAATGGCAATATGGAGGAGACTGCTTTCATCTTTTCTTCTCATGTAACTTTAGCAGATCCTGCTGGCAAGTCATTGGTACTGAATGGAGAAAAAATCTTAACTTCTTCCAAATGATGAAGAGAGCCCAACAGGAGTTCCATCACTGGTTCTTCATGGAGGTATTCATAATAGCCACTTGGCACATTTGCAAACAAAGGAATAATCTCATCTTTGAAGGAAAAAGACCAGCAGTCCGAGATTGGATGTCCAATTTTATAGATCAGGCAAGACTTCAAGCTCACAGAATCAGGGAAAACAAAAAACAGAGCTTTCTTAACTGGGTCAACAATGTACAGATTTAGCCCTAGCTCTTAGCTTCCTAGAGGTCTTCCTGACATCTTTTTCTTTTTGGGCGCTGCAGTGCCCTTTGGACTCCTGTCCATGTACAGTTTTTTCCTTTCCCTTTTAATATATTTATACCACAGTGGGGGTCTCCCCCGCTGTATAGTTTTCAAACAAAAAGGATACCAGCGTATCCATCATATATGCCATGATAAAAATTGTCACGGCCTTGATCAGGGAGCCATGCAGAACGGGAGGGATTAAGGATTACGAGGGATAAATGGACCCTGAACCAGACACTTGAGATCAGGCACGCCGGCGACAGGTGCGCCCAATCTCAAGGCCCGGAAGTAGATGAGGATCTCTCCTGATAATTCTTACTTGATTCCTTTAATTGCTACATCTCTTTATATGGAGAGGCTTACTTGACCACTAAGCAAGATATCTCTAATTCTATCTCTAACCCTAACCTAATGGATGCCCAATAAGCCCGGCGTCAGCCCAGCCGACCGCCCATGGCACTACTCCCTCCCTTTTAGAGCAGCTTGTCCTCAAGCTGCAGCATAACGACGATGACTCAACACAAACCTATGACCTAGAAACAAGCCTTTACATCTCAGCTTATTCCTCTATTATTAACTAAAATACTCCCTCCATCCCAAATTACTATTCGTTTTGGCTTTTCTAGGTACATAGCTTTTGATATGCACCTAGATGTATACCTTGTCTAGATACATAGCAAAAGTTATGTACGTAGAAAAGCCAAAACGAATAGTATTTTGGGACGGAGAGAGTACTAGTTAAATCCCAACTATTTATCTATGCCACGTCTCTAGTTGAAGGTGGACCCCATCCAGAAGCTTGAAGAGATAGGCACAGATGGACTCCAGGCCTGTCATGCATGCATCTGTTAATCACAAAAACTTGTAGGGATTCATGCCCGCAGGAATCTGATAGCGGAAACAACTCGCAAGCAGCAAACACCACTCCTGATTCCCAAGGAAAATACACAGGCCTGTAGATTCCATTGCACAAACACGTGCTTGCATGGCAGCCATCTCCTAACATCATTGCACATGGCACAACATGCACTGAGGCCGTAGCGGAAGCAACGGGGGACTCATTGCAGGCGAATCAGGCCATAGAGATACCATGTGGAGCACAAACCAGCGGCTGATGCAGTGTGGTGCTCAGGTGGCCACGGAGTTGCGCGGACATTGAACCGGCAGCCGTTGCAGTCGCATTGCACTCAAGCTAATCCACGTAAACGCTGTTTTGTGGTTGCTGTTCCGCCACCAGTGCCGTTGCTGCAGCAAGTGGTGATGCTCGTGCTGCTCATGCCTGACGCCTCGCTGCCTGTAGCCGTTCCGCCACCTCCTTACGCTGCAAGCTCTCCTTTAACTCCTCGAGCAATGCTTGGATCCTTGCACAGCCAGCCAGCATGTTGGCACATAAAGCTGATGGATCATCAATATCAGAGGCCATGGGATGGGATCACCGGCAAGCTGATATCAATTGTCACGGCCTTGATCGGGGAGCCGTGCAGAATGGTAGGGATTAGGGATTACAAGGGATAAACGGACACTGAACCGAACACTTGAGATCGGGCACGCTGGCGATGGCTGCGCCCAATCTCAACGCCCGGAGGTAGATGAGGATCTCTCATAATAATTCTTACTTGATTCCTTTAATTGATACATCTCTCTTTATAAGGAGAGGCTTACTTGACCACTAAGCAAGATATCTCTAATTCTATTTCTAACACTAAACCTAAAGAGGCCCAATAAGCCCGTGTCGGGCCTAGCCAACAGCCCATAACAAAAACATTAATCATTTAGGATTATAAAAACAAGTACCTTCAAATGATTAACAATCTTTTTGAGATTCTCTTTATACTCTGAAACTGGGACATGTTGTCGCTCACTAGTTCTTCCTAAAAGGGCCGCGTCATTTGCACCAAAGAATATAGTGGTTGCAAGAGGTGGTGCAATACCAACCTGCAAGAATTTGCAGCATATCAATCTGTGTGCCAGAATACTAGCTTGATCACACAACGTGCATGAACACCAGTTACAATAATCAGGATGGGGGAAGTGTCTTACCAGTGGAAAGATGTGATCTATCAAGAAAAGCGCCCATCTTGTGTTGTATCCACTGTAACCTCTGACAACTACATCAGCCTGGTACAAAGAAAATCACAATTATCCAAGCATCCAAACATTGGGATATAGTAAGATTTACAAATGCACCGAAGAAGCAATGTGGGTAAAAGCCCTCTTGATGGGAGGAAAACCAACATGGCGTATACAGTCAAATATTGAATACACCTTTCGAGAGTACGTGTCAACAAGTGCAGCGCCCCAGCCACCGGGGCGGAAGGACTGCTCGGTGATGGAATCGCCGAATAGCACCACCCGTGGCCGCACCAGTCCTTGCGATCCACCTGCCCGAAAGATGCACTAGTATCTCACTTGAGAAAGATGGGAGGAG
Organism: Setaria italica; assembly: GCF_000263155.2. NCBI lineage: Eukaryota > Viridiplantae > Streptophyta > Magnoliopsida > Poales > Poaceae > Setaria > Setaria italica. The sequence goes on along the minus strand of NC_028454.1, from coordinate 16,758,076 downwards.
AATGCAGCAACGTGTACCTGCGGCACCCGCAGGGCAGACAGGAGGGTGTACAGTGGCAGAGGCCGCAGGGCAGGAATCGGGCATCATCATGTATTGTACTGCGACTCTGATGAAAGGACAAAGATGAGCCTGTGGGCTTTGCCATTTAGGAGGAAGTGTATGATAAATAGGCTGAGTTGGAACTCTCAAAACATATGACCTCTTTATCTCTAATTCCAGGTGGATAATCATCAATTGGTTTTGAGATTTTTCTGGATCAGTAATTATATTCCATGGACAAAACTCTGCCCTAGGCTTCGTTGGTTGACTTGTGCAGATCAATGTGTTGAGTTGGAGTACCACTAGTATTTATTGAACATGAAAAATATGTGAGCAGTGTTCTTTTCAACATGTTAGTTCTTGACAAATGACAATCCATCAATCTGCTTCTAAATCCTTAACAAAATGCTAAAAACAACAGTATCAATTATCAAAAGATTTGCTAATTACAGGTTGGAAATTGAATTTTTATACCTGGTGACTAGTGCTTGCTGTTGATTGTTTCGTCCCTAGACCGCTGAACGGCTGGATCTGCACATACTTGTACTTCGCAGCACGCAACTCGCTGGTGGCCTTCCGGCCCGGTGCTCACGCGCCCACACACGGCCGCTGGCTGGCCGAACACCCTGCGCCACACAAATGTCATTGAAAGCCTTCGCGGCAAATGAATCCATTTTGCCACAACCTTCGTCTGCTTTTCCATCTAAAATATGATTACAGTAATGAAACTATCCATTTTGCCTTTGAATGTAGAGCAGTATAAATCAAGTACTACTATGCAACTATCCATTTGAATGTAGAGCAGTAATGAAACCAAGAGGTTCTAGTATGCATCTATCCATTTGAACAGAGGACAGGGACATCAGTTAAACCAAGAGCTACTGACAGCAATTAAACCAAGAGCTACTGACAGCAATTCAACCAAGAGCTACTGATAGCATTTTTACCTTGCTTTTGGGGAGGACAGGGACAGAGGCAGGCGCGGAGGGAGGGCGTCACCTGGAGGAGCAGGCCGTGGCCTTCCAGCGACCAGAAGGCCGGACGGGCGCCGCCTTGGACGCTGCAGGGGCACGGACGGCCGGGATCTGAGCAGGGACGGCAGGGAGGCGGCGGACCGGTGGGGGATGGACGGGGGCCGACGGAGGGTAAGGATGCAGGCGGAGGCCACGGAGGCGGCCGCGCGGAGGCCACGGAGGCACCGGCCGAGGGAGGCACGGGAGGCGGCGTCCGCAGGGAGGTGCGGCCGAGGCGGAGGGCGGGGGCTCACACGTCTTCTCTTTTTTCTTAAATTTTTTACATTCATCGACATTGTTACTCCCTCACTCCTCTCGAGGAATCAAACAGTTTTCAAATTTAACCAAATTTATAAAAAATACTAATATTCACATCTTCAAATAGATTTAGTATAAAAATATATTAGATGATTAATCTATTAATATTTATTTTGTACTATAAATGTTAGTACTATTTTGTATAAATTTGGTTAAATTTAAAATTGATTGACTTTGCAGAATGCAAGAGTTGTATTCTTTTTGAAACGGAAGAAGTACTCAATAATTTTTTATGTACATCAACTTTTTTACTGATAATTTTTTCTCAACATTTTTTTACATTTACTAATTTTTTACTTAAAAAATGTTGAGATAGTTTATATAAATAGTTTTATTGGGTTCTTGTGGTTATAGATGTTCTTTCGAAAGATGGATACGATTTTCGGGCGGAAGGTGTCAGTGAAAGGGTAGGGGAAAGAGGTCCACTTAAGGGCCTATTTGTTTGATTTTCCTGCATGCTTCTTAGCGTGAAAATCTATAAGCTTAAATAAATAGTAAATTTCTCATGTAGCTTCTGAAAAGCTAGAAGCTCAGAAAAGCTAAGTTTATATGGAAAGATGAAAATCTTAGTTTTGTTAATTTTTCATAACTTTCTGAGCTTAGAAAGTTAGGTCTTCTAAAAGCTAGTGTTCGATTTTTCAGAACTAAAAAGCCAATAACAGGTTTAAAAAAATCAAAAATTGCAGTTCAAATAAACAGATCCTAACACATAAACGCTCGGGAGGCCGTGCGTAATGGAAAGTCGGGATCCCCTTCTCGAGCGCAGCGTGAGGAGGTTGGTGAGGTAGAGTAGCGTAGATGAGCAGAACAACGAACTCGAACCCGCTCGGCGCTAGCCAGGCTGCATAAGCGAAAATGAGATTAATTTCCATTTCCAGCTAACTAGGCCGGATCGGCCTTTTTCATAGCCCAAACCTCTAGCTAACTCGTTGTGCAGACTTCCAAACATAAGTGAATTGCACTACACGAGCCTGCATATATAGAAGCTAATGCACATTAGCAATCGCTATCTAAGCGGACCAACCCCCGTATAGTTATTACTAGAGCACACAGTCAACAAATAAACCCAAGCGCATGTTGTTTTCTATCTTGCTTTTAGAAAAGAAATCATTATCCTCGTGCTTTTTTGAGAGAACAGAAATGGGTCCTGTGATCCACAGATCACATGGTAGCTCATGCTTTGGCCAATCTATGGTCGTTCTTCCTCGGTAGAGAGAATCCCTTAGTAGATGATCTTCCGACTTGTGTTATGAACTTGCTTACCGAGGATACCTCGGTTCATGGTTAATGGAAACTTTCGTTTCTGCTAAAAAATGCATCAAATCGACTAGAACTTTCATAATAAATAGTCTAGTTTTGTATGGGGATAAAGCACTAGTTTTACACGATACCACTTTTCCTTGCGCAAAACTTGAGAATAAGAAATAGAACACGTGCACATGGTGGTAGGATTTCCTTTTTACTCCTGCAATGCATATCGGTACGGATGGTCAATTTTCTATGCCTCGACCACAATCTTCAACGATGGCTACCATATCCCTGTTCGTCCAATTCAACTATCGAGAGAGTTCATGAAAAATAGTATCCTTTCCCCAATAATTACTTTTTTAAGAAAAAGAAGGAGTCACTATTTAAACCCGGCAACATATCGATGGGGTACCCGAGGTAGTGTTTTGGTTAGTGGGGCTCTCGTCGAGATCAGGAACTCGAACGTAAATGCAGACAAACGATTATAGACAGGTTCGGGCCGCTAGATTGTGTAATACCATACGTCATATCTGTTGGTTGGATTGAATCGCTTTGGAGGGCATTCCTGCCTCGCCATATATTGTCAGGGGCAGGGTTACAGGTCCGTTGGTTACAAAAATACTAGTTGGATACGACTAGAGGAGTTCTACTCTTATTACAACAAGTACTTTTCTAATGCTCGACTAGTTCCTATCTTTCCATGTAGACTACATCGTTCTGCGCCATGGTCTCCATGTCAGATGCATCTTGGTGTCTAGCCCCATATTTAGGACTGTCCAAACCTTCTAGTGGGCCATAGATGTATGTACGACAAGCCTCTAAGTACTTTTTAGTCAAATGCAGTAGTTCCAGGTACTCTTATAGACTTCACCGACTAGTTTTTGTGCTCTTCGAGCACTTCATCTAGTTGAATCTTCAAAGATATTCAAAAACTACCATGCGACTAGAATGTGCTCAAGCTTTATTTAACTCAGTCGCAATCCTTCAATGTTGAATTTTATATGGAAGTGCGATGAAAGTCGCACTCCATATGGAGTAGCTCCTGAGCCTTAGGTTGAATCGAAGAATCAGGCTGAGGGTCAATCTATAATTCGCATCACTTTCACCTTAAAACCCGAAGAAAAAATCTTCTATCGATGGACACGTGGCACACAACCCCCGAGCCGACTAGTTTGGTGGGTATAAGGGTCAACCTTTGGTCAACGTGAACATCTCTAGAAGGAGATCTTCTCTCCTCCTGAAATAAAGGTAACTGCCAATTAGATGTCCAAAATTCTGTGGATCTTTTAAATCAAAATCTCTTTATTTGCACAGTTTTTACCATTCCACTGTTATAAATAATGGAGGAAGTTATCCCTTCCGTTTCACCTTTGCCATTTGCCTTTCGAACTTCCACACTTTAGCCCTAGCGTCGTTGCCACTATTCGATCTTCGAACACTAGCGCTGCCATCCCCCCACCAAGCAGCCCCCGAGTGTATGCGACAGAAGAAGCTTGTGACATCAAGGATGGGTTGGAAAACTGCTGCGTCCAAATCAGGCGAAGGCAAGAAGAAGAAAACATCTGACGACAAGAAAGAGCCGTAGTTGTCGGCGCCCAAGTACGGGAAAACTGATCAAATCACGCCGCCAAATCCTGTCTGTGCCTGGAAGCGGTCAACTTTGAAGATGTAGGATATCAAGGCACTCGTAGCCGCCAATGTACTCCAAGATCAGGACTTCATCAGCTGGCGACCTACAAATGGCAACACTTGCCCTTTGGAGTCCTATCCCGATGAGATGGTAATTTTTGCCCACTTCATCGAGCGAGGCCTAGCATTGCCCTCTTCAAATTTCTTCCGAGGTTTACTGCATTATTATAAATTGGAGTTGATGCATCTGAACCCCAATAGAATCCTCCGTACTGCAATCTTCGTTCATTTTTGCAAAGTCTTTCTGGGGATTAGACCACACTTTCAATTATTCCAGAAGTTTTTCCGTGTGAAGCCACAACCCTCAAAAGATCATACTCTCTTAGTTGGAGGTGCTGGGATTCAGATACGAGAGATAGTGAGCGGCTAGTATCTGGATTACAAGTTGATAGACTCCAATACCGGGTGGAAGGAAAAGTGGTGCTACATTAGCAACCATGATCCAAAACTACCCAAACTGATAGGGCATCGCCCTTCATGGAACAACCACTGGCTTGATGAAACATGGAGAGTACCTCCAACTACTTGAGCTCATGAGTAGAATAGCACAGCTGAAACAAGAGGGCCTTACTGGAATCGAAGTGGCACTTAGCTTTATGAAGTGACGCATCCAACCCCTGCAGCAGAGGTGCCACTATGTCTATCAATACATTAGCCTGGACAATCCTTCCAAATTCTCTCCGGAAGAGATTAGCACTGATGAAGTCATGGCGAGGCTCAAACGGATGTTCAAAATGTGGGCAAGATCCCCACTATTGTGCGGGAATTCAGTGCCGCCAACTCGCCAAAGCTTGTAAGTACCTATGGCCGTAGCCCCTGAGTACTTATTTGAAGTTGTTGGGTTTACTAACTTGTCTTTCTTTGTAGGAAGATGTTGATTTGTATTTCTCTGCTCCTCCGAATCCTATGAAGCTGCTCCTCACGTGTTTACGCGGGAAGGCATGATAAGCGACGATCAGGAGGAGGAGGTAGTAGAGTCCTCCAGCGGCACTAGTTCTGGCTCCGCATATGAAGTCAACGCTCAACCATCTGCTAAGGATGGGTCTTCCTCCGGAGCAAGGAAACGCTCAGTTGTTGATGAGCTTGAGGCTACGATTCCTCCACTACCAAACAAGAAGCAATCCGTTATTGCAAAATAGGTCATGAATAAGTCTGTACCTGTGGAACATGTGCCTCCCATGGTAATTACTTATGAGGAGGGACAAGATCCTAAATATCGTGTACTCCCAAAAGGTGTTTCCAGTATCACCACCATGTCTACTCAGGATGACACTGGTGGTTTGCAGGTACTCGAAGAGGGAACCGAAGTGGAGAAGGCGGTTGTTGTGGCTACTCAAAGCAAGGCGCCAACCACCGAGGAGCTGATTGAGATTGAGGATGATCCAGAGCTTCAAGATGTAGTGCAGGATGATCCACAGGTGATAAACCTCAATGTTGTAGAGACAATTCAAGCAGTAGAGGTGAAGCTCAAGGCTGACCAAGATCCTCTTGTGGATGTGCAGGCCCCACTAAAAGTGCCATCTCCATCTGTTAAGCCACTACGATTGTTTGACGAACCCACACTGAAGTTGAGGAGATCGCCAAAGTAATCTTTCCTCTCCTTTCGAGTACTTATTGTAACTTTTTGTTGCTAAGGTTTTGTCTTGTACATGAAATCCTCTCATCTGGACCTTGGAGGACCTGGCTCTAGGCCCATGACTGATGGCGGTAGCCTCTCAATTTAGGACGTTGCCCCAGCCCAAGCAAGTACACAGCTAGAAAATCAACCCGCAATGACAAGTAGTCCAGGTGCTGTTTCTTTTGTAGCAGCGTTGATGCAGAAATTAAAATTGTCATTGACTAATGTTTATGGTGCCAGTACCCGAGGAGATGGTGGCTCCCGTGTACATGGCAGCTACTTCTGTAGCATCCGCGCAGCCAATTGGGGGGTGAAACAACAACTACCTCTAGCACCGTGGCTACAGATGTAGCTCCCGAGCTAGAGATAGAAGTCGAGGCAGCGATAACCCATAGGATCATGGCCATCAATTCATCTTCTGAACCTGGGACATTTGTAGGTCTTGCCATGGTTACTCATGCAAGCACGAATGGTGATATTGACAAAGCTAGCAGGATCACTCCGGAGGACATCCAGTTGATTGATGATCCGCCGCTAAACCCGGAGATGATAGCCAGTATTATGGAGATGCACCGTTGTCTTGGTAATTATGCAGAGGTGAGTTGAGATTTCCTTGCTCTGCTGTCACAATATTTGCTAACTTGTACTCGGGTGACAATGCGAGTACTATTTTTTTAGGTTCCAGGACCTTATCAATCGCTCCCGCTGCAAGTTAGAGATGCTCGAGGGGTATGGTGATACTGTACTCTGTGCTGAAGCTCTAGAGAAAGAGCTTGCAAAAGAAAAACTGTACATCTCCTGCTTGATGATGAAGCATGACAACTCAACAGTGGCCTTCCACAACTGGATTCAAGATCTGGAGGATGAGAAAGAGCGTCTTGTTTCTCGCAATAAGTCTCTCTATCACAAAATTGAAGGTAGTCTCTTCTTCTTTGATATTCATCTGCTACTGATTGTATGTTGATTCTTATTAACCCCATGTTGATATTGCGCAGAATATAAGAAATTGGAACCAGAGCTTCAAGCGTCAATCACCGATTGAAAAAATGCCTTCTATCGAGTGACAGATCAACACGACAAGCTGGTGCCTCATGTTGAAAAGTTGGAGCATGATCTGGAGAAGGAGACATAGATGCGCGAGGATGGTGAGGTTGATCTGGTCAATGCCATGAAGACCATCTGAGAGTGCGAAGCTGAGCTGGAAGCTACCAAACTCGCTATGAAGGAGGTATCTGAAGCGGCCCAACCAATAGCGGACATGGTGGAGCCTCCAGTTGAAGGTGTAGAGCCACGTCTGCTATTTGAAGTACTCAAGGATGTGCTAGGGAAATTCACCAACTACATTCAGAAGATGGCAAAGTCTATCTCCAAGCAACTGCTGAGCTTCGACAAGTCTTTCTATCCTCAAGCTAATCTGGCTCCTGTTGCGGAAGGTATAGCGGAGGACTGCTCTAACAAACTCTTCAAGCAGTACATGCAGGAGATGGAACCCATTGCAGAAGAATTAGCCAATCATCTAGTCCTTGAGTAGTTCTTTATTAAGGAAAACATTAGTTCTATATTGAAAACATGATATGGATGATTTGTAATGTAAATATTTCTAAGCCTTGTTGCAATCTCTGCTGTTTTCGACTAGTTATTTTACTGCATCTTACAATCTTCCCTGATATTTGCTCATACGGTAGATGTAAGTGTCTGCGCACAAGGCTTCTTTGATGAGCCTCATCAGGCGCTAGTAGTGAGTAATCTTGTTATGTGTTCCTTTGTTGTGGTGCACGAGTACTCAAGCTGCCTGGGCTAATGACTTCTTTCAATAGAGGTCTCTTCAGGGTCTTATGTATAGAGCATGCCTTCACATCCTCAATGGGCTCGCTTTGACGTTCGCTCGAAGATTCCTGAAATTCTGCAAACTTATTTTTACAAGATGTGACTAGAAAGATTTGTCTGATGAGTTAACTAACTCATGAAGTTTATTGCAAATTTGCTTTGCAAGCTACAATTGGACGATTTTGTCCAGTGAGTTGAATAACTCATTAGAATTTTGCAGACTTGCTATTACAAGCTGTACTTGGGCGATTCTGCCTAGGGAGCTGAATAGCTCATTGTAGTTGTGTAGACTTGTTATTACAAGCCGTGATAAGGCAAAAATAACTAGTTGAATTACGACAAAAATATGATTGCTTTATTGAATTGTAAATCTACAGCTAGGGCTGATGGTCGATTTACATGGATATGCAAATCTAAATTAGGGATAAAATCGATAGAGTTGCTCGATGTTCCACGAGTTGTCGATGTCTCCACCTGAGGAGTGTTGTAATCGATATGATTTAGGTCCAGTGACCTTGGAGATGATAAAAGGTCCCTCCTATGGTGAGTTGAGCTTGTGCAGCCCTTTGGTGTCCTGGATACGGTGAAGGACTAGGTAGGACAGCTTCGGATCTGTAGACCAGGAAGTAGGGCGATTGCCCTATCAGCTTGCACGGCTGGGTACAGAGCCTCCAGAGAATATTGGGTAGTTCTTTGAGCCATTTGCCTCTTTTCATGTTTGCGATATCATGCAGCCTTTTCTTGAGAGCTTCTAGTACCATCCCATTAGTGCGCTCTACCTGGTCATTGGCCCGCGGATGATCGATAGAGACATACCAGACATCGATCCTACTATTCTCGCAGTATTCCCAGAACCTATGGTTGTTAAAGTTTGAATCCAGGTCTATGATTATGCAATTGGGGAAGCCGTAGAGATGAACAAACTCATCAAGGAAGTCGAGTACTCTTTCTACTTTGGGGTAGGTAACTGGCTTCACCTCGATTCACTTGGTAAACTTGTCAATAGCCACCACAACTCAGTTGAATCCTCTAGGCGTGGTGGGCAGTGGGCCAATCATGTCTAGCCTCCAACATGTGAAGGGCCAAGAGGGTGGTATGGTGATCAACTTGTAGGCAAGGACGTGCTGCTGCTTGGTGAAGAATTGGCACCCTTGGCATCGGTGTACTAGTTCCTTTGCATTAGCGAGAGCTGTAGGCCAATAGAACCCTGATCTGAAAGCTTTACCCATGATTGTTCGTGAGGATGAGTGGTTGCACAAATGACTTTGTGGATCTCCTCCAGTATGTCCTTGCCGTCTTGCCGTGAGATGCACTTCATGAGTACTCTTGACGATGCACCTCTTCTGTAAAGCTTGTCTCCGACTAGAACATAGTTCTTGTTGCATCATAAGGCTTGCTCTGCTTCTATCTTATCTGATGGTAACTTGTGCTCTTTGATGTAGTCGATGAAGGGGACTCCAGTCTACATCGATTATCATGACCTCCCGATCTGGTGTGGTAGGCCCTCGATCAGTGGTTGTTGATGGTGCCAGTTCCGTTATGGATGGCTTGCGTAACTCATGGATGAAAACCCCTCTTGGACTTGAGCACCAGTAGATCCAAGCTTGGATAGGATGTCCGCAGCAACGTTGTTGTCATGAACTACATGGTGGAACTCCAAACCAAAGAATTTGTTCTCTAACTTGTGTACTTCTAGGCAATACGCATTCATGTTCTCCTTATGGCGGTCCCACTCGCCGTTGACTTGATTGATCACCACTAGTGAGTCACCGTAGACCAGCAATCCCTTTATTCCTAGTGAGATTGCCAGGCGGAGCCCGTGTAGAAGCACCTTGTATTCAGCTTCATTGTTGGACACTTCCTAGAAGATTTGCATGACGTACTTGAGTTGTTCGCCCTTGGGAGATATGAAGAGTACTCCTGTACCGGCACCCTTGAGCTTGAGTGATCCATCAAAATACATGACCCAATGCTGTGGACGCTCTGCTGGCGTTGGTAGTTGATTCTCCCACCATTCTGCCATGAAATCGAATAGGGCCTGGGACTTTATTGTAGTCCTCGATTTGAATTCTAGGGATAATGCTCCAAGTTCTACCACTCACTTAGATATTCTTCCTGTTGCATCCCAATTGTGGAGAATTTCTCCCAGGGGGAAGTTTGTGACAACAGAGATCTTGTGCTCCTGAAAGTAATGTCGTAACTTGTGCGAGTGAAAGTACATCTAGGCCCCTAAGTAGGTTTTGGTGAATTGAATGACAAAATGATTAAAGGACTAACTTGTTTGCTTAAGATTGTGAGCAGGGTTTTATTCTCATATTTATAATGTAATATTGTCTCATTAGTTGAATATGTATTATATGGCTCACAATAAAGAAAAGCAAGCAAGTATGTGATCTCGTGATGAAATTATATGATCAATGACAAGCAAGGGTGAAGTAAAACTTGGGGATATGTTTTATAGTTGATCTACAAGCCTCTAAATCATGTGATAGGTTGATTGACAAGTAAAAGGATCATTAAGAAAAGAAGAGTGATATTCACAAATGGATATTGCAAGACTTCATGTGCATATGATAAAAAGACATGAGCTTATGTGTTACATATTGGTCTTGTTAAGTTTGCAATTCATGATATATTCTTTATCGATCAAGAACAAGCATTTGAAGAGAATTTCAAATGGGATTTCATTGTTGATGTCAAAGCAGTTAAACTCAAAGTGGCCAGAATAGGTGAAGAAATCAAGCAAGATACTAGAGTGAGGGACCAAGCAAGCTTTGGTCACGCGACGGCTTAGACTATGTGCGTTTTGCTAAGGTGAAGTGGCTAGTATCCGGAGGGTTTCGAAGTATCATATCTAAGCCTTATCGAGAGAAGAAATGCAATGCATCTAATCTGTTGTGATTGATAAAATGGAGTGACTTAAGGATTCAGGTATATCTTATCATGAACAAGGAAAAATCTTTAGTCACTAGCTCAAGACGGATGTGCTCAAGATGATAGTTATGTTGAGAGACCTCAAGTGACTATTGATCAAAGTATGGCATGGGTGAAGACTTACAAGCTCAAGTGGATGATATAGTGTTTATATTTATTTTTTAGTCTAGGTATGCCGTACAATCAACAGGGATGCAACATTAGCTAATTGATAACACCAAAAGTGCTCTTAGTTGACCTATGTGAGCCACTCACTTACGATGGCTCAAACTACGCTTCTTGGTCTGCTTATATACTCAATACATTTAGGACCATGGGTCCATCTGTTGAGGAAATTTTAGTTGCTAGCATTCTTCCTCCAAATTTTGACATTGACCATATTGATTAGTCCAATATCACTCAAGAGGAGTTAATTGCACGCAACTTAATGCTTGTGATACTAACTTTTTGCATAGCACTCTTTGTGAAGGTATTCAGGATATCATCTTTGTCATAAAAGAAGTTCGTAATGATGGTTCATTTGGACACTTCTCATGAAGACATATGCAAAGCAAGAATGTGATGATGAAGAGCAAGCAGAAGAGAAGTCACTTGAGGAGTGCTCAACACTGCTGTTGGGGGGAAATATTAACATCTTCCTTATATTCCTTAAACGACGATCATAAGGGCCTGGGCCCACCTCCAGCAACAGTGACCTCCGCTGACTTGGCCCGACCCCCGGGTCATTGGGTCGGACGCGCCCGACCCCCAGAGGCCGCTCCTCATCCTAACCGAGAGAGTTCTGCCTCGCACGACCCCCGGGCGAGAGGGGTCGGACGCGCCCGACCCCTTGCAGCAGGTCTCTGCCTTGCCTGACCCCGAGCGCAAGGGGTCGGACGCCTCCGGACCCACAATACAAAGCTTCGCCTCGCCCTAGGATGTGCACGGGCCTGCAGATGAGGGCGTAGATCTTATGGGCCCCCACCGATCTCGCCATAAATGCCACCGATGGGGCGCGCATGTTCGAAACACGGCTCTGACATGCGGAGGGGCATGACCCACCGGAGTTTTTGGGCGACGCACTGCTGCCACGACTACACAGGGCTACAACTGCGTTGTCCTAACCCTCCCTTGTGGCATTCATCATGGGGCACTCTCGCCCATATTGCAGGGTACGCCGCCTTGTTTCCCGCTCAGCCTCGCGGCAGGGGCGTGTCAGCCGCGCCCCCCGGTCAGCGCGTGTGGCAACAGTGGTCGCCTGTCATCCACGACGTGCACAGTTATGGTGACCAGTCATCATCATCAACCCGTACAGCTATAGTGGTCGGTCGCCACGCCCGTCTTGCATGCTCGGCTACAGTGGCCGATCGCTGGGACATCGATGGGACCCTACGGCAACCCCAGTGGCTTGGCCCGTCTCCCTGTACTTTACATCCGAGGCTTTATCTTTTTACTTCCCGTGACTGCCGGGTCGATTGTAACTCCTGTGTCCTCCTTATATTATAAAAGGAGGACCAGGGGGCCCAAGAAAGGGACGGCTCTGGAGTGAACCGAACAAGCCCTAACTCACAACCCTTATACACGAGCATCAGTTCACACCCATAGAGACTTGGGACCAACTTCCCTGTCTCGCCCATTTATAACCCCTACTACAAACTCCGCACGAGTAACACGAGCAGCCTCCCACACTGGACGTAGGGCTATTCCTGCCCGAACCAGTATAAACCCCGTGTCCTCTCGTGCAACCATCCGAGCCTTACGCGCATAAAAAATAAATTCACTTGCCGTAGTCTTGACCCGTGATTCTTGACAACGACAGTTCGCACGCCAGGTAGGGGACCTTTGCGCGTACGACGATCATCACCGGCTTCGGATGGCCAACCACGACATCGGCTTCGCTCCCGGTTCCCACATCTGCTTTGGGAGCCTGGACTTTCTCACCACGGGAGAGGGAATCAAGCTGATTCCTCTCCTCATCCTACCCACTCACCCCATCACCTCCGGCTCCACCGCCGGAATTTTGGTGAGCGGTCGGGCGCGCACCACGAGGCCTCCTTCGGAGGAGTGGCCCTTTGGCCTACGCAATGCCACGACTGTCGGGATACGAGGTAGGCTACGCTAGCGCAAAACAAAATTTTCTACCGCGTATAACCAGGAAGAGCTGCCGTATAAGGATCACGGGATTACCACTCGACGCACTACTGGTGCGGAAGATGTAGATATGCGTCGGTGCAGTGAAGACGATCACGTAGTCGTACGTAGTCGATCAACGTAGTCGTACGTAGTCGATCACGTCCAGCAGCTCCTCAGCAGCTCGTCCACGTGCACAGCAAGATCGCCTCCGGTGCCGCGGCTCGTCGTCGGCTCGTCGTGGCTCGTCGGCGGCTCGTCGATGGCTCGTCGATGGCTCGTCCAAGTGCTGCAGGCGCAACACCTCCAAGGTATCCACACGTGCAGGGAGGAAGCGTCGCAAGCCGGACTGCTAGATCCGCGAGTTGCAACAGGCGAGGGCGTGGGAGGCGCGGCAAGTCTGTTCAGCCAAAAGGTGTGAAACCCTAGGGCGCCCCCACCCCTCTATTTATAGGGGTTCCTGATGGGCCTCTGGATCCGAGGCCCATTAGTACTCCTAAACCTAATCCAACTCGGATCAGATCCGAATTGGGCTTCCAGCCCCTTAAGTGTGCGACCCTATGGGTTCGGATACGTATAGACATGGCCCGAGTACTCCTACTCGGCCCAATAGTCGGTAGCGGCCTCTAGCAAGACGTGCCAACTCCTATACGCATACGAAGATCATATCAGACGAACCATCACAACATAATATACATGCTATTCCCTTTGCCTCACGATATTTGGTCTAGCTTCAAGCCGACCGCTCTTTCTCGATCCTGTGATTCGGAATCCCTTTGTAGGTTAACTCTTAACCGTACGTAGCATGGCCATGCATTTTCGGATCCGATCACTCGAGGGGCCCAGAGATATCACTCTCAATCAGAGAGGGGCAAATCCCATCTTGATTGACCATGTCTCATAGCATGCTTCTTGACAAACCCGAAAGCTACCTTTATAACTACCCTGTTACGGCGTAGCGTTTGATAGCCCCTAAGTAGATCAATCCACATCTAGAATACATGCGACAATCTCAGGTCTAAGGACAAAGCGTATATGTTGTTTAAAGAGAGAACTACTTCTCGTATTGGGTCAGTCCTAACACATGTCTCAACATGTGTCCACATTATTAGTTCAACATCTCCATGTCCATGACTTGTGAAACATAGTCATCAACTAATACATGTGCTAGTCTAATATTCATGTGTGTCCTCACATGAACTCCGACTAGGGACAACTTTAGAATAACCATACAAGTAAAGAGTTTCACATACAATTCACATAATTGCAAATCAATTCAAGTAGCCTTTAATGGATATTCAATGAACATAGTATACAAATCATGGATACAAATGGAATATCATCATCTCTATGATTGCCTCTAGGGCATACCTCCAACAGTCTCCCACTTGCACTAGAGTCAATCTAGAAGGTACCTAATACCCATAGCTCTTACATGCGCATCATGCTTAGCCTGCGGGAGTGGTTTTGTCAATGGATCAGAAATGTTCAGATCCGTGTGTATTTTGCATATCTTGATCTCACCCCGGTTAACGAAGTCTCGAATGAGATGAAATCGCCGCATTACGTGTTTGTTCTTCTGGTGGTTCCTTGGCTCCTTTGCTTGCGCAATTGCCCCATTATTATCACAGTAGAGATTCAATGGGCTGGACGCATTCGGGAACACACCAAGCTCAATGAGGAAATTCCTTATCCAAACACCTTCCTTCGCGGCTTCCGAAGCCGCGATGTACTCGGCTTCTGTCGTAGAATCGGCCACCGTCTCCTGCTTGGAACTCTTCCAACTAACAGCACCACCATTTAGCGTGAACACAAATCCTGATTGTGACTTTGAATCGTCTCTGTCGGTTTGGAAACTAGCATCGGTGTAACCTGTTACAACGAGCTCCTCCTGACCTCCATAGACGAGGAACATATCTTTAGTCCTTCTCAAGTACTTAAGAATGTTTTTCACCGCTGTCCAGTGACTCTCACCTGGATCAGATTGGTGTCTACTTGTCATACTTAGCGCATATGAAACATCTGGGCGAGTACTTATCATTGCATACATGATAGATCCAATAGCCGAGGCATATGGCACTCTACTCATGCGATCCCGCTCATCAGCAGTCGAAGGACACTGAGTCTTGCTGAGATGTATGCCATGTGACATAGGCAAGAACCCTTTCTTTGCCTCTTCCATGCTGAACCGCTTCAACACTTTGTCAATGTAAGTATCTTGGCTTAAACCTATAAGCCTTCTCGATCTATCTCTATAGATCTTAATACCCAGAATATATGCCGCTTCCCCTAAGTCCTTCATCGAAAAACTATTTTTCAGTGAAGTCTTTACGGACTCAAGCATAGGAATGTTATTTCCAATCAGTAATATGTCATCCACATATAAGATTAGAAATACTACAGAGCTCCCACTAACCTTCTTGTAAACACAAGACTCTTCTTCGTTCTTGGTGAAGTCAAACCCTTTGACCACTTCATCAAAACGAATGTTCCAACTCCTAGATGCTTGCTTCAATCCATAAATGGATCTCTGAAGCTTGCATACCTTTCCAGCATTTTTCGGATCGACAAAACCCTCGGGCTGTATCATATACACGTCCTCAGCTAGGTTTCCATTCAGGAAAGCTGTCTTGACATCCATCTGCCATATCTCATAATCGAAATATGCAGCTATAGCTAGAATAATCCGAATGGACTTAAGCATCACTACGGGCGAGAAGGTCTCGTCGTAGTCAACTCCTTGAACTTGTCGAAAACCTTTTGCGACAAGTCGTGCTTTATAGATGTGAACATTTCCATCCATGTCCTTTTTCTTCTTATAGATCCACTTGCACTCTATGGCTTTAACACCATCAGGCGGGTCAACCAAGTTCCAAACTTGATTGTCTCCCATGGACTCTATTTTGGATTGCATGGCACTCTGCCATTTTTCGGAGTCTGGGTCCATCATTGCTTCTGCATATGTCGCAGGCTCATCATTGTCCAACAATAATATTTCCCGCATTTCGCGGAGCCTTGCCGACCTTCGTGGTTGTGGCGGTGCTTCTCTTGCCATGGGTATCTCAACTTGTTCTGCTACGTTAGCATCACTCATTGATTCTTGCCCGATTGGCTCATCTTGAACTTCTTCAAGATGCACTGTCTTTCCACTCTTTTCTCCTTTGAGAAACTCTTTCTCTAGGAAAACCCCGTTCCGAGCGACAAACACTTTGCCTTCTGATCGGTTGTAGAAATAATATCCTAAAGTTTCCTTTGGATATCCCACGAAAATGCACTTATCCGACTTGGGTGTGATCTTGTCCGACTGAAGTCGCTTGACAAACACTTCACATCCCCAAATCTTTAGAAAAGACAAACTAGGAACCTTTCCAGTCCACATCTCATATGGTGTCTTAACTACGGATTTAGATGGTACCCTATTTAGTGTGAAAGCTGCTGTTTCTAGAGCGTATCCCCAAAATGACAACGGTAGGTCCGACTGGCTCATCATTGATCGAACCATGTCTAACAAAGTTCGATTACGTCGCTCGGACACACCATTTCTCTGAGGTGTTCCAGGCGGCGTAAGTTGTGGAACAATTCCGCAACTCTTTAGATGATTGCTAAACTCGTGGCTCAAATACTCGCCTCCACGATCAGATCGTAAGGCCTTAATTTTCTTGCCACGCTGATTTTCAACTTCATTCTGAAATTCCTTGAACTTTTCAAAGGTTTCAGACTTGTGCCTCATCAAGTAGACATAGCCGTATCTACTAAAATCATCAGTGAAAGTTATGAAGTATTGGAATCCTCCTCTAGCCGTCGTGCTCATTGGTCCGCATACATCACTATGTACGAGTTCCAACAAGTCTACTGCTCTCTCAGGAAATCCTGTGAATGGCGTCTTGGTCATCTTGCCTAGCAAGCAAGCCTCGCATGTCTCGTATGATTCAAAATCAAACGAAGTTAGAAGTCCATCAGAATGGAGCTTCTTCATGCGCTTATCACTTATATGACCCAAACGACAATGCCACAAGTAGGTAGGACTCAAATCATTAGGCCGAGGCCTTTTAGCACTTACATTACAGACAGGTGAACCATCAAGATTTAAAACAAACAATCCATTCACAATGGGTACAAAAGCCATAAACATATTATTCTTAGAGATCACACAACCATTGTTTTCACTCGCAAATGAATAACCATCCTTCATCAAACATGAAGGAGATAAAATGTTGCGACTTAAACTAGGAACAAAATAACAATTATTCAACTCCATAATAAATCCTGACGGGAGGTGGAGTTGCATTGTCCCGACGGTCAAAGCAGCAACTCTTGCATTATTGCCCACGCGGAAATCAACTTCTCCTCTTTCCACGCTTCTACTTCTTATCATTCCCTGCATCGAATTGCAAATATGAGCAACCGATCCGGTATCAAATACCCAAGAATTAATAACTGTATCAGCGAGAAATATGTTGTCTATAACATTAACAACAAGCGTACCTGAGGTAGAAGTACTCTTACTTCCGCCGTTCTTCAAGGAAGCTAGGTACTGCTTGCAGTTTCTCTTCCAGTGACCAAGTTCATGACAGTAAAAGCACTCTTTATCTGGAGCAGGTCCAGGTCCAGCTTTAACCTTGGGCGGTGGGTTTGGCTTGGACGTTCCAGCCTTGCCCTTCTTCTTCCAAGAATTGCCCTTCTTCTTAAAGCTGGGCTTGTTCTGTATCGCCATCACATGGCTGGTACTAGCGCTTTTCTTTATGTCAGCCTCTGCTGTCTTGAGCATACCACACAGCTCATTCAGACCCTTCTCCGTCCCATGCATATGGTAGTTCGAGATGAAGTTCCCATAGCTAGCCGGAAGAGATGAAAGAATGAAATCAGTGGCCAACTCTTGGCCCAGTGGGAAGCCTAGCTTCTCCAACCGTTGGGTGTAACCAACCATCTTGATCACGTGTGGTCCTACTGCTGCGCCTTCTGCTAGCTTGCTCTCAACAAAGGCCTTAGACACATTGAACCTTTCAGTCCTGGCCTGTGTTTGGAACATGTCTCTAAGCGCCACGATCATATCGTGCGCCTCATGGTTTGTTTCAAACTGCATCTGCAGCTCGGGTTCCATGCAAGCAAGCATAAGGCAGCTTACTTCGAGGTTAGCATCACATGCTTTCTTGTAAGCATTCTTAGCAGCAGCGGGTGCATCCTCAGCAGGTTCTTCTGGTAGTGGGTTGTCTAGAACATCTTCCTTTTTCTCAGCCCTGAGAACAATTCTCAGGTTGCGGATCCAATCCGAGTAGTTTGTTCCATTCAACTTGTCCTTCTCAAGGACCGAACGCAAAGCAAACGATGTGGTGGTGTTGCTAGGTGCCATTTAATCTACAACAAAAGTAATGCAAAATACACTAAGACAAACGTATCCATGATAGAGCAAATTACATTAAACTATTTTAACAGAATCTACTCCCACTAAAATCAATATCCCTCTATTGAAACTTAGTGATTCAGGATCCACAACTAACAAGTCTACTAGTGAGCTTTAGCATCACCGCTAGCAAACGAGGTAGATCGGTAAGCAACTTTTGCTAATCATATCACATATGACTCCTGTTGTTGGGTGACATCTCCATGTCTCGGCGCCCAACCTTTATGCCCCAAGGTCCTTAACCGTTAAGATGACCTTGTTAAGCAAACCAACCCTTATGCGTGTAAGTGTCCGACACAGACCCGTCTAGTCAAGGAAAACTAGTGGCACCCTAATTTCATAGACCCACCACTAATTGTACAAGACATGGGACGGTGCAAGTTTTAGTTGGGAGGGCATACTAACTTAAACTTTGTGAGGGATCGTTCTACTTCTAACATCACAGCATGCAGAAAGTAAAACATAAACAGAATAGCATTCACACAGTTGTGACACAGTATGGCCCGTTTTTCATATGGTGATCTCCATCTCCATTGAACCTGTTCACCATGGTGATCTCCATCTCCATGTTCTATGTGCGCCATCCTCCTGGTGATGAGTCCTCCAAGAACTAGACCATGCTATTACGCCTAATAGCTAGTAAAGAATCTAGTAATGAAGATTACATAGTTGCTTGGATCATCACAGATTGGTACGCAGACCATTAATTACAATAAAGTGACAACACATATGGCTCCTGCCGTGTTGCCGTACGCGCGACACGTAGGTCACGAATTAGTTACACACATGCATCACATACACAAGGGGCCATACTGATCACAAGATATATACATACATCCTGCAAAAGAGAGTTAGGCGTCCTAACGTTCCAAACTTGGGAGGCCCGAAACTCCATCTTCCAAGCCGAATTTGGCAAATCTAATTTCGCCGAAAACGGCGAAGCGGTTGAAATTCACGTGTAACTTTTTCTGTAGATCAATTTTCGTATAGAAATCGCCCCGATCCGAGATCGTACCGAAAAGTTACGGCTGATTTACCGAAGCATGCGCATACGGCAAAATCCCGACCCCGGCAGTAGATCACATCTACTATTGCACATCTAATGCGCATGGCGTATGACCCTGGATCTCGATTTGACCAATCATATTGATCTTCCCTCACTGCAACTGGATTTACGTGTATCACTTAACTCCGATGGCGGAAACCGACCAGTAGGAGTATGTCGTTACACTACCATTGCAGCAAGGGCACGAAATCAGGACATAGATCAAATAGAGAACTCGCATATCTCCATATGCACACATCCCGAATCCAAAACTAAGCAGCTAAGGCTCTGATACCACTGTCGGGATACGAGGTAGGCTACGCTAGCGCAAATCAAAATTTCTACCGCGTATAACCAGGAAGAACTGCCGTATAAGGATCACGGGATTACCACTCGACGCACTACTGGTGCGGAAGATGTAGATATGCGTCGGTGCAGTGAAGACGATCACGTAGTCGTACGTAGTCGAACAACGTAGTCGTACGTAGTCGATCACGTCCAGCAGCTCCTCAGCAGCTCGTCCACGTGCACAGCAAGATCGCCTCCGGTGCCGCGGCTCGTCGTCGGCTCGTCGTGGCTCGTCGGCGGCTAGTCGGCGGCTCGTCCAAGTGCTGCACCTCCAAGGTATCCACACGTGCAGGGAGGAAGCGTCGCAAGCCGGATTGCTAGATCCGCGAGTTGCAACAGGCGAGGGCGAGGGCGTGGGAGGCGCGGCAAGTCTGTTCAGCCAAAAGGTGTGAAACCCTAGGGCGCCCCCACCCCTCTATTTATAGGGGTTCCTGATGGGCCTCTGGATCCGAGGCCCATTAGTACTCCTAAACCTAATCCAACTCGGATCAGATCCGAATTGGGCTTCCAGCCCCTTAAGTGTGCGACCCTATGGGTTCGGATACGTATAGACATGGCCCGAGTACTCCTACTCGGCCCAATAGTCGGTAGCGGCCTCTAGCAAGACGTGCCAACTCCTATACGCATACGAAGATCATATCAGACGAACCATCACAACATAATATACATGCTATTCCCTTTGCCTCACGATATTTGGTCTAGCTTCAAGCCGACCGCTCTTTCTCGATCCTGTGATTCGGAATCCCTTTGTAGGTTAACTCTTAACCGTACGTAGCATGGCCATGCATTTTCTGATCCGATCACTCGAGGGGCCCAGAGATATCACTCTCAATCAGAGAGGGGCAAATCCCATCTTGATTGACCATGTCTCATAGCATGCTTCTTGACAAACCCGAAAGCTACCTTTATAACTACCCTGTTACGGCGTAGCGTTTGATAGCCCCTAAGTAGGTCAATCCACATCTAGAATACATGCGACAATCTCAGGTCTAAGGACAAAGCGTATATGTTGTTTAAAGAGAGAACTACTTCTCGTATTGGGTCAGTCCTAACACATGTCTCAACATGTGTCCACATTATTAGTTCAACATCTCCATGTCCATGACTTGTGAAACATAGTCATCAACTAATACATGTGCTAGTCTAATATTCATGTGTGTCCTCACATGAACTCCGACTAGGGACAACTTTAGAATAACCATACAAGTAAAGAGTTTCACATACAATTCACATAATTGCAAATCAATTCAAGTAGCCTTTAATGGATATTCAATGAACATAGTATACAAATCATGGATACAAATGGAATATCATCATCTCTATGATTGCCTCTAGGGCATACCTCCAACAGTCTCCCACTTGTCAGGTCCGGCCAGTATCCTGGTTGGTGGAGACCCATGGGGTACCCATATCCCTCAGTATGTTTGGATGTTCCTACTGCCATGTGTGTTTCTTGACCTATTTAATTCTGTTTGTTGACCTTTTGCCTTGGTTGAAATCATTTCTCATAAATTTAAGTTAACAGTCGGCTATTATTGTGAGGTTTGTTGTTACTATGTGAAATATGATGCCACCTGTCAAGGACTCCATCCAGTGAATTGCTAACTTAGGTAGGGTGCATTACATTGATTGATTGTTCATGATACATGCAGAGAGCAACTTGCTCTATCATGTCACATTAGCACTCTTCAGCCGTTGCACATGATCCCAAATACATGCTATCACTTTATATGTTGTGTGGTTGCTTCAGCTATTCTTTTGGCTTCTATGGAAATAGGATTGCCATGTTTTCAACAATTTTAGTGCTTGTGGTCTGATTTATATGTTGTATTGCCGTTCCGTCTATTCAGAAACAATACACTGATTGGCCAATAATGTTTTATTTTGCAGGTCAAGCTTGACGACTCCAGGTTTCAGATAACCGACTTCATTGCTCTATTAGCTGCTTTGGAGTGGTTACAGGTGACCCTGGCGCCTCCTGGCTGAGGCTAACGAGCTCCACTTGTTGGGATTTGGCATCCAAACAGATGATGGAGAGAGAAGGGAGGAAACAAGTCATGTGAACAAGTGAACCAAATGAGCAAATGGCCAAGAGAATGGCCAAGAGAGCTCTCCTCCAAGCCCTATAGCTCTATTTATAGGGAGGAGGAGATGGTTGTTTATATTAATTCCATTGGTGGGTCGAATATTGATAGGTCTTTGGACTTTACAAAGAGGTCCCTAGTTGTTACAACTGAGTTCCTAACCCTTACAAACAAGTCCCTAGATCCCATTTCGGACCTCTTTTACACAAAGGGGTCCTTAGCCTTAGGCCTCCTAAGGCGCACCCCCAACAGTAGCCCTCAACTATTCGGTTTTGGCCGGCACAACAATACCTAATAGTTGCTCCTGTTAAAAGAGGCCAACAACTCAAGCTCCAGTTGCGAGGAATGCCCTTTGCAACCAACCCATGTGCGCCTCGCTAAAAACTCCAGCCCAAAGACCCAATGGGAAAAAAAGGGCATGGAGAAAAGAGCACGCACACTCTTGGGTTCACATGTGCCAACTCTAGACACTACGCCTCCAAGTACTTGTAGCGATGAGCTTCGATCTGCATAGGGCTTTACTCCTAAGCCTCGATCAGCAGGCCTCGCTTCAAGAGCTGATGTAGTCGTAGGCGAAGGTAGCTCCAACACCTTCAAGCCTTCTCTCACGAGCACCAAGCAACTAGGATGGACTAGTCTTCCAGTACACCCCCGCAGCCCCTCTTGGCTGGTGTTCGTGTGAGAAGCTCCGCATGTAGTGGAAGTAGTTTAAGTAGTCGATGTAGTAGCGGTGGCCATGGTTGAATCCCACGTGAACTTGTTTCACTTGCCTTACCCTCGGATGTGCTAGCTTCTTGCTCTATGGGATTGAGAAGCCAAGGAACAGCTTCGATCCCTGACGCCTAGCTTCCTTGTGCCTGCATGCATGCGAGGGTAATGCATGTGGGGGTAATGATACTTGTGCTTGCATGCGAGGGTAACGCCTGCATGCGAGGTTAATGCATTTGAGGGTAACGCATGCATGCATGCCTGCTTGCTGGTGCATATTTAGCACATGCGTGCGGTGGCCAACTGCCTGGTTGCATGTGAGGGTCGGCGTTGGCCGCAACGGTAGAGGTTGCCACGGAGATTGATGCTAGCTGCGAGGGTAATGCATGCGAGGTTGCCACGAGGTACCTGCATTCGAGGGTAGTGCATGCGAGGCGCTTGCATGCGGGGTGCCTGCATGCGAGGTTAGTGCATGTGAGGCGCTTGCATGCGAGGGTAACAAGCCGATGGTGAAGAGCCTCGCTATAATCAGTAGCTGCTGAGCGCCTTTGCCCTGGTTCCATCGACTTCCTCATGGAAGTGACAGCCCAATTTCTTTCCTTGCATGCACCCACGATGGCCACTGATGCGCTTGCTAGACAACCTCGCAAAGTGCCCAGGGACAAACCAAAGGAGCAAGGTGATTAGAAAGCTAGGTGCATTTCATTTTTGAAACCCTGACTGGGATCACCAAGGGTGACGTGATTAAGGAGTCTTGCTCAAAGAAAAGGGACACAACCCTCGATGGTTTAAATGCTTGGGATCGTACGTTAATTCAATTAGCTGAGCAAAAAAACAGTTACTTTATTTGGTTCATAGCCTCAGGGCCTTGAGCGTGCATTCACTTGTAACGAGCTGTGCTCTAGCTTGCAACTGTGGTGCCTATGAGCTTCGATGACGTCGAGTGGAGGTTGGTGAAGATGCGAGGTTAGCCGAGTTTTGTTCGTTTACTCCGAACTAGCGAGGTTAGCTAAGTTTTGACTCTTGACTCGAAACTTGCGAGGTTAAAGGGGTTTTTTCCCGTACGACACTCGAGGGTGTTTAGGTTTTGTCATAGAGTTCCCATGGAACGTGCGAGGTTTGTGCTTGCCTCGAGGGTTCCTTCTACATGCTTGTGAGGTTAAAAAGTCAAGGAAGGCAGCTTGAGTTGTGAGGGTTTCGCGGCTTCGTACGTATGGTCGAGATCGCAACTCTTGGTTGCTTCAACCGCGAAACTTTAAACCCTGCGAGGTTAGCGGGAAAACAAGTGTACATTGAAATGTAAAGTTGATGCCGCCACTTGTTGCCTTTGGCTTTGAATACTTGAACGAAAAGTAAAACTGAACTGATGCTGCAACTTGTTGCTTTTGGCTCAGAGCTTGCACGGAAATACAAGGCTTTACTTGCGTAGAAACGCAAGGTTCGAGTGTTTGCATCCATTGTTGGGATAAGCAAACCTTTGCTACACAGAAATGCAAGGCTTTACTTGCGCAGAATGCAAGGTTTGAGTGTTTGCATCCAGTGTTGGGATAAGCAAACCTCTGCTTGCACAAAAATACAAGTCTCAATTTCGCAGAAACGCAAGGTCGTGGCCTTTTGAGTTTTAGTAATATTGCATAAAAGGTAAACTTGTGGGTCGTGACCCAATTTCCCTTTTACAAAATCGAACCTCCTAGCCTCTCGAGCTTTTCTGATTCATGCACGAAAGTGATGCGTTCATGCAATGCAATGATTTGATGCATGCTTTGATGCATATGAATGAAATGCTTGCATATGCAAAGATATATCTCATAGTGTCATATCATCAACCTGTAAGAGAAGGTAGTTTCGATCGAAACTTGAGCACGTAATAGAGTAGTGCTGTGAATTGCCATAATCAACCTCCGAAGGTTGTGACTTTTAAAACCATTATAGTGGAAGGCCAATGACTGATGAAAGCCAATAGACATAATTCCAATAGTTGAAGAGAGCCAAAGGTCCATGAGATATATCACTTGATGAAAACCAACACGCCTTTAAAACCAATATATTATGTCCCAATTCTTAACTTGGTTACGAGGTGAAAACCAATGTACCTGGAAGTAAAAAGTGTGAGGGTCTAATATAAAAGGGTTAGTTTTAAGCAGGTGGAGAGGTACTTATGGTGGTGAAAACCTGCATATTAGAAAAAGGAAATTTCCATATATAAGTTGTAACTTGCATTGTTTTCAGTTTTGATCAGAGTTTGTACGCCTCGTCTGACCGCGATATAGTAACAATAATACAAATAGATAGATAAGTCGACAAAAATTTGCTTGTGCTCAAGCTTTTATGGACTTACTTTTCAAGCGTCAAGCTCTAGTTGATATCGCAACTCTTGGTTGCTTCGACTATCAATTTGAACTTAGCCTCGTGGGGATAAGATATTGCATTGAGAACAAGTTGGTGATATATATGTTGGCATAGGTGAGATAGCCATACACAGTAGTGCAAATAATCACATGCTTACTAGAGTTAACTTGTATTGGTAGAGAGATACTTACATTGGTGAATTCCTGCAAGTTAGTGGGAAAAATTTCTAAGGAAAAGAAGTGAGTTTCTAACTGTAACCCCTCTAGGGCTCTAGATAAAGTATGCAAAGTATGTTGGAGCAACTTGTGTCAAGTGTTTTGTCACCTTTGTGACCCTTAAAATAACTTGGTTGAGAACTTAAAATGATTTGGTTGAGAAAGGACCTTGTAACTTTGGCCCCATGAATGAATTCTTTGCTTCCGGAGTATTTTTTTTTGCGAGGGTTTCGCTTGCTGTGAGGTTTCTTTCCGCGATGTCGCGCTTGCCGCGAGGGTTGTTGCGGAGGTTGTTGCCGAAAAAATTCTGGCAGCTTTGGTGGGCAGTTATTAGCTTCAGGAGAGCTGGCCGGGTTGTCCTGGCGTCAAAAGCTTTGGCGCATGCATGCAGAGGTTCTACATGTGTGCATGCTTTTTGTTTGACGCATGCATCCATTGCCATGCAGCTTAGGAGCCTCGGAGGTTCAGTTAGCTACGGAAGTTTGAGTTATTTGCCGAGGTCAGTAACAGCCGCGAGCCCGCGAGGGATCAGCTCGTCGCGGAGCTTTTTGTCGCAAGGGTCTGGACGCTCGCCACGAGGGGTCTGCTTCGAGGTTATACAACAGCTTCGAGGTTTACGTGCCGTGTTATACAACAGCTTCGAGGTTTTCCTGAAGCAAAAATGGCCGAACCATCGCTGCTGCTGGGCTGCCAGAACTAGTGCTGCCGAGGCTCTTAATCCTACTTGTGCATGTATAAAGATTATTTTTTACGTA
>NC_028454.1:16730838-16731862 GCF_000263155.2 Setaria italica | reverse complement strand
AAGCATGCTATGAGACATGGTCAATCAAGATGGGATTTGCCCCTCTCTGATTGAGAGTGATATCTCTGGGCCCCTCGAGTGATCGGATCCGAAAATGCATGGCCATGCTACGTACGGTTAAGAGTTAACCTACAAAGGGATTCCAAATCACAGGATCGAGAAAGAGCGGTCGGCTTGAAGCTAGACCAAATATCGTGAGGCAAAGGGAATAGCATGTATATTATGTTGTGATGGTTCGTCTGATATGATCTTCGTGTGCGTATAGGAGTTGGCACGTCTTGCTAGAGGCCGCTACCAACTATTGGGCCGAGTAGGAGGACTCGGGCCATGTCTATACGTATCCGAACCCATAGGATCACACACTTAAGGGGCTGGAAGCCCAATTCGGATCTGATCCGAGTTGGATTAGGTTTAGAAGTACTAATGGGCCTCGGACCCAGAGGCCCGTTAGGAACCTCTATAAATAGAGGGGTGGGGGCGCCCTAGGGTTTACACCTTTTGGCAAAACACATCTGCCGCGCCTCCCACGCCCTTGCCTGTTGCAACTCGCGGATCTAGCAGTTCGGCTTGCGACGCTTCCTCCCTGCACGTGTGGATACCTTGGAGGTGTTGCGCCTGCAGCACTCGGATGAGCCGCCGACGAGCCACGACGAGCCGCCGACGAGCCGACGACGAGCCGCGGCACGAGGGCGATCTTGCTACACGTGGACGAGCTGCTGAGGAGCTGCTGGACGTTGACGTGATCGACTATGTACGACTACGTTGATCGACTACGTACGACTACGTTGATCGTCTTCGCTGCATCGACACAAATCTACATCTTCCGCACCAGTAGTGCGTCGAGTGGTAATCCCGTGATCCTTATACGGCAGTTGTTCCTGGTTTTACGCGGTAAAAATTTTGATTTGCGCTAGTGTAGCCTACCTCGTATCCCAACACCTTTGACAATCCTTTGACAAACGAGGGTTCTGCAGATGTTTGCAAAATTATGTTGACCGGTTCAGCTGGCTCCATCGTGCGTATG
>NC_028454.1:16665953-16730738 GCF_000263155.2 Setaria italica | reverse complement strand
TGTCTCGGCGCCCAACCTTTATGCCCCAAGGTCCTTAACCGTTAAGATGACCTTGTTAAGCAAACCAACCCTTATGCGTGTAAGTGTCCGACACAGACCCGTCTAGTCAAGGAAAACTAGTGGCACCCTAATTTCATAGACCCACCACTAATTGTACAAGACATGGGACGGTGCAAGTTTTAGTTGGGAGGGCATACTAACTTAAACTTTGTGAGGGATCGTTCTACTTCTAACATCACAGCATGCAGAAAGTAAAACATAAACAGAATAGCATTCACACAGTTGTGACACAGTATGGCCCGTTTTTCATATGGTGATCTCCATCTCCATAGAACCTGTTCACCATGGTGATCTCCATCTCCATGTTCCATGTGCGCCATCCTCCTGGTGATGAGTCCTCCAAGAACTAGAGCATGCTATTACGCCTAATAGCTAGTAAAGAATCTAGTAATGAAGATTACATAGTTGCTTGGATCATCACAGATTGGTACGCAGACCATTAATTACAATAAAGTGACAACACATATGGCTCCTGCCGTGTTGCCGTACGCGCGACACGCAGGTCACGAATTAGTTACACACATGCATCACATACACAAGGGGGCCATACTGATCACAAGATACATACATACATCCTGCAAAATAGAGTTAGGCGTCCTAACGTTCCAAACTTCGGAGGCCCGAAACTCCATCTTCCAAGCCGAATTTGGCAAATCTAATTTCGCCGAAAACGGCAAAGCCGTTGAAATTCACGTGTAACTTTTTCTGTAGATCAATTTTCGTATAGAAATCGCCCCGATCCGAGATCGTACCGAAAAGTTACGGCTGATTTACCGAAGCATGCGCATACGGCAAAATCCCGACCCCGGCAGTAGATCACATCTACTATTGCACATCTAATGCGCATGGCGTATGACCCTGGATCTCGATTTGACCAATCATATTGATCTTCCCTCACTGCAACTGGATTTACGTGTATCACTTAACTCCGATGGCGGAAACCGACCGGTAGGAGTATGTCGTTACACTACCATTGCAGCAAGGGCACGAAATCAGGACATAGATCAAACAGAGAACTCGCATATCTCCATATGCACACATCCCGAATCCAAAACTAAGCAACCTGGCTCTGATACCACTGTTGGGATACGAGGTAGGCTACGCTAGCGCAAAACAAAATTTTCTACCGCGTATAACCAGGAAGAGCTGCCGTATAAGGATCACGGGATTACCACTCGACGCACTACTGGTGCGGAAGATGTAGATATGCGTCGGTGCAGTGAAGACGATCACGTAGTCGTACGTAGTCGATCAACGTAGTCGTACGTAGTCGATCACGTCCAGCAGCTCCTCAGCAGCTCGTCCACGTGCACAGCAAGATCGCCTCCGGTGCCGCGGCTCGTCGTCGGCTCGTCGTGGCTCGTCGGCGGCTCGTCGATGGCTCGTCGATGGCTCGTCCAAGTGCTGCAGGCGCAACACCTCCAAGGTATCCACACGTGCAGGGAGGAAGCGTCGCAAGCCGGACTGCTAGATCCGCGAGTTGCAACAGGCGAGGGCGTGGGAGGCGCGGCAAGTCTGTTCAGCCAAAAGGTGTGAAACCCTAGGGCGCCCCCACCCCTCTATTTATAGGGGTTCCTGATGGGCCTCTGGATCCGAGGCCCATTAGTACTCCTAAACCTAATCCAACTCGGATCAGATCCGAATTGGGCTTCCAGCCCCTTAAGTGTGTGACCCTATGGGTTCGGATACGTATAGACATGGCCCGAGTACTCCTACTCGGCCCAATAGTCGGTAGCGGCCTCTAGCAAGACGTGCCAACTCCTATACGCATACGAAGATCATATCAGACGAACCATCACAACATAATATACATGCTATTCCCTTTGCCTCACGATATTTGGTCTAGC
Organism: Setaria italica; assembly: GCF_000263155.2. Taxonomy (NCBI): domain Eukaryota; kingdom Viridiplantae; phylum Streptophyta; class Magnoliopsida; order Poales; family Poaceae; genus Setaria; species Setaria italica. The sequence continues at coordinate 16,728,831 of NC_028454.1, read as the reverse complement.
TTCAAGCCGACCGCTCTTTCTCGATCCTGTGATTCGGAATCCCTTTGTAGGTTAACTCTTAACCGTACGTAGCATGGCCATGCATTTTCGGATCCGATCACTCGAGGGGCCCAGAGATATCACTCTCAATCAGAGAGGGGCAAATCCCATCTTGATTGACCATGTCTCATAGCATGCTTCTTGACAAACCCGAAAGCTACCTTTATAACTACCCTGTTACGGCGTAGCGTTTGATAGCCCCTAAGTAGATCAATCCACATCTAGAATACATGCGACAATCTCAGGTCTAAGGACAAAGCGTATATGTTGTTTAAAGAGAGAACTACTTCTCGTATTGGGTCAGTCCTAACACATGTCTCAACATGTGTCCACATTATTAGTTCAACATCTCCATGTCCATGACTTGTGAAACATAGTCATCAACTAATACATGTGCTAGTCTAATATTCATGTGTGTCCTCACATGAACTCCGACTAGGGACAACTTTAGAATAACCATACAAGTAAAGAGTTTCACATACAATTCACATAATTGCAAATCAATTCAAGTAGCCTTTAATGGATATTCAATGAACATAGTATACAAATCATGGATACAAATGGAATATCATCATCTCTATGATTGCCTCTAGGGCATACCTCCAACAACGACAACTTACGGTCGTCTCCTAGTACGATCCATGATCGTGCCACCCGCGAACAACGAGTTCGTGGGCGTAATGGAAATGGCCTCCGACGCTGGTTTCGACAATGGGAGCCACCACCCCTCATGTGAGTGCTTCATGGCCGACGTGTACTCCATGGGGTCCAACAACGATGGCGGTGAAGGGAGGCAGCGCACTCCCCTACCACGCACCGCAGCTACAGCCGGAGCCCTCGCCAGGGTCCCAGAGCAGCCTCGTCTACCAGAGGCGCGCGTGGTGCCCGATCAGGAGGTCGAGCACCCCCGCAATGAAGGCGGAGCGCGTCAACGGGCGCGCGACGTCCAGCAGCGCATCTGCGAGGATGAGGATCGTCCTCAACTCTTCGCACGCGCTAGCCCGAACATCGCCGCCGCAGCGGCTTTACTTTGATGACTCCCCGAGCTAGCGATGCCTGAGGAGCGACAGGCCCACCAAGAGGTGCGTAACCTGCTTGAGTGCGCCGCAGTCCAGCAGGTGGTGAGCTCTGCATCCGGGCAACGTAGGCACAATGCCAGCAGGGCAGCGCCCACCGCGCCTCCATAAAGGTGTGGGGAGTCTGTCCACCAGCCTTCCCCCGGGGGAACCGGGCCGCGCCCGCTCGACGGACCCCACCGCCTGCAGGTGGCGGAGCCCCATCTGTCCACCGGCACGTTGGTCCCGTCCGCGACGCCCGTGACACCATGGACGTGCGGAGGCGCTCCCGTGTGGACAGGGAGGACGGTGCGGACCGCGGCTACCACGTACACCGTTACGGCCGCTACGATAGTGAAGAGGACCGGAGCCCGAGCCCTGACCCAGCGGGGCCCAGGGCCTTCTCCGCGCGTATCCTGAACACGCCGTTCCCGACATGTTTCAGGCAGCCCACCAATGTGGCCAAGTACTCCAGGGAGACGAACCCCGGGCTTTGGCTCAGTGACTATCGGCTCGCCTGTCAGGCCGGTTGGGCGAATGATGACCTGTTCATCATCCGCAACCTCCCTCTATTCTTAGCCGACTCAGCGTGAGCCTAGCTTGAACACCTTCCGTCAGGTCGGATCCGGAACTGGAACGACCTGAGAAAAATCGTCGTAGGGAACTTCCAGGGCACGTACTGTTAGAGGTATGCCCTAGAGGCAATCATAGAGATGATGATATTCCATTTGTATCCATGATTTATATTATGTTCCTTGAATATCCATTAAAGGCTACTTGAATTGATTTGCAATTATGTGAATTGTATGTGAAACTCTTTACTTGTATGGTTATTCTAAAGTTGTCCTTAGTCGGAGTTCTTGTGAGGACACACATGAATATTAGACTAGCACATGTATTAGTTGATGACTATGTTTCACAAGTCATGGACATGGAGATGTTAAACTAATAATGTGGGCACATGTGGAGACATGTGCTAGGACTGACCCAACACAAGAAATAGTTCTCTCTTTACACGACATGTACGCTTGTCCTTAGACCTGAGATCGTCGCATGTACTCAAGATGTGGATCGACTTACTTAGGGGCTATCAAACGCTACACCGTGACAGGGTAGTTAAAAAGGTAGCTTTCGGGTTTGTCAAGAAGCATGCTATGAGACATGGTTAATCAAGATGGGATTTGCCCCTCTCTGATTGAGAGTGATATCTCTGGGCCCCTCGAATGATCGAATCCGAAAATGCATGGCCATGCTATGTACGGTTAAGAGTTAACCTACAAAGGGATTCGGAATCACAGGATCAAGAAAGAGCGGTCGGCTTGAAGTTAGACCAAATATCATGAGGCAAAGGGAATAACATGTATATAATATTGTGATGGTTCGTATGATATGATCTTCGTGTGCGTATAGGAGTTGGCACGTCTTGCTAGAGGCCGCTACTGACTATTGGGCCAAGTAGGAGTACTCGGGCCATGTCTATACGTATCCGAACCCATAGGGTCATACACTTAAGGGGCTGGAAGCCCGATTCGGATGTGATCCGAGTTGGATTAGGTTTAGAAGTACTAATGGGCCTTGGACCCAGAAGCCCGTTAGGAACCTCTATAAATAGAGGGATGGGGGCGCCCTAGGGTTTACACCTTTTGGCGAAACAAATCTGCCGCGCCTCCCATGCCCTCGCCTGTTGAACCTCGTGGATCTAGCAGTCCGGCTTGCAACGCTTCCTCCCTGCACATGTGGATACCTTGCAGGTGTTGCGCCTGCAGCACTTGGACGAGCCGCCGACGAGCCACAACGAGCTGACGGCGAGCCGCGGCACGAGGACGATCTTGCTGCACATGGACGAGCTGTTGAGGAGCTGCTCGACGTCAACATGATCGACTATGCTGATCGACTTCGCTGCCTCGACGCGATTCTACATCTTCCACACCAGTGCGTCGAGTGGTAATCCCGTGATCCATATACGGCAGTTTTCCTGGTTTACGTAGTAGAAAAATTTTGATTTGCGCTAGCGTAGCCTACCTCGTATCCCAACACATACATGCGTCCTGGGAACTCCTGGGACCTCCGGAGCTGCCGCCAGGGGTTGGATGAGTCCCTCCGAGACTACATCTGGAGCTTCTCCAGGAAGCGCACCGAGCTCTCCAATATCGCCGATGTCGACGTCATCGGAGCCTTCTTGGCGGGAACCTCTTGCAGGCCCCCTAGTCCACGAGCTAGGACGCAGGGGCCCATGGACCACCGAAGAGCTCCTCAACATCGCCACCAGCTTCGCCTCGGGCGAAGAGGCCGTCGGGGCAATCTTTGATCGCTCCAAAGGCAAGGCAAAGTGGGAGGAGGACGCCGACAAGGGCACCTTCAACCGCCAGCAGAAGAAGAAGAACAAGCAATGGCGCAAGGCTCCCCTCGTGGCTGTTGCCGAGCGCAAGCGGGGAGAACCACCTCCTGATGGCACCCCCGGCTTCTTCGACAAGTTGCTTGAGGGACCGTGCCCGAACCACGAGTTCCCTACCAAGCATGCCTAAAAGTATTGCAACCTCATGAAGAGGTACTTTGTGGGCCATCCGATGAAGGGTGACCAGAGATGGAAGCCTGAAGAAGAGAAGAAGGATGTGGGATAGAAGGAAGATGGCTTCCCCAACATGGACGGCTGCTTCATGATCTTCGACGGGCCAGCGGCCTACGACTACAGGCGCCGTCGAAAGCTGGATTGCCGCGAAGTCTACGCGGCCGACCCCGCCACCCTGACCTTCCTCGACTGGTCAAGGTCCGCCATAACCTTTGACAAGTCCGACCACCCGGAGCGTGTCCTGCAGCCAGGACGCTACCCTCTCGTCGTCGACCCCATCATCAACACGAAGCGCCTCACCAAGGTGCTCATGGATGGAGGCAGCGGCCTCAACATCCTCTACGCCGAGACCCTGGATGCCATGGGGATCGACCAATCTCGTCTCCGTCCCAGCGAGGCGCCATTCCACGGCATCATGTCGGGGAAATGGGCAATGCCCCTCAGGCAGATCGACTCGTCTGTCACTTTCGGGACTCCTTCCAACTTCAGGAAGGAGACCCTCACTTTTGAGGTGGTAGGCTTCTACGGAACCTACCACGCCATCTTGGGACAGCCATGCTACGCCAAGTTTATGGCCATCCCCAACTACACCTACCTCAAGCTCAAGCTGCCAGGGCCCAACAGGATCATCACCATCGGCACGTCTTTCCAGAAGGCGTACGAGTGTGATGTCGAGTGCTGCGAGTACGCCTTATCCATCACTTGCTCGGAGGACCACTCAGTCCGGCTTGCGGAGGGCGCCGAGGACCCGCCCGACTCCAAGCAGTCCTCCACCTCCTTTGAAGCCACGGAAGGCGTGAAGGAGGTCCCCCTTGACCCCACTTGCTCCGATGGCAGGACGGTGCGGATAGGCGCTACCCTACCCCCCAAATAGGAAAGCGCGCTCGTCAACTTCCTCCATGCAAATAGCGACGTTTTTGCGTGGAAACCCTCGGACATGCCGGGCATCCCGAGGGAAGTTGCCAAGCACTCCTTGAACATCAAGGCTGGCTCCAAACTGGTGAGACAAGGCTTGCGCCGCTTCGATGAGGAGAGGCGCGAAGGCCATCGGTGAGGAGCTGCAGAAGCTTTTGGCGGCCGGGTTCATCAAGGAAATGCATCACCCCGAATGGTTAGCCAATCATGTTCTTGTACGAAAGAAGAATGGGAAATGGAGAATGTGTGTTGACTACACGGGTCTCAACAAAGCGTGCCCAACGGATCCGTTTCCTTTGCCACGCATAGATCAGATAGTCGACTCAACCGCAGGGTGCAAAACCCTTAGCTTCCTCGACGCGTATTCCGGTTACCACCAAATCATGATGAAAGAGTCCGACTAGCTCGCGACCTCTTTCATCACCCCTTTCGGGCCCTACTGCTACATCACGATGCCGTTCGGCCTCAAGAATGCAGGGGCTACATACCAGCAATGTATGCTCAAGTGTTTTGGGGATCTCATCGGGTGAATCGTTGAGGCCTACGTGGACGACATCGTGGTTAAGTCCAAGAAAGGCGACCAGCTCATCCCCAACCTTGAGCTGGCCTTCGAAAGGCTAAGAGATAAGCGCATCAAACTCAACCTCGAAAAATGTGTTTTCGGGGTCCCGAGGGGCATGCTGCTCGGCTTCATCGTCTCTGTGCGTGGCATCGAAGCCAACCTGGAGAAGATATCGGCCATCACCGATATGGGGCCGATCCAAAACCTGAAGGGAGTGCAGCACATCACAGGATGCCTTGTGGCCCTGAGCCGCTTCATCTCACACCTCGGCGAACAAGGACTCCCTCTCTAACGACTCCTGAAGAAGACCGACCATTTCGTGTGGACTGCTGAGGCCCAGGAGGCGCTCGACCGGCTCAAGCAAATCCTGACGAAGGCCCCAATCCTGGTCCCACCGACCGACAGGGAGCCACTCCTGCTCTACATTGTGGCAACCACCCAGGTGGTCAGCGCTGCTCTAGTGGTGGAGCGAGAGGAGGAGGGACATGCCCTCAAGGTGCAGCGCCCGGTGTACTTCATTAGCGAGGTATTGTCCGACTCCAAGGCCCGCTACCCCAAAATCCAAAAGCTCATATACGCAGTCCTCATCACGAAGAGGAAGCTGCGCCACTACTTCACCTCCCACCCGGTGACAGTCGTGTCATCGTTCTCCCTCGGCGAAGTGATCCGGAATCAGGACGCCACAGGGCGGATCGCGAAGTGGGCGCTCGAGCTTATGGACCAGGGCATCACCTACGCCTCCCGGACAGCCATCAAGTCCTAAGTACTCGCTGACTTTGTCGCGGAATGGACAGAGATCTAGATGCCATCAGCACCAGGGAAGTAGGAGTACTGGATGATGTACTTCGACGGGTCACTAATGAAAGCTCGCGCCGGAGTGGGCCTGGTTTTCGTCTCCCCCTCGGCGTACGCATGAGGTACATGATGCGTCTCCGTTTTCCCACGTCTAACAACGTCGCCGAGTACGAGGCTCTCCTCAATGGACTTCGCATCGCCATCGAGCTGGGCATCCGATGGCTAGACATCCGAAGCGACTCTCAGCTAGTCGTCGAGCAAGCCATGAAGGAGTGGAGCTGCCACGATCCCAAGATGGTGGCGTATTGCAACAAAGTTTGCCAGCTTGAGGACAAGTACGATGTTCTGGAGCAAAACCATGACACGAGATGCTTCAACGAGGCAGCTGACGAGCTAGCAAAAGTAGTGTCCGGCCGGAAGTCAGTCCCCGACGGCGTCTTTATCAGTGACCAGTTTAAGCCCTCGATCCACTACGAGGAGTCGGGAGAGGTCGGCAACGCGCCACCTGTCCCAGACTCGGGAGCTGACCCGAGAGAGGTCGGCAACGCGCCACCTATCCCAGACTCAGGAGCTGACCCTTCCGACTCCGAGGTTATGGAGATTGGTACAAATCCAACAGAGGGGGCCGACTCCTCGCCCGACTGGAGAGCCCCGTACCTCGATTAACTCATCCGCGAATTGCTTCCGATGGACAAGATAGAGGCGTGAAGGATCATCCGTGGTGCCAAAACCTTCGTCATCATCGACCAGGAGCTCTACAGGCGGAGCCATACCGGCATCCTGCAATGCTGCATCCCGATTGAGCAAGGAAAGGCGTTACTCTAGGACATCCACTTCAGAGCCTGTGGCCACCATGCCGCACCAAGAACCCTCATCGGGAACGCCTTCCGACAAGGCTTCTATTGGCCGACGGCGGTCGCCGATGCCATACGCGTGATGGGCACCTGTGAAGGGTGCCAATTCTTCGCGCGACAAACTCATGTGCCCACCCAGGCACTCCAAACCATCCCCATCATATGGCCCTTCGTGGTCTGGGGTCTGGACCTCGTCGGGCCCTTCAAGAAGGCGCCCGGGGGCTTCACCCACCTGCTCGTCGCCGTCGACAAGTTCTCGAAGTGGATCGAGGCTCGACCGATAGCGCAGATCAAGTCTGAGCAGGCGGTGCAATTTTTCACGGACATCATCCATCGCTTCGGAGTCCCTAACTCCATCATCACGGACAACGGCACGTAGTTCACCGGGAAGAAATTCCTCAAGTTCTACGATGATCACCACATCCGAGTGGATTGGTCGGCCGTAGCGCATCCCCGCACGAACGGATAGGTTGAGTGGGCCAACGGCATGATATTCCAGGGTCTCAAGCCACGGATCTTCGACCGCCTCAACAAGTTTGGCGGCCGATGGGTTGCGGAGCTCCCCGCAGTCCTATGGAGCCTGAGGACAACCCCCAGCAGGGCAACCGGCTTCACCCCATTCTTCATGGTCTATGGGTCCGAGGCAATCCTCCCCACCGACCTAGAGTATGGGTCACTGAGGGTCAAAGCGTATGACGAACGAGGGAACCATGCATCCCTCGCGGATGCGCAAGACCAGCTCGACGAAGCGCAAGACGTGGCCCTGCTGCACTCGGCCAAGTACTAGCAAGCTTTGCGATGGTATCACAGCCGTAAGGTATGGGGTCAGGCCTTCAGTGTCGGCGACCTGGTGCTTCGCCTCGTCTAGGACAACAGAGGTCGGCACAAGCTGACCCCTCCGTGGGAAGGTCTTTTCATCATCGTGCAAGTACTGCGGCCAGGCACATACAAGCTAGCGACCCCCGACGGGCAGGTCTTCACCAACGCTTGGAAAATCGAGCAGCTAAGACGTTTCTACCCTTAGCTATTATTTCCAAGTTTGTACATACATACTTCCGTCATCTTTTAGTTTGTGAAAAAAGGGCTGTTTTGATTTGCCTTCGTTAAAGTTTCATCCCAAGCTTAGGGATATCCGACCCTGGCTCTGCCCTAGGGTCACATATCCCTTGAGGGCTGTCTAGGGCTCCGGCCCAGGACACTCGGCATCCTCTTAAAACACCATTTTTTCCAAACTGACCCTCTTCCTAAATGTTTGGGAGTGAAAAGAGAGGAGTGCGCGAACGATGCTCGGGTAAGACCGATCGGACTATGAGAAACCTAGGCCCGAGCGGCTACGGTGCCTTTTCTCATCGGTGCTTCCCGACGCGTCCGACCCACACTCTGAACTTTCCAAACCCAAAAATTAGAAAGAGGATCGAAAACATTTTCAATTACATAAACAGAAAGGCCTTTGTGGCCATCGCAAAAGCAAGTCCGAAATTACTTAACTTATTTACATATTTTTGGGCAACTTGGCCCGATACAGCTAGCTCGTCCCTAGGTCCTCCAGCAGGATTGCCTCATCTTCCAGGAGCTTCGCCAAGGCCTTCGCTGGATTTAGCACCGACGCGTCGATCTTGTCCAGCTCGGCCTCAGAGTAGCCGGAGGTGTACCCCCCGCTCATCGCGTCGGAGTTGAGGTTGGAGTAGTGAGAGACGAAGACGCTGAAGGCCCACCTCACGCCAACGTGGAGCGCCTCCCTAGCGATCTCACGGGCCCGTCGGTACGTCCTGAGGAAACGAGCCGCCAGCGTGCTCGTCCCCTCCTCTTGTACCACGCTAAGGTCCTCGCAGACGATGCGGACAGCGTCCCGCAGGTTGGCGTGCTCGACACGCTCTGCATTGGCGGGGTCTCTTAGCTAGGCGAGGTCACCCTCAAGGCCTGTCCAAAAAAGCCCGCCAAGTCAGAAACCAGCGCGACGCTACAAGAAAGAGGACAACGAAAACCTTACCCTAAGATTGGGCTCTCAGCAGACGTTCTCGGTCGAGCCCTTGGGAGATGACGGTCTGAAGCCCGTGCATCTGCGACTGGAGCCGACTGACCTTCGCCTTAAGGTCGGCCACCATCTTCTCGGCCTCAGCCTTCCGGCCCGCCTCGAGGTTGCGCTCCTGCCGAGCCGTGTGTCGCTCGTGCCGGATGCACTCAACGGTTTTCTGAAGGGCCTCATGCTCCTTCCTCAACCGTGCAAGCTCCTCGGCGTCACAACGGGCCTTCTCGGCAGCAGCCCGGAACTTGTCCTCCGCCCTTCGTGCACCTTCCTGCGCCTCCTACTCCTGTGCTCATAGGTCAGCGGCGTTCTGCTGGGTGGCGGCGAGCTGCCCGGTCAGCTCCCTGGTCCACCGCATCTCCATGGCGAAGCGCTCCCAGACCCCTTGGAGGAACTCGGATTTCCCCCGGCTGCATTCCTGGAGGGCCTGCAGAATGATTTATGCTCAGGAATCATCGGGAGAAAAAAGGAATGGAGAAATGAAAGAAAAATAACCACCAAAGAGAACACCGTACCTGACCGGCGGGAACAACAACATTGTCCAACTTCCCCATCGTGGAAGACAGGGCGGCACGGACGTCTTCAAGTCCGCCCTGCACCTCCTGCCATCTTTTCCGCTCCCCGACATCGTCCAGCACGAAGCAGGGCCTCTGCGGGTCCTCACGGGACATCTAGCGCATGGTCGGCCCTCCCCACGCGTTGGGGTCACGACTAAGTGGGATGAGGGCACAGGAGGACTCTCCGACCAGCCCCAATACCACCGTCTCCATCGCTGCTGTCGGGGCAGGCACCGCCGTCTCCGTCGTTGCCACCGGGGCAGGCGCCACCATCTCCGTCGTCGCCGCCGGGGCAGGCGCCATCGTCTCCGTTGCCACCGTCGGGCCAGGTGCCACCGTCTCCACCACTACCGCCGTCTCCACCACCGTCGCTGCTGCCTTCGCAACCGGCATCCCGAGCACTGGCGCCTTCCCCACCGGCTCCTCCCCCGCCTCGTCGTCAAGGTTTATCTGGACGAAGGAACCCCAGGGGCAGCATCTTGTCCCGCAGGGTCGGCTGCGGGAGCAGAAGACGGGGCAAGGGTCGGCCCCTGCTCCGTGCCTGACTGCGGCACCCTTTCTTTAGTTGCCGCCATAGAGGCCGCCTCCACAGGGGGCACCGCGGCCTCGCCGACGACACCGCGCTCGCTCCCGATGGGGTCATGGTTGGCCCCGCGAAGGTGGCCGATACCCGGAGCGCCTTCTTCGGCGCCAGCGGCAGGATGAAATCTCGCGAAGTAGCACTGCGAGATGACAACAACTTCATCAAAAACAGCTCGACGCTGAGAAAGGAATAAGGTATGCGAGAACTTTCCACTTACCTCACCACAGTACAAGGGCGGCAGGTGCGCTTCGCCCCCGAGCTCAATGCCGACGCCGGGACATCCGATAGCGGCCGCTTGCCGCTACCCCTCTGCTCGTGCGACGCAGGCAGAGGGTCAGGGGTCGGTCCCATCGACTCCTGAGGTGTGCCCCTCGCCGACCCCTGGGGTGCGGCCTCCGAGCCTTGTGGGGTCAGGCCCTGGGCGGGCGGTCCGCTCGACGTGTCCCCTGCGGCCGGTTGAGGAGGCTGGTCCTAGATGACAAGCGCACCCGACGCGAGGGCCAGGACATAACCCTCCTCCTCCTCCTCCTCGGTCTCATCTTCATCATCATCATTGTCATCATCGTCATCATCGTCCGTCATGACCGCGCCCCTTCGCCGCATTCGGAACTCCTTCGCGGCCCTCTTCCTCCTCCTCGCTGTCTCCTTGTCCTTCCTCCCGTTCTGCTTTTTGGCAAGGAGGCAGTTTTGCTACCGCCGCGCTGCGTCCTCTGGCACCAGCGGGCGTGAGGCTACGACCTAGTTCAGCTCGCCCTACAAATTCAAAGACTCCGTGTCAGAATGGCAAACCAGGAAATGCAGGAAAGAAGAACGAGAGTGCAAAATTCTCACCAGCAGGATGAAGCCCTCGTCCGGGTGCATCGGAGGTTGATCCGGCACCGGGTAAATGACGTCCCTGTCATCCGGCGCCTCCCAGACGCGCTGCTCGATCTCGGCATCGGCGAGCACACCCGTCGCAAGGACGGTGCCGTCAGTCACCGCATCGGGAACCATATCGCCGAGCGCGTGGGCCTGGAGCATCAGTGGCACCACCCTCTGAGCGTGGTACGTGCTGATAACTCCGGCCCCGGTTAGGCCCTCCTCCTCCAAGCGATTGATGGCCTGAAGAAGACCGGCGATGTTCCTCTTCTCCTTCTCGACCGGACCATACGTCCAGTTGTCTGGCGCCGCCGCGATGATGCGGCCGTTGAACTCCGACAAGGGGGACTCGGAGCAGTTCTTCACATAGAACCAATACTAGTACCACCCCTTGTGGGACGGCACGGTCTTCATCGCCATGTACTCCCTGCGCGGTTCTAGCGGAGGTGGATGCCGACACACCCCATCGGCACCGAAACCGTCTGCACCTGGATCCCCCTCTTCTCGATCTTGTGATGTAGGGTGACCGCAAAGAAGTATTTCCACAGTGAGAAGTTGGGCTCAATCCCCAGGTACCCCTCGCACAGCGTGATGAACACCGCGCTGTGCTGGATCCCGTTGGGGTTGAGGTGCTGCAGCTCAAGCCCGTAGTAATGCAGCAGCCCATAGAAGAAAGTGGCTCGGCGGAGTTGCGAATCCCCTCTCGTGGAAGTGCGTGAATGAGATGATGAATCTGTCATCCGGCTGTGGCGCATCCTCCCTCCCGGGATACCGCCACTTGTTCATGGCGGTCCTCTTGCAGAGAAGGCCCTTCTTCACGAGGCCGGTGCACATGCGCGGTGTTGAAGTTCGAGCACAGCCAGGACTCCATTGCTACGGGAAGGGGAGGCTCAACTGCGGGGACGGAGAAGGCTACTGCGCTGGAGCGAAGGGAGGCGAAAAATGCACGAGAAAGCAAGAAAGGCTGGAGACGGGTGCGGGGTAGAACCGGCGAGGCGGACTACCTCGTCTTATAGGAGAGCGCGTGGGAAGCGAAAAGGGCAATCTGATCGCAGTTATTGCGACGCCAGGTACACTCGTCACCTCCGCCTTTTTTGAAAATGGTGTGCACGATCTCTTCCTGCTGCCGGGAACGTCTCCCCTCCTTGTTTCGCGGCCTGGTATGCTCCACCTCTTCACCTCCCAGAGGGCACACGCACGACTTCCTCCACATACGGCCTGGGGCCTACCAACAAGTAAAAAAGGGATACGGAGCTCAAAACACTCCTACGGCCTATTATGGTGCAGGGGTTTGAAGGCTGGCCCACTGCAGGGTTCGACAGTCGCCCCAGGATGCTCCTGAGCAAGGGGTGAGAAGGGACGGGTCCGCTAGCGGCCACCACCTAGGCAAGCAAAAGCCAGGGGCGTCCCGACCTCACGTTCGAGTCCGGACTGGCATTTAAGTTCATGGTTTTTCCCCGAGGAAAGGCAACGATCCCCCAGATCCAATCGAACGGACCCGGGAACTATATGAACTAGCCATCCGGAATCTGGAGTACGCCACCAGCTTGGCTTGAGCCAGACCCCCCCGAACGGGGACCGGGACTCCACTCGAACTGACCCGTTCGCAACTCAACGAGCACCACAGTTCGTCCAATGAGCATAACGTGGCACGGCTCACCCCCTCCGTCCTAGCGAACGGATGCTTGAGGGGTAACGATCAAAAGTTGATCCAACCTCTCGATCAGTCTCCTGCAACGCGTGGGGGCTCGGGGGCTGGCATCGCAACCAACGACCACGTGTGTGGTCACAATTTGGAGTTTTGGAGCAGGAGTGGTCGTCGGAACGATAGTAAATCTTCCCGAGCTGAGTCGTCCTCGGAACACACTGCCTACCCAAAACTCCCCGACCAGGCCAAACGAGTGAAGCTTTTCCTTCCTGATCAAGTGCAGGCTGTAGGACAAACAAAGATCCTTGACGAACGACGAACACAGCCTCTGGAGGAGCACTTTTGCTCCACCAAAGGCTCGGGGGCTACTATTGCGAAGAAATATTAACAACTTCCTTATATTCCTTAAACGACGATCATAAGGGCCCAGGCCCACCTCCAGCAACAGTGACCTCTGCCGACTTGGCCCGAACCCCGGGTCACAGGGTCGGACGCGCCCGACCCCCTGAGGCCGCTCCTCATCCCAGCCGAGAGAGTTCGGCCTCCCCCGACCCCCGGGCGAGAGGGGTCGGACGCGTCCGACCCCTCGCGGCAGGTCTCCGCCTCACCCGACCCTGAGCGCAAGGGGTCGGACGTGCCCGACCCCTCGTCGTAAGGCTCCGCCTCGCCCGACCCCGGGTGCAAGGGGTCGGACGCATCTGGACCCACAAGACAGAGCTTCGCCTCGCCTTAGGACATGTGCGGGCCCACAGACGAGGGCGCAGATCTTGTGGGCCCCCACTGATCTCGCCATAAATGCCACCGATGGGGCGCCCATGATCGAAACACGGCTCTGACACGTGGAGAGGTGTGACCCGCCGGAGTTTTTGGGCGGCGCACTGCTGCCACGACTGCACAGGGCTACAGCTGCACCGTCCTAACCCTCCCCTGTGGCATTTGTCATAGGACACTCTCGCCCATGTTGCAAGGTACGTCGCCCGGTTTCCCGCTCGGCCTAGCGGCAGGGGCGTGTCAGCCGTGGCCCCCAGGTCAGCGCGCGTGGCATCAGTGGTTGCCCATCATCTGTGACGTGCACGGTTACGGTGGCTAGTCATCATCATCAACCCGTACAGCTACAGTGGTCGGTCGCCACGCACGTCTCGCATGCTCGGCTACAGTGGCCGATCGCTGGGACATCGATGGGACCCAAAGGCAACCCCGGTGGCTCGGCCCATCTCCCTGTACTTTACCTCCCATGCTTTATCTTTTTACTTCCCCTGACTCCCGGCTCGATTGTAACTCCTGTGTCCTCCTTACGCTATAAAAGGAGGATCAGGGGGCCCAAGAAAGGGACGGCTCTGGAGCGAACCGAGCAAGCCCCAACTCACAACCGTTCTACATGAGCATCAGTGCACACCCACAGAGACTTGGGACCAGCTTCCCTCTCTCGCCCGTTTGTAACCCCTACTATAAACTCTGCACGAGTAACACGAGCAGCCTCCCACACTGGACGTAGGGCTATTCCTGCCCGAACCAGTATAAACCCCGTGTCCTCTCATGCAACCATCCGAGCCTTACGCGCATAAAAAACAAATTCACTTGCCGTAGTCTTGACCCATGATTCTTGACAACGACAACTGCCAAAAATTAGCACTGATCCTCAAGTGTCACTTCTCATTGAAGAAGAAGGCCAAAGAAGTCAAGGCATGGTTCCTCTGTAGGAACCGGTCAGACCAGTTGGGCCGACTGGTCAGATCGGTTCAAGCAGAGAAACTGGCCCCGTGTGTGACATGGGTGTTTGTCAAGATTCGAGCCAAGCTTCATCTCTTCCAGAATCCAGTCCATCAAATGATGAAGTTGACTTGTGCTTGATGGCCAAGAAGAAGAAGAAGAAGAAGGCCAAGAAAGGGAAAAGCCAAAAGATTGAGGTGTCATGTTCTTTGGTTAAAGAACTTGAGCTCCTCAAATCCAATCATGATTTTTCATTGGCAAAAGATTATGCATGTGCTACTAAATCTCTACCTTGTGTAGCATCCTTAGAAAAACCCAATGAAGTGCTCGTAGCTCAACTTGAGAAGCTCAGTAGTGAACATATGACTTTGTAAGCTACTCACAAGGAACTTGAGTGTTCCCATGAGAAGCTTGTGGAATCATATGCTATACTAGATATAGCTCATGTGGTTGTTATAACATCGGTAAAATCTATTCAACCTCTCACACACACATGCTCATGCTCACAAGTCAATATCGATTTATCTTGCACTAAACATTCTTGTTCTCAAGCAAGCCAATCTAGCATTGAGCATGTATTTGTAGAATCTTGTAATGACCTCATTGCTCAAGAAAATGATGAACTCATGCAAGAGGTTGAAAGGCTCAAGAAAGACTTAAGTGAGTTGAAAGGGGAGAGCCAAGTGCAACCTTCTCAAGATAACCGTGAAATCATGGTGAAGAAGTTTGAGAAGGGATCAACTATCACTTGCTCAGCCCCTCAACAACACCTCAAAATCAACAAGAGCAAGATTCTGGAAAAGAACAAATTCGAGCATATCAAGTGCTTCAGTTGTTCAAAAATGGGGCACTTTGCATCTATATGCCCTAACAAGCTCAAGGGCAAGGAAACTCTCTCCAAGAGGCAAAGAAGTCTTGCCAAGAAGAGGGTGTGCTATTTATGTAAGGAGAGGATCTACATGTCCCAGTGCTATAGGTAGGGGTGGCTCTGACCTAGACTGGTCAGACCGGTTCCCCGAACTGGTCAGACCAGTTCTGGCCAAAGCAGCTTCTCCTCACTGCAGTAATAAGAAGAAAGCCACCTCTTCAACCAACAAGCCCAAAAATAAGCAAAGGCAAGAAGATAATGTGTCAATCAAAGGCAAAAGCCGTATTTGCTACACTTGCCGATAAAAGGGTCACATGGGTAAGGATTGTCCAAATGGTAACACTCTCAAGTCAAACCTTGTCCATTACAATTTTAGTAGGCTTGGGAATGACAAAGCTGGTACTTGTGCTATAAGAGTGATTGGTTCACCTCGAACTAGCATACGGGCTGTTTGGGTTCCTAAGCATCTTGTGGCTATCCTTTATGGACCCAACAAAGTTTGGGTACCAAAGAATGCTTGCTGAGCTCGCATGATAGTTGGGATGCATTGGACACTTGGCTAGAATAAAAGAAATCAAAGATAGATCAAATAGCCAAGTGAAAAGCTATGATGTTGAATTCACATAACCAATGTCATCTCGGTAACTAGTGCTTAATGTCATGTCTTAGTCACCCTCAACTTTATGTGAACACTAGTGTGTTACAACTTACAAGCATTGAGCTTGTGAAGTATGTGAATGTGACTTTGACACATTTATGAAATTTATTCTCTCATACCATATGATGCTTTTAATGGCTCTCTCGAATAGCATATGTCTTGTTCTCATGCAGAAATTTATATAATGACTGGTTCATTAATTCTTGGAGCATGACACAATCAAGGTCATCAGATTGGTCTATCCCTGGCCAGACCGGTCTGACTGGTTCGGCCCTATGCAGAAGAAACTAAGCTTCTGGAACTTCCGTCATAAGGCCGGAACTTCTGATGATCACCGGAAGTTTCAATAAACTTCCAACAGAGGGTGCTCAGGAGATTGGATTTATTTTCATCGGAACTTCTGACTCTCCATCAGAATTTCTGATGACTACCAAAAGTTTCAACAAACTTTTGGCAGAGGGTGCTCAGGAAAAGGGATTTATCTTTGTAAGAACTTCGAACATTCCATCAGAACTTCCGACAGAATGCTCAAACCCCAGCTAAGGTTAGGATGATCATGCATCAATGGTAATAAAATCTTTGGCACAATTTCAACTAATAAAATTACCTATGTGCCTCGACCAAGATTGTGAATAATATCCTCTACGTCCATCAATGGATAATGTGCAATAAATAAGAAACTCAAATATCTCTTACAATAATTGAGGGGGTTATTCCAATACTTGTGTCACTTGTGGGACTAACAAATTCTTCTAGTGATCTTGTAATCTCATATACTTGTGCACTTTATGCTATCTCACCTTTTCATGCTATGGCCAAGAAAAATCCAATGAGAGCTAGCATCGTGGTTAAAATAAAATATGCACAAGAATGGATGGCTATGGAAAAATATATGTTCTTATGTACTCTTATTTCTACATTTATGCATCTAGGTCATATTCTCATGCTAGTCTATGCACTTGAATGTAATCATTTCAAGTTATCCTTGTTGTACCTCTTTTGGATATTTAGTTGATACCTTCTTTAAAATTGACTCCATGGCATGTGTTTTCCTCTTGTGCGGCATAGGATAGAATATTTGAAAAATTCAACTAGCATGTATAGTAAGTGTGATTTTTTTTGAAAATATTTGGCTCTTGGTCTTTGTGACTCAATTGACCCGCTTGTGACTATTGTTCACTTTGATTGATTGATGGCTAGTCACAAGTGGTGAGATTTCATCAAGTCCATAAATCTTTATCTATCTCTCTCATCTCTCTTGGAAGAATCAAGAAGTGATAACTTTTTTGGATTATCAAAAATTCTTCCAAGACATGTCAACTTTGGATCAATATCTATCTCAAATCTTATATCCAATCTTATGAGAAAGTGTGGGACCAAAATCTATCAAATTCAACATTTCTCTGGTTTCCTAGTGGAATTTGGTCTGACTGGTTCCCCTGATCGGTTTGACCAGTTGACCCCAGGAGTTACCATATTTACCCCTCTAGAGTTTTATCTACAGAACCTTATCCTCGCATACCATTTCACCACCAAAGCCATATTCTTTCACCCCTTCTCTCTCTCCCGTGCGCCCCTTCACCAAGATCTCTCTCCCCTTGGTGATTTAAGGATTCAACCAAGGATTAGCTCACCTCTTTAAAGGATTCAAATCTCCTAAGGAAGCATAACTGGTTCCCCAACCGGTTATTTGGATTCCTCTTGAGTTCTTCTCTCCAAAGGTATTCAAATCTTATTCTTTTCTGATCTATCAACTCCATGAGTAGATTTGAATTTCCCTTAGTGAATCATCTACTAGCAACTCATAGAAGCTATTCCTAAAGTATCGTTCAATTTCGTTAGCTACATTGTTGGGATTTGCATTTTGGGGTTGGACTTCCTGGACCAGTCTGGTAGGCAGACCGGTCTGACCGGTCTGCACAGTCAAACCCTAAATCTTGTTTTTCTGCTGTTTGTACAACTTATCTGCATAGGAATACCACAGGAACCTAAATTCCCATATCTTAATTGACCTGTCTGCTAGGATTGGTATCTAGAACCATTGGATCATTTCTGGGCATAACTGGTCTGACCGGTTTGGCCCAGAGATGCCCCAAATATTCTAGTTCATGATTCTTTCATCCATTTATCCATCCAATCTTTGTCCTGGTGTCTTATGCACTCTTTGTCATATATTTGTGATCTAGGATCAGCAGCCATGCCTAAGGGAACTCATGATGAAAGAGTCAAAAAGAGAAGAGAAGAGGAGCTGGTTCTCCAAGGAAGTAGCTCTAGCAAGCCTACTAAGGTTTATAGCAGATCCTTGAGATCGAGAGGATAGAAAAGAGCTCTTGTTGATGATGAGATTGAATAAGTTGAGGAAAGCGAGAGAGAGACAAGCAGTGATGATAGTGTGGAAAAAGAATACATTGTTAAGCACCACAATGATAGGGAGGCAGCTAGCAGTGATGAGGGTAGTGGTAATGGGAATGATGGTGGTAATGGAAATGATGATGATGGCGATGATGGAGAGGATGATGATGATGAGGATGTGGGTAACATAGCTATGCCCACTATTCGTAGGCCAACATATCCCATTCATAAAGAACCTACGAATTACTTTGGGGATGGGATGGCTGAAACAGTGAAGAGGTTGTGAAGAGAGGATCCAATAGTGGTCCTAAGAAGAATACAGATTTTGGACTACTTTTCAGCAGGATTTCTATACCACTGTCAATCTTAAGAAGTCCAAAATCACACATGAGGCACAATGGGTGGATTGGGATTATATGAGTAAGAAAATTGATCCTATTTTCAATGAAATCATAGATGCTTGTGCAAACATAAGAATCAAACATCTCATGGGTTTCAAGAATGGTTGGAACAAGGCGATCATTGCACAATTCTATGCCACTGTATACTTTGGATATGTTGCAAATGAGAGGGCTATGTTTTGGATGACAGAGGATGAGAAGCACCATATTACTTATCTTGCTTTTGCATCATTGTTCAAAGTTGGAGATGATGATACTCATCCTAAGCTCCATGATGAACGTGTTCTTGAAACATCAAAGATGCACTTCATGTATCCCAAGAACAAGAGAGGAGATTGGGGGAAGGTAAAAAGGCTCTACACCTATTATGCAATTCTAAATCGACTGTTTAGAAAGACCCTCACTCTTAGAGATGGAAATCCCTCTAGTGTGACTCTCTTCCAAAGGAACTTAATGGCAGATTTGAAACCGGGAGAACCTCAATTTAGTGTGGGTGACTTCATTTGGCAAGAAATCAAGAACTTATCAAAGAATCCTTAGAAGATTTGCAGCTATAGTCCCTACATCATGTATATGATTGAGAAGGTGACAAAGGCAAAATTTCCTAGGGATGTGAAGCACAAGCCATTAAGACCTTTTGTTAGCAAGACTCCTAGAATTCCATCTCCTCCATCAAAAATAGAACCTGAACAGCAAGGACAAGGGGCAGAAGGGCTTGAGCAGCAGCAGTTTTAGCAGCCGGTTGGTACCCAAGCAGGGACCAGTCTAACCGGTTTGGACCTAGGCAAAACAGCCACTCAAAGAGGTAGTGTGAGAAGCCCTCCTCTCCTATAAAAAAGTTCATAAACTTTCTGGTTGGCATGTGCAAGAGTTAGAGGGACATTAAGGTGGAACAACAGCGATAGTAGAAGGCTAGCAAGAAACAATGAGATTCAATTAAAATGATGCACAATCTTGTGAATCTTTAGCCTCCTCGCTCTCCATTTCTCCATCACCTCCAGAAGTTGAAATCCCATCAGTTGAGGCAAGAATTGGATAATTCATGACATCCGACTACTTCGATCAGTATGGCAGCATGTTCTATCCAAATGTGGGAGGTTCATCCTCAGCTCCTCCACCATTCGCAGGAGCTTCATCTTCAACAGCAGCTAGTGGCAGCATTCCGGGTCATCCATTTGCAGCACCTCCTACGAACACAGCCGACTTTGCATCACATACTATCTTTGGACCTCCTCCTCCTCCTCCTCCTTCATCTACCTAGGGTATGTCTGACAGCACACTTGCTCCTCTCTCTGAAATCACAATATCAAACTCTATTTATCTTATATCTCCTATGCCTTGGATGCATGAATGACTTCATTGGCCTGAGGACTCACCGGAAGGAAGTGGCCATGGATAATGAGGATCAGTGACTACAGCTACATCTTCTCCAGGCCCTTTTATGGTTGCTTGATGACAAAGGGGAAGAAGAAATGGATTAAAGCAGCTTCATCTTTAGGACTTAGTGTAGCTGGTTAGTAGTCACCAGTCTGACCGGTCAGAGGGACTGGTCTGACTGGTCTATTCTGTGGGCTGGGAGACAGTTCTGTAATAATTTGAAATTAATTCCTATGTGGACTTGATAACTTGTAATGTGTGCTATTGTGTGTGTAGAACTTATTTATGCTCTTAAGTAACTTTGTGATAGTTTGATATGCATGTTATGGTTGATGATTACCTTGTGTGTGTGTGCTGACTGGACAAACCGGTCTGACCGGTCTAGCTCTTGACAGCACACATACACTTATATCTTGTTGAGTGTTATTACATGTCATATGCATCGTGTATTTTATATTGTTACACACACTTGTTGTACCCCCACAAATTCTGAGATATAGAAGAAGCTCCCATGGTATTCATGTTTATGTGCATTTGGCATATAAGGCCAAAATTTTGAAATTCCACTCAAAGCACATATTAAGGGGGAGCACATATCTAAGAATCTAAAAGCGCTTTATTGATATATTTGTAAGTTTTAATTGGATTGTCATCAATCACCAAAAAGAGGGAGATTGAAAGTGCATCTAGGCGGGGTTTTGGTGAATTGAATGACAAAATGATTAAAGGACTAACTTGTTTGCTTAATATTATGAGCAGGGTTTTATTCTCATATTTATAATGTAATATTGTCTCATAAGTTGAATATGTATTATATGGCTCACAATAAAGAAATGTGACCCCGTGATGAAATTATATGATCAATGACAAGCAAGGGTGAAGTAAAACTTGGGATATGTTTTATAGTTGATCTACAAGCCTTCAAATCATGTGATAGCTTGATTGACAAGTAAAAGGATCATTAAGAAAAGAAGAGTGATATTCACAAACGGATATTGCAAGACTTCATGTGCATACAATAAAAAGACATGGGCTTATGTGTTACATATTGGTCTTGTTATTGGAAGTTTGCAATTCATGAGATATTCTTTATCAATCAAGAACAAGCATTTGAAGAGGATTTCAAATGGGATTCATTGTTGATGTCAAAGCAAAGTTAAACTCAAAGTGGCAAGAATAGGTGAAGAAATCAAGCAAGATACTAGAGCGAGGGACCAAGCAAGCTTTGGTCAGGCGACAACTTGCACTATGTGCGTTTTGCTAAGGTGAAGTGGCTAGTATCTGGGGGTTTTGAAGTATCATATCTAAATCTTACCAAGGGAAGCAATGCAATGCATCTAATCTGTTGTGATTGATAAAATGGAGTGATTTAAAGATTCAAGTATATCTTATCATGAACAAGGAAAAAATCTTAAGTCACTAGCTCAAGACGGATGTGCTCAAGATGATAGCTATGTTGAGAGACCTCAAGTGACTATTGATCAAAGTATGGCATGGGTGAAGACTTACAAGCTCATGTGGATGATATAGTGTTTATATTTATTCTTGAGTATAGGTATGCCGTACTATCCTAGTTCAGCTAACAATGGTCAATTCAACCAGTGGGTGGATCGAGAGTGAGTGTTTGAGAGTTTTTAAACTCATCTAAACTGCAGTTTGGCAAATCGGTCTAGCGGTTCAGGGAACTAATGGCTAACTTAGCCAAACCGGTCTGACCGGTTTGGCAAACTGGCCTGACCGGTCTATGGGCAATGGCTAGTTTTTCAAACTAGACCAGTCTGACCAGTTGGATCAGCTCCAACGGTAGTTTCTCGTTTGTGTGGTTATATATACCCCTTGGCCCCCTCCTTGGTGGGCTGCTGGTTACACACGCCCTTGACATTATCTAGTTTGTGTGAGACTTGAGTGATTCTTGAGATATCTTTAAGTTAGGTTGAGAGAGTAATCTTGTGTGAGCATTAGTGAGCTGAAAGGAGCAATGTATAGCTTGAGCACTTGTGGTTCACGTTGAGAAAACCTTTGAAGCATTTGTTACTCTTGGAGGTGTGCCTCCTAGACGGCTAGGCATCACCGGCTTGCTCCCAAGGTGTGGTGAGCAACGGCAAGTTTGTGAGGGCTGCAATCTTGCCTCCGCAAGGAAAAAGATCAACTAGTGGAGACGATAAAAGTGGTTGAAAGAGACTCGGCTTGTTGGAAGAGAGTTGAAATAGACTCGTATTCCAGTAGGGTCCTCAACGGAGATGTAGGATTCATTGCGGTGAATCTGAACTTCGAATAAACAAATCCTCGTGCCTTCATTTAGTTTTTTTCACTTGTTAATTTCTTGCAATTTACTTGTGCTTCCACTTTGATCTACTTGGGTGTGCTTGTTTTGTGTGCAGAGACTACTTTGCCCTATTGGAAATCATCTACATAACCCACTCTCCAAGTTTGGTTGGTGCTAAAAGTCAAGGAGGGACTCGAGCAGCACTTGGTGTGCCACCCTACCTGGACCGGTCTGGTGAACTGATCTGACCGATTTGTCCTGGGTAGTGGTGTTGAGTTGGTTGAAGTTTTATAAATTGATCAACTCGCCTATTCACCCCTCCTCTAGGCGACATCTCGGTCCTTTTAGCGAGGTGAGCAATATCGCGTATAACAACTTCTGGTCTAGTCTTGGAATTTGACAACACCTCGCTTACGAAATAGATGAGCCTTTGTATTTTGACTACATGGCCTGGTTCTGATCTTTCAACCACAATCGTCGTACTGACAACGTGAGTAGTTGCGGCGATGAAGAGCAGCAAGTCTTCATTGGGGTTTGGTGCCGTGAGGATCGGTGGCTTTGATAGAAAGTCCTTTAATTGTTGTAGGGCTTGATCTGCCTCCTCGATCCACTAAAACTTGTCTTGCCACTTGAGTAGTTTAAAGAAGGGTAGGTCCGGTTCTCTAAGCCTTGAGATGAATCTGTTGAGGGTCGCCATGCATCCAGTCAGCTTCTAGACGTCCTTGATGCTTGATGGGGCATACATGTCGGTGATGACGGAGATCTTCTCGGGGTTAGCTTCAATGCCTTGGTGACTAATGATGAACCTGAGTAGTTTCTAGGAGGGCACGCCAAAGGCACACTTTGTTTGGTTAAGCTTCCACTGGAACTCTCGCAAATTTGCAAAAGTTTCTTCTATATCTACAATCAGGTCATCGGGATTTCTAGTATTTACGACCACGTCATTCATGTATGCCTCCACATTGCGGTGTAGCTGCATCTTGAAGCACTCATGGATTGCCTGTTAATAAGTAGCATTTGCGTTCTTCAACCCAAAAGACATTGTTGTGTAGAAAAATCTCCATATAGGGTGATGAATGCGGTCTTGATATGGTCTTCGTCCTTGAGAGCTATCTAGTGATACCCCGAGTAGCAATCGAGGAAACAGAGGAGGGCACATCTAGCTGTGGAGTCGATGACTTGATCGATCCTAGGGTGCCCGAAGGGATCCTTTGGATAGTGCTTGTTGAGGTCTGTGCAATCAACACACATCCTCCAATCATTGTTGTTTTTCTTTTGCACAAGGATGAGATTAGCGAGCCACTCTAGATGATAGACTTTTTTTATGAAGCCCGCCATGAGTAGTTTGTCCAACTCTTTCTTGATGGCTTCCCTTCTGTCTTGGGCGAATCATCGTAGGTGTTGCCTTTTTGGTGTAGCTTTTGGATTCACGTTGAGTGACTGCTCGATCAACTCCCTGGGCACCCCTCGGCATGTCCGCTGGTTTCCACGTGAAGATTTCTTAGTTGGCCCAGAGGAAGCTGATGAGCGCGCTTTCCTATTTAGGATCCAGCCCTATGCCAATCAGGGCTGTTTTGGAGCTATCACCAGTCTCAAGTTCAATGGCTTTGATGTCTACTTCACTTGCCGGCTTAACCTTGGTTGCCCCTGACTTCTTTTCTAGAATCTCGGCTTTGACAGGGACAACTTCTTGGATGTGGCAAAGACTTGCATCATCGAGTTTGGTACCTGGGTAGTTGCTGCTAGCTCCACGGCTTCTATCCCGTTGCTCTTCTTCTTCATCCTCTTGTCCAGTAATGATGGCGAAGAGTTCTCGCTCTGGAGAGTGGCTTCCCGAGCTTGAAGTGATGACCTCCATGGTGCCGTTTTCCTCATAGATGGGCGATAGAGGAGCTCCCTCTTGGTATGGGCGAGTGTCAAGGTAGGCGATGAGGTGCGAATTGTTGTCTTTGGCAAGAGCAGGTGGCTTCATGTTGGGCCAGTAGACAAATCTACCTTGGGGAGTTGATGTGATTACCAGACCCTGCTGGGGACCTGATAAAGGAGTCTCCTCATTCGGATCTGAGTAGTAGTCGAGGTCCTCGATCGTATCTGTATCGAATTGTGATCTAGACAAGACAGCCTGATAAATAGTACTCGTGTTGCAAATTCCGAACGGGAATTGACTCCAATGGTAGTCTGACTCGCTTAATAGCTTATGTGCCAGCTCGTGAAAGTCAATCCGACTAGCGGGAGAAGTCGAGTTAAACTCGGACTCGTCCCCCCAGCCTCTGACTAGGTCAGAAATTGAAAATTCACTGAAATTTTTGACGAGATCCTCCAGAACTTGGCGCTGGAGCTCCATGGTTTGTTGTTTCTTCTCTGGGGTCAATGCAATGTGGCGGTCGAAATTTCCAGCACCGTCTGTGATGCAAACCCAAGAGCTGAAGACAAACGTCGTGCCTGCTTCGAACGCGACGATTGGCATGATGATGACTTGTGCCATCGAGTCCCCCTACCTGGCGTGCTAGCTGTCGGTGTTTAAACCCAGTATAGACAGGTTTGGGCAGCTAGATTGCGTAATATCCTACATCTTGTGTGTTGGTTGGATTGAATCTCTTTGGAGAGGGTCCCTGCCTAGCCTTATATTATCGGGGGTAGGGTTACAGGTCGGTTGGTTATAAGAATACTAGTCGGATACGACTAGAGGAGTTCTACTCCTATTACAATGAGTACTTTCCCAATTCTCGACTACTTCCTGTCTTTCCATGTAGACTAGGCCATCCTGTGCCATGGTCTCCATATCAGATGCATCTCGGTGTCCAGCCCTAAATTTAGGACTGTCCAAATCTTCTGGTGGGCCCATAAATGTATGTACAATAGTCGCCCCCTACTGATTATATATATATATATATATATATTAAGAAATAAAGAAATAGTGTCTCAACAGTTCTAATCAAGAAACAAAAGAAGAAACACAGAAAATAAGCAAGATTACAATCAAAGAGCGTCTATCCACAACAACATACAGTGCTTATGACGATCCTTTGCTATTAGGATAACTAAAGTAAACTCCTTTTTGAAGATCAGATTATTTCTTACCATCCAGATGCACCAAATCATTAATATAATCACCTCTATGAAGCAAGGGACCTGTAGCTGATCCTTAAAAGAAGTGTGAGGATGTCAAATGGACCTGCTGGGGGGACCTGGAGATGAATGAGCAACCAGCAAGCCTGAGCAAAGGGACAATGCAGAGAAAGGTGTGTTGGAGGTATGCCCTAGAGGCAATCATAGAGATGATGATATTCCATTTGTATCCATGATTTGTATATTGTGTTCATTGAATATCCATTAAAGGCTACTTGAATTGATTTGCAATTATGTGAATTGTATGTGAAACTCTTTACTTGTATGGTTATTCTAAAGTTGTCCCTAGTCGGAGTTCATGTGAGGACACACATGAATATTAGACTAGCACATGTATTAGTTGATGACTATGTTTCACAAGTCATGGACATGGAGATGTTGAACTAATAATGTGGACACATGTGGAGACATGTGTTAGGACTGACCCAACACGAGAAGTAGTTCTCTCTTTAAACAACATATACGCTTTGTCCTTAGACCTGAGATTGTCGCATGTATTGTAGATGTGGATTGACCTACTTAGGGGCTATCAAACGCTACACCGTAACAGGGTAGTTATAAAGGTAGCTTTCGGGTTTGTCAAGAAGCATGCTATGAGACATGGTCAATCAAGATGGGATTTGCCCCTCTCTGATTGAGAGTGATATCTCTGGGCCCCTCGAGTGATCGGATCAGAAAATGCATGGCCATGCTACGTACGGTTAAGAGTTAACTACAAAGGGATTCCGAATCACAGGATCGAGAAAGAGCGGTCGGCTTGAAGCTAGACCAAATATCGTGAGGCAAAGGGAATAGCATGTATATTATGTTGTGATGGTTCGTCTGATATGATCTTCGTATGCGTATAGGAGTTGGCACGTCTTGCTAGAGGCCGCTACCGACTATTGGGCCGAGTAGGAGTACTCGGGCCATGTCTATACGTATCCGAACCCATAGGGTCGCACACTTAAGGGGCTGGAAGCCCAATTCGGATCTGATCCGAGTTGGATTAGGTTTAGGAGTACTAATGGGCCTCGGATCCAGAGGCCCGTCAGGAACCCCTATAAATAGAGGGGTGGGGGCGCCCTAGGGTTTACACCTTTTGGCTGAACAGACTTGCCGCGCCTCCCACGCCCTCGCCTGTTGCAACTCGCGGATCTAGCAGTCCGGCTTGCGACGCTTCCTCCCTGCACGTGTGGATACCTTGGAGGTGTTGCGCCTGCAGCACTTGGACAAGCCATCGACGAGCCGCCGACGAGCCACGACGAGCCGACGACGAGCCGCGGCACCGGAGGCAATCTTGCTGTGCACGTGGACGAGCTGCTGAGGAGCTGCTGGACGTGATCGACTACGTACGACTACGTTGATCGACTACGTACGACTACGTGATCGTCTTCACTGCACCGACGCATATCTACATCTTCCGCACCAGTAGTGCGTCGAGTGGTAATCCCGTGATCCTTATACGGCAGCTCTTCCTGGTTATACGCGGTAGAAAATTTTGTTTTGCGCTAGCGTAGCCTACCTCGTATCCCAACAGTGGTATCAAGAGCCGTAGCTGCTTAGTTTTGGATTCGGGATGTGTGCATATGGAGATATGCGAGTTCTCTGTTTGATCTATGTCCTGATTTCGTGCCCTTGCTGCAATGGTAGTGTAACGACATACTCCTACCGGTCGGTTTCCGCCATCGGAGTTAAGTGATACACGTAAATCCAGTTGCAGTGAGGGAAGATCAATATGATTGGTCGAAACGAGATCCAGGGTTATACGCCAGGCGCATTAGATGTGCTATAGTAGATGTGATCTACTGCCGGGGTCGGGATTTTGCCGTATGCGCATGCTTCGGTAAATCAGCCGTAACTTTTCGGTACGATCTCGGATCGGGGCGATTTCTATACGAAAATTGATCTACAGAAAAAGTTACACATGAAATTCAACGGCTTTGCCGTTTTCGGCGAAATTAGATTTCCCAAATTCGGCTTGGAAGATGGAGTTTCGGGCCTCCGAAGTTTGGAACGTTAGGACGCCTAACTCTATTTTGCAGGATGTATGTATGTATCTTGTGATCAGTATGGCCCCCTTGTGTATGTGATGCATGTGTGTAACTCATTCGTGACCTGCGTGTCGCGCGTACGGCAACACGGCAGGAGCCATATGTGTTGTCACTTTATTGTATTTAATGGTCTGCGTACCAATCTGTGATGATCCAAGCAACTATGTAATCTTCATTACTAGATTCTTTACTAGCTATTAGGTGTAATAGCATACTCTAGTTCTTGGAGGACTCATCACCAGGAGGATGGCGCACATGGAACATGGAGATGAAGATCACCATGGTGAACAGGTTCTATGGAGATGGAGATCACCATATGAAAACGGACCATACTGTGTCACAACTATGTGAATGCTATTCTGTTTATGTTTTACTTTCTGCATGCTGTGATGTTAGAAGTAGAACGATCCCTCACAAAGTTTAAGTTAGTATGCCCTCCCAACTAAAACTTGCACCGTCCCATATCTTGTACAATTAGTGGTGGGTCTATGAAATTAGAGTGCCACTAGTTTTCCTTGACTAGACAGGTTTGTGTCGGACACTTACACGCATAAGGGTTGGTTCACTTAACAAGGTTATCTTAACGGTTAAGGACCTTGGGGCATAAAGGTTGGGCGCCGAGACATAGAGATGTCACCCAACAACAGGAATCATATGTGATATGATTAGCAAAAGTTGCTTACCGATCTACCTCGTTTGCTAGCGGTGATGCTAAAGCTCACTAGTAGACTTGTTAGTTGTGGATCCTAAATCACTAAGTTTTAATAGAGGGATATTGATTTTAGTGGGAGTAGATTCTGTTAAAATAGTTTAATGTAATTTGCTCTATCATGGATACGTTTGTCTTAGTGTATTTTGCATTACTTTTGTTGTAGATTAAATGGCACCTAGCAACACCACCACATCGTTTGCTTTGCGTTCGGTCCTTGAGAAGGACAAGTTGAATGGAACAAACTACTCGGATTGGATCCGCAACCTGAGAATTGTTCTCAGGGCTGAGAAAAAGGAAGATGTTCTAGACAACCCACTACCAGAAGAACCTGCTGAGGATGCACCCGCTGCTGCTAAGAATGCTTACAAGAAAGCATGTGATGCTAACCTCGAAGTAAGCTGCCTTATGCTTGCTTGCATGGAACCCGAGCTGCAGATGCAGTTCGAAACAAACCATGAGGCGCACGATATGATCGTGGCGCTTAGAGACATGTTCCAAACACAGGCCAGGACGGAAAGGTTCAATGTGTCTAAGGCCTTTGTTGAGAGCAAGCTAGCAGAAGGCGCAACAGTAGGACCACACGTAATCAAGATGGTTGGTTACACTCAACGGTTGGAGAAGCTAGGCTTCCCACTGGGCCAAGAGTTGGCCACTGATTTCATTCTTTCATCTCTTCCGACTAGCTATGGGAACTTCATCTCGAACTACCATATGCATGGGACGGAGAAGGGTCTGAATGAGCTGTGTGGTATGCTCAAGACAGCAGAGGCTGACATTAAGAAAAGCGCTAGTACCAGCCATGTGATGGCGATACAGAACAAGCCCAGCTTTAAGAAGAAGGGCAATTCTTGGAAGAAGAAGGGCAAGGCTAGAACGTCCAAGCCAAACCCACCGCCCAAGGCTAAAGCTGGACCTGGACCTGCTCCAGATAAAGAGTGCTTTTACTGTCATGAACTTGGTCACTGGAAGACAAACTGCAAGCAGTACCTAGCTTCGTTGAAGAACGGCGGAAGTAAGAGTACTTCTACCTCAGGTACGCTTGTTGTTTATGTTATAGACAACATATTTCTTGCTGATACAGTTATTAATTCTTGGGTATTTGATACCGGATCGGTTGCTCATATTTGCAATTCGATGCAGGGAATGATAAGAAGTAGAAGCGAGGAAAGAGGAGAAGTTGATTTCCGCGTGGGCAATAATGCAAGAGTTGCTGCTTTGACCGTCGGGACGATGCAACTCCACCTCCCGTCAGGATTTATTATGGAGTTGAATAATTGTTATTTTGTTCCTAGTTTAAGTCGAAACATTTTATCTCCTTCATGTTTGATGAATGATGGTTATTCATTTGCGAGTGAAAACAATGGTTGTGTGATCTCTAAGAATAATATGTTTATGGCTTTTGCACCCATTGTGAATGGATTATTTGTTTTAAATCTTGATGGTTCACCTGTCTGTAATGTAAGTGCTAAAAGGCCTCGGCCTAATGATTTGAGTCCTACCTACTTGTGGCATTGTCGTTTGGGTCATATAAGTGATAAGCGCATGAAGAAGCTCCATTCTGATGGACTTCTAACTTCGTTTGATTTTGAATCATACGAGACATGTGAGGCTTGCTTGCTAGGCAAGATGACCAAGACGCCTTTCACAGGATTTCCTGAGAGAGCAGTAGACTTGTTGGAACTCGTACATAGTGATGTATGCGGACCAATGAGCACGACAGCTAGAGGAGGATTCCAATACTTCATAACTTTCACTAATGATTTTAGTAGATATGGCTATGTTTACTTGATGAGGCACAAGTCTGAAACCTTTGAAAAGTTCAAGGAATTTCAGAATGAAGTTGAAAATCAGCGTGGCAAGAAAATTAAGGCCTTACGATCTGATCGTGGAGGCGAGTATTTGAGCCACGAGTTTAGCAATCATCTAAAGAGTTGCGGAATTGTTCCACAACTTACACCGCCTGGAACACCTCAGAGAAACGGTGTGTCCGAGCGACGTAATCGAACTTTGTTAGACATGGTTCGATCAATGATGAGCCAGTCGGACCTACCGTTGTCATTTTGGGGATACGCTCTAGAAACAGCAGCTTTCACACTTAATAGGGTACCATCTAAATCCGTAGTTAAGACACCATATGAGATGTGGACTGGAAAGGTTCCTAGTTTGTCTTTTCTAAAGATTTGGGGATGTGAAGTGTTTGTCAAGCGACTTCAGTCAGACAAGATCACACCCAAGTCGGATAAGTGCATTTTCGTGGGATATCCAAAGGAAACTTTGGGATATTATTTCTACAACCGATCAGAAGGCAAAGTGTTTGTCGCTCGGAACGGGGTTTTCCTAGAGAAAGAGTTTCTCAAAGGAGAAAAGAGTGGAAAGACAGTGCATCTTGAAGAAGTTCAAGATGAGCCAATCGGGCAAGAATCAATGAGTGATGCTAACGTAGCAGAACAAGTTGAGATACCCATGGCAAGAGAAGCACCGCCACAACCACGAAGGTCGGCAAGGCTCCGCGAAATGCGGGAAATATTATTGTTGGACAATGATGAGCCTGCGACATATGCAGAAGCAATGATGGACCCAGACTCCGAAAAATGGCAGAGTGCCATGAAATCCGAAATAGAGTCCATGGGAGACAATCAAGTTTGGAACTTGGTTGACCCGCCTGATGGTGTTAAAGCCATAGAGTGCAAGTGGATCTATAAGAAGAAAAAGGACATGGATGGAAATGTTCACATCTACAAAGCACGACTTGTCGCAAAAGGTTTTCGACAAGTTCAAGGAGTTGACTACGACGAGACCTTCTCGCCCGTAGTGATGCTTAAGTCCATTCGGATTATTCTAGCTATAGCTGCATATTTCGATTATGAGATATGGCAGATGGATGTCAAGACAGCTTTCCTGAATGGAAACCTAGCTGAGGACGTGTATATGATACAGCCCGAGGGTTTTGTCGATCCGAAAAATGCTGGAAAGGTATGCAAGCTTCAGAGATCCATTTATGGATTGAAGCAAGCATCTAGGAGTTGGAACATTCGTTTTGATGAAGTAGTCAAAGGGTTTGACTTCACCAAGAACGAAGAAGAGTCTTGTGTTTACAAGAAGGTTAGTGGGAGCTCTGTAGTATTTCTAATCTTATATATGGATGACATATTACTGATTGGAAATAACATTCCTATGCTTGAGTCCGTAAAGACTTCACTGAAAAATAGTTTTTCGATGAAGGACTTAGGGGAAGCGGCATATATTCTGGGTATTAGGATCTATAGAGATAGATCGAGAAGGCTTATAGGTTTGAGCCAAGATACTTATATTGACAAAGTGTTGAAGCGGTTCAGCATGGAAGAGGCAAAGAAAGGGTTCTTGCCTATGTCACATGGCATACATCTCAGCAAGACTCAGTGTCCTTCGACTGCTGATGAGCGGGATCGCATGAGTAGAGTGCCATATGCCTCGGCTATTGGATCTATCATGTATGCAATGATAAGTACTCGCCCAGATGTTTCATATGCGCTAAGTATGACAAGTAGACACCAATCTGATCCAGGTGAGAGTCACTGGACAGCAATGAAAAACATTCTTAAGTACTTGAGAAGGACTAAAGATATGTTTCTCGTCTATGGAGGTCAGGAGGAGCTCGTTGTAACAGGTTACACCGATGCTAGTTTCCAAACCGACAGAGACGATTCAAAGTCACAATCAAGATTTGTGTTCACGCTAAATGGTGGTGCTGTTAGTTGGAAGAGTTCCAAGCAGGAGACGGTGGCCGATTCTACGACAGAAGCCGAGTACATCGCGGCTTCGCAAGCCGCGAAGGAAGGTGTTTGGATAAGGAATTTCCTCATTGAGCTTGGTGTGTTCCCGAATGCGTCCAGCCCATTGAATCTCTACTGTGATAATAATGGGGCAATTGCGCAAGCAAAGGAGCCAAGGAACCACCAGAAGAACAAACACGTAATGCGGCGATTTCATCTCATTCGAGACTTCGTTAACCGGGGTGAGATCAAGATATGCAAAATACACACGGATCTGAATATTTCTGATCCGTTGACAAAACCACTCCCGCAGGCTAAGCATGATGCACATGTAAGAGCTATGGGTATTAGGTACCTTCTAGATTGACTCTAGTGCAAGTGGGAGACTGTTGGAGGTATGCCCTAGAGGCAATCATAGAGATGATGATATTCCATTTGTATCCATGATTTGTATATTGTGTTCATTGAATATCCATTAAAGGCTACTTGAATTGATTTGCAATTATGTGAATTGTATGTGAAACTCTTTACTTGTATGGTTATTCTAAAGTTGTCCCTAGTCGGAGTTCATGTGAGGACACACATGAATATTAGACTAGCACATGTATTAGTTGATGACTATGTTTCACAAGTCATGGACATGGAGATGTTGAACTAATAATGTGGACACATGTGGAGACATGTGTTAGGACTGACCCAACACGAGAAGTAGTTCTCTCTTTAAACAACATATACGCTTTGTCCTTAGACCTGAGATTGTCGCATGTATTGTAGATGTGGATTGACCTACTTAGGGGCTATCAAACGCTACACCGTAACAGGGTAGTTATAAAGGTAGCTTTCGGGTTTGTCAAGAAGCATGCTATGAGACATGGTCAATCAAGATGGGATTTGCCCCTCTCTGATTGAGAGTGATATCTCTGGGCCCCTCGAGTGATCGGATCAGAAAATGCATGGCCATGCTACGTACGGTTAAGAGTTAACTACAAAGGGATTCCGAATCACAGGATCGAGAAAGAGCGGTCGGCTTGAAGCTAGACCAAATATCGTGAGGCAAAGGGAATAGCATGTATATTATGTTGTGATGGTTCGTCTGATATGATCTTCGTATGCGTATAGGAGTTGGCACGTCTTGCTAGAGGCCGCTACCGACTATTGGGCCGAGTAGGAGTACTCGGGCCATGTCTATACGTATCCGAACCCATAGGGTCGCACACTTAAGGGGCTGGAAGCCCAATTCGGATCTGATCCGAGTTGGATTAGGTTTAGGAGTACTAATGGGCCTCGGATCCAGAGGCCCGTCAGGAACCCCTATAAATAGAGGGGTGGGGGCGCCCTAGGGTTTACACCTTTTGGCTGAACAGACTTGCCGCGCCTCCCACGCCCTCGCCTGTTGCAACTCGCGGATCTAGCAGTCCGGCTTGCGACGCTTCCTCCCGGCACGTGTGGATACCTTGGAGGTGTTGCGCCTGCAGCACTTGGACGAGCCATCGACGAGCCACCGACGAGCCACGACGAGCCGATGACGAGCCGCGGCACCGGAGGCGATCTTGCTGTGCACGTGGACGAGCTGCTGAGGAGCTGCTGGACGTGATCGACTACGTACGACTACGTTGATCGACTACGTACGACTACGTTGATCGACTACGTACGACTACGTGATCGTCTTCACTGCACCGACGCATATCTACATCTTCCGCACCAGTAGTGCGTCGAGTGGTAATCCCGTGATCCTTATACGGCAGCTCTTCCTGGTTATACGCGGTAGAAAATTTTGTTTTGCGCTAGCGTAGCCTACCTCGTATCCCAACAAGGTGGTCCATAGATTCTTCCACCAAGTGTTGAAATAAGACATAATTGTAAGAAGGCAATGCCATATTCTTCCTCCTAAACAGATTCCGAGTACTTAATCGATCCTTCAGCAATAACCAAAAGAAGACTTTATGTTTGTTCTGTCATGCTGATTTCCAAAGCCACCTGAAGGCCTGATGTATGTTCCTATGTCCCAAGCAAATGCTTGTAGATTTTTGTGGAGGAAAAGATGGGTGACCCCCAGATGTAACACTAAATATCGTTATCGTTTGATGAAGGAAGATTTTCTAAATGCAAAGCAAGCTCAAGATCATAAGCTTCAAAGGATAGTGGCAAGTGAAAGAGGTTGCTCAAAGATTTTCAGTCCTAGCCCGCTGAATGGTGATGTTGGTATTCTTTGCAAACAAAGCTAACTGAGGGTAATCTTACACTAGTACACAGTTATTCCAGAAGTCGTGCCAATGAAGACAAGTGTCCCCTTGAAAGACCACTGCCGAAGCAATTCCTTTGTAAGAAGTTAACAGCCTAAGAATGTCACGCCACCAGAAAGAACCCTTGTTGGCTTGTGAGGGCAGTCGTCCATTGGCATAATGTTTCTCCCAGACCAATTTCACCCAAGGGGTATCAGCTTTGTTATAGAATTTGTGCAAATTCTTCATTAGCAAGGATTCATTTTGTGTCTTTAATCTGATCACTCCAAGACCTCCTTCATCCTTGGGGAGGAATACCATCTCCCAGGCTGCTTTAGGTGGACTTTTGGCATTAATGTCTAATCCATGCCAAAGACAATGCTTTCTAAACTTGTCTACTTGCTTGATCACCGTGTCATCTAGTTTGAATGTGCACATGTAGAAGTTTGGCAATGAGGTGAAAACTGAATTGGCGAGCTAAAGCCTGCCTGCTTGGGAGAGGAAAGTTGATGTACTGACCAGTTGCCTTTCACACTTGGAGACTAGAGGCATAAATTCCTCAATTCCAGGTTTAGTTAAGCCTAGAGGGAGTCTAAGATAAGTAAATGGCAAGGTACCAACTCGGCATTCAAAATTCTGAGCAAGATGCATTGTACGAGCCTCATCTATATTTATAGGTACCATCAAACAATCTGAGTAGTTAACTTTCAAACTATTGGACTCTGCGAAATTGTGTAAAATTCCCTTCAAGAAAAAAAACTAAGTAGCATTGCCTTCCATGATGATCAGCATGTCACCTACATATTGAAGAATGGGAAAATCTTGACTGTACTCCATTGGGATTGGCAAAGAAAGCAAATTCTGGTCTTTGGCTTTCTTGAGCAGGGTTTGCAAAAAATCAGCAACTAGCACAAAAAGCAAAAGGGAGAGAGGGTCTCCTTGACGAACTCCTCTCCTGCAATGAAATATTTTTCTAGGAATGCCATTCAGGAGAATTGATGAAGTGCTTGAGTTAAAAATTAGCTGCATCCATGATAACCAGGTGTCAGAGAACCCCTTGTGCTGCGTCACCTTTAACATAGTGCCATGTTCAATTTTATTGAAAACCTTTTCAAAGTCCAATTTAAGAATGATGATTTCCTTTCTTGATTTGTGACATAGATGGAGGTATTCAAAAGCCCAAGATAAACAATCCTGTATGGTTCTTGACTTAATAAAACCATATTGATTTTGATGCACTAACCCCATAATTACCTACTAAAGCCTATTAGCAGGCAACTTGGTAATGACCTTCATGGAAATATTAAGCAAGGAGATAGGTCTGAAATTAGCAACTTTAGTTGGACCATCTACTTTCGGTATGAGAGAAATATGAGACCCATTGATGCTGGGAAGAAAGATATCCCCAACTTGAAAAGCAAAGCAAAGGTCATAGAACTCTTGCTTAATGATTGGCCAACACCTCTTAATAAAGTTCGTATTAAAGCGATTAGGGCTCGGGGACTTGCCTAAGGGGATCTATTTCCTCTATGGTAAAAGGGACATCCAGGCAAGATAAATTGCCCACTAATTGCAAAAGTAAGGGATATGGGTACCCTATGGGTCCCCACCAACCAATATACTGGCCGGTCCTAACAAGTGGGTCCGACCAACCAGGGCATGCGGGCCAAGAACTTGAAGATACTTGGAGCACAAGTCAAGGAGGCCAGACGATTCAAATCAGCCCGGATATTGCGAGATACATATTGTAATCTAACTCAGATCACCTTTCATGTAACAACCGAATAGATTAGATTCAAACCAACTAGTAACCCTAGATCATCAGCCTATATAAGGTGGCCAAGAGAGCGTCCCGAGGGCAACCCAATGCAATCCCAGAACATCAACTGTCGAGGAATACAAGCCACCAACGTACAGGATGTAGGGTATTACTGTGACAACCTGAGTAATTAAGAATCTAAATCAAATAATCAATAGGGTGATTAAAAAGCAAATCAAAGCTAACTCCAAATTGCTGAGAGTTAAGATCCAAAAACACCTTAGATTTACCAAGTCTTAAAACTCCTTCCTGTTGAGAATCACTTGTGAAGCAAATAAAAACAAATTTTATATAAGAACTTAAATTTTGACCAATATACAAGTGGTAGCCTTTTTCAAATGGAACACCTTCCACTCATAGTACTTCCTCTAATTTTGAGCAGAGAGTGTTCCAAAAATCGAGTAGACGATCGGTCAAATTTCAAATCCAACTCCAAAACAGCTTTGGTCGATGTCTACCAAAGCTCCCACCATCCAACTTCCAAGCCCATCGAGTTTCTCATATGTGGCCTTTATGAAACTTATAGCACATACCTTGTTCTCAAACTTTCACTTTTGGACATTCAACCGCCTAATTCAAATTTCTAAGAAAACACATGTTATACACGACACCTTCGCCACGACACGCATCACGAGCATCATCATGCATATTTAAGCCCCATGAACATCTTTTTGTGCATAGTTGAACGTCATGACCATCATTTGTGCATAAATGAATGTTTCGGCCATGCATTGTTAAGTGCCCAAAATTTTGTTATTTATTGGTGAAAAATCAAATTTGTGAACGAACCCCAATTTCTTCTATACCACTGTGCCCCAAATATTTTATTTAAAGATTAGAGACCATTTAGTGATTTTAAAATATTTTTACCAAAATTTTCAGAGATGTTTGCTTGGGTTAAAAATTCATTTAAAGTTCCATTTTAGCTGTTTTGTTTTGTTAATTGTGTGCGAACCATAATAGCTTTGGAGCTGATTTATGTTACGTTGGATTCTTGATGATTTTATCTTTCCAATGAGTATTTTTGTGGAATTTTTGAATACCTGTAGCTATGTAAAATAAGGGAGCAAAGTTGGCACATTTTATATCTTGGCCGAGCCCACTCGTCAGGTCGCGTTCTCTTTCCTCGTCACCAGGACGAACGCCCGTTGGCGTGCAGAGCTCTGGTGCCACCTGGCCAACGCCCACCAGAGCTCCCCTCCTCTCCAATGGCTGCGCCCGGGGGTGAGTCACTCCGCCCGTTCTTATCCGCTCCTTCCCCCTCCTATTTAAGCCGAGCATAGGTTTCCCTTCCTCCATCTCCATTACAGTGCCAAAGCACCAAATTTTCCCCAACCTTTGCTAGCGAAATCCACTGCCATGAGCGAGTCTTCGGTCGATTTCTTGCAACCACGGTGCCTACTCGACGCCCCGCATCCATTTTGCCCCTCCCCTGGCTCTCTCCCTCACCGTGCGCGGCTCCCCACGATGGGCACCACCATCCGCTAGTCTGCTAGCTTCAGGAGGGCGCCGTTCCTATCCTTGCCGCCTACCTGCCCCTGCTGGTGAGCCTTTGGCCCCAAGGTGCCACCCCTCTCCCCCCAAGCATGCCCCTTTTTCCCCCAACCGGCGGCCCCAAGTCCATGGCCATGCCGTGCCTCTGCGAACTGTGCGTGCTATCTGTTTGTGCACGAGGGACTTGTCTGGAGAAGATGAGAGAAGTGTAAGGGGTTATGGGTGAAATCCATGGACTTTTGTGCAATTAACCCGTAGATCCAGAGGCTAGATTACAAGTTTGCCTCGGTTTTCTTTATTTCCTAGATCTAAAAAGGCTGAGTAAAATAGCAAATAAAGATGTTTTGGAATCCTTGTGAGTAGAAATATGCAGTACAGTCATAATATGATCTATGTTAGTAGAAAGTTTCTAATTTTTTTATTTATTCTTGCAAAGTGCTTTTAGAAATCCTTTTAAGTTGGTTAGATGCATGTCTTGAGTTCTAGAAGTCCACAAATTGTGATTCCAGTTTTGTTAATCTTGTGATGACACCTTCTAGCTAAAAAAAACT
This sequence comes from Setaria italica, assembly GCF_000263155.2. Classification (NCBI taxonomy): domain Eukaryota; kingdom Viridiplantae; phylum Streptophyta; class Magnoliopsida; order Poales; family Poaceae; genus Setaria; species Setaria italica. Next base: position 16,691,026 of record NC_028454.1, on the reverse strand, counting down.
ATTAAACATGCTAGTTGTGCACTGTTTTTATCATATTTTGATTTAATCTTGATAAATAAACAATTTTTAGCTTGTTTTGCTTCTCATTTTCATATCTAAAGTTGTGATGCTCCAATTTCTGTGAAATGTTTATGGTAGGCTACAAATGATGCTCTTGTACGGTGGTAAAAATTTCATATTTATTGGTGCATCAATGACTTAGTTATTAATTTAACTTATTTAATGCTTGTTATATGATTTATGAATATTAGAAGTGTTTAAAAATAGAAAATGTGGTTCCACTACCTTTGTATCGTGTTGTTCTACCATAATAACTTATAATATGGCTATGTGTTTATAGAAAATAATGATCTTTAGAATTATCTTGCTTTTACATGCTTTTTTGCAAGAGCAATTTGTCTTTTTCCTAGCAATTAAATTATTAACCTGAGCATGTGAAATTTGTACAGTAGTCATGTTTTGATAGCATCTACCACTCATAAAAATTTTATCTCCAAAATAGTTGTTCTCATATGGCACTAAAAATAATATATATACATGTCATTCTATAGAAGTTAATGAAAGTTAATAACAAATAGGCATATTCCTAAGCCATAAGATCCTACTTTAACTACACAAACCTTGTGAAATGTAGTTGAGATACAAGGATGTTTGTTTGAGCCCTTGAATGATATGTATGAAATCTCTGTTGGGAGAAACACGTGAAAACCAACAATATGCTACCTTCTGAAATTGGGCTGCATATGTACTTTTGTTGTGCAAATGTTTTTGTGATGAAAATGATGTTTTATTTAAATGTGGTAAATACAAACGTTGTAGGTAACTTCATAATATAAATTGTGTTAAAGTTTCATGACCATAAGACTGATGGTTTAGAAGCTATAGATTTTACAAGTTCATTATCAGGTTTTGCGTGCTCTTTGTACAGGTCTGAATGATTGTATTGTTTGACTTAGTTAAGCTTTGAATCATATCTTGGAGATAATAAAAGAAGTGTAGGAATTTTCATGAGCCATCCAAATTGTTAAAGATCACCCCTTTTGGTGGTCTATATCTCCAGTTACGAGCTTGTGAAGTGGAATGACAGAATCTGTCCTAATCTGGACAGAGATGTCTTCTTTGTGATGTTTGAACTCTTGTGGTGTTTATAAAAAACTTGTGCATGGTTTGCTAAGATTTCTAAAAAGTCTAGAACCACCTTGTTATGAGAGAAAGAACTCAACTTATGGCTGTCTAAAGTTTATTGTCAGAATCTGTCCAACTTGGATAGATTTGCTTCTTTGTGTTGTATAGTCTTGTTAACTGTTGAATCATCTTGATATGAATAAAAAAGTTATAGATAACTTAATAAGGTTTCTACCAAGTTAAGAATCATGGTTGGTGGATGTCTAGAACTCAACTTATTGCTCTCTGAAGTTCATATCAGTTTTTTGTCCTTGTTTGTACCGATCTGTTTATTGGTGTGCTTTCACCTTCTTATTTGTTGAATCAGCTTTTGGTGTGAATAACAAAGTTTTAGATAATTTCCTTAAATTTACAGAAAGTCTAGGGTCACCTTTGTTGGATGCTTATATCTCTAGTTATGGTTAAAACAAGTGACTACTGTGCTATTGTCCAGATTCTGTGAATGTGCTTAAATTATTAGCTTTAACTTGATGTTGCCTTGTGTGTTTGTTAGCTCATAACATTATTAGAGTTAAATTGATCTACCTAAGAATCTTATAAATATGTTATATAATGTTGGTCAAGCACTTAACTAATAAAGGGTCATGTATGCATGTTGCTACAAAATAACCTTGCTGCATAGCTTGCTAGAACCTTAGAGATGTTGGTGTGTGACTTGCTTGTGTATGAGTGGTTTAAAAATAAATGTAATATACTTTGATCACCTTTAACTTGCTAGTTGTGTGATGCACTTATGTATGCCATGTTAATAAGCATCATCGCCCTAGTTCTTGGATGATGCTAGGCTTAATTAGCTCTTGACTATTAAATGCTTGCAATAGCTTGACTTGAGTTAACTAGTGTACCATGATTGTTATGCTTGCTATCTCTATGGAGACTTGAGTGATAGTTAGTTAAATAACTTTCTCTCTAAGTACTTATGTCTTGTGGTGTAACCATGTGCTTGTCCTGAATGCTTTTATGTAATGCATCTCATGTTACCATTCTCTGTATTCATGCATTTGCATCTTGCATCTCATCTAGATACGCTAGATAAACCATGTGAAGGACGTGATGATGGAACTGAACCTGCATTTGCATCTTGCATCTCATCTAGATACGCTAGATAAACCATGTGAAGGACGTGATGATGGAACTGAACCTGAAGATGATGTATGGTGGAGCTATACCGAAGATGGAAGGACTAAGCAAGTGCCAAGATGGGAGATGCTCACCAAGCGAGTGTCTTCAAACAAACACTAACCTAGTGTTGGATTCCAGGCAAGCCTTAGAGCATGATTTCCTATCTTTAAATACTTGCAATACAATTGATTGCTTTGATTCCGCATTTATGTTCCAGGAGTTGATTAAAACCATAGATGCATGAACACTAGTATATTAAGTCGAGTAGTTGCAATGCTTAATAGGACTTGGTAAAAGTCGAGTGATTGCCTGTCACTCACGAGTTATAGGAGTTGATTGTTTTAATTATGTTGCAACTATAAGGACGATGGATGGGGCCAGGCTTATATTCGGTACTCGGTGGTTTGCCCCGTATGTCTACATGAAATTGGACTAAGGTTGAGATGTGATAGTGTTCGTGATCAAGTGTTTGAAAGTACTAATATTATACCTAGTATGGGATGGGGAAGCTTAGTACCTAATTGAACCGGGACGTGAGCGGATCGCCCCACTGTCTCTGGAAACTTAGTTTTCCCCTGGTGCATCATGTGGTCATAGTACAGCGTAGTCCAGGTCTATGGAGCCTTGTACTAAGGGAAGTGGGCCCAAAATGGGTCTAGGAATCGATAGGGATGGTTGACAAGTGAAGCAGCACTTCGTGGTGCGCGGATGTCATGGGATTAGGTTCGCCATGCATGGTTAAGAAATTCAATTCAAATCGTCTGCCTCTCACAGTTTGGGACTGTTTGATCGCTATGCTGCACCGAGTAAGAAGTGGAACAAAGGATGATGAATAATACTGATGCTTGATTAAATTGCCTGTTCAAACATGCTTGCTTAGAATAGGTGCTTACCTAGAATGGTTAATCAACTAGAACCTGATGCTAAAACTTGAAAGTAAGAACCTACTTTAGATGCTTTTGGCAGAACAAACCCCTTAGCCATAAAGTCTTGCATGTCTAGGAGTCAGTGGAGTAGTTACCACCTGACGGGTAAGCCTTGTTGAGTATTAGTATACTCAGCCTTGCTTGTGGCTATATTTTTCAGGTTTGTTGTTGTTTGGGTGCTAGTCTTACTTAGCCTACCCAGCTTCCTCCGGGTTGGATGGCCAAGTGGGATCCCTTCTCGGACATTGAGGACAGGGGTCATTTATGTCATGATCGGCTTCATCATGTATCATGTATCAACGTTTAGATTCCACATGTTTTACTTCTTCATTGTTTGAAACCTTGCAAATTCTGTTTGAATTTCGAAAACTCTAATGTAATGAGTTGTTGAACTATGTTAATGTGATGGGAATGTTGTAATCTCTGTAACCACTCACCTTCGTGTGAGCAATGCTTCTCGATCCTGAGTATGTGGTTTATCGAATGAAATCCGACGGACGACTAAGTTGACTTGTTAAGGTGCAAGATTGCATGTTAGGCGACTTAAGTGCAGTTTAACTAGGTTAATTTAGGCGGTTCTACCACAATTACTCTCTGGAGGCCTGAACTCGTCTAAAACCCTCGTGTCTCTTGTGTTTTTGCAATCACCTTAGAGTTCTTGGTTTCGCAATCGCCTCCACCTACAAATCAACCACTTGGGTAACCCCTGGTGGACTGTCGGGCTTATAAATCCGACAGTTGGCACACCAGGTACGGGAGATCACGGGATCCTCTTAGCGAGCTTGATGGCAGAAATCTCCAACACCTGTCCAATCAGGTGAGCCGTTTCTGATATTGGTTTTAGATTGATCTGATTTTCTAGATGCTAATCACATGTTGATTTGTCTTTCTGATATGTACGGCATACACACGGGTCATCTTCTTCAGCACGAGCGCCACTCGGCATCTTTTTGGGTGGATGTGCATCGTCAACCCACAAGGAAGTCGGCTATCATGCTCCGTCCACTATTGGTGTCAATAAGCACACAGCTGGGTATGGTTCCCTGACCAGTTTGGCAAGGCCAGGCTAGCCAGGTCATGCCTGCCGAGGCAGGGCACACTGGTGATAACTTCAACCACTTGGACCTGACCAAGAATCGCTAGGCAACAGGTCTCGACTGGTTTGCTTCATTGAAAGCTGTTCGCTAACCACGTCGATCAAGATGGCACCTGAGGCTTCTAAGCCTAAACGCGAATATGACACGCGAGTCCTTTGACTCAACCACGAAGCAAGCTAAGTCTTATTTACAACTAAATATTTTATGGCTTCCAAATAACTACATATGTCTTGGCTCCTCCATGTCTCCGTGACTTTCGTCAACTGCCTCGGCTCCTCTGTGTCTCTATGACTTTCACCGACCACCTTGGTCGCAAACCAACTGATTATATAGCTTGGTCCGTCCACTACATAGGCGGTCGGGGGCTACACCCCACGGGTGCCTAGCTTATGCTGGTGCTTTTCCGCATAGTTTCGACTGCTTTGTGGCTTGTCCGTCCCTCTTAACAGTTGCTAAAGTACTCGGGTAGCACACACTTTAATCCGTGAAGCCTGACCCTCATGTGTTGCTTCCTGCTAAGCATGCTCGAGTCCGCTCGGCAACACCCCAGCAGGGTCAGGTGCTTAAATGTAACAGGCTAACTACTCGGGGAAATTACCTAACCTACAAGAGCAGGACATGCAAGAATTTACCTTTACACCAAATAAACCACTGACTTATTCAATTATTAAATATTCTACATTATGCTACATAATCTTTGTACTATCTTTTATAGTGCAGGAGGTGACTCGACGTGCCTCCTACCACCAGGCCGACCTCCCAAGCTAGAAGGCTGGGTGCAGGAGGTGACTCGGCATGCCTCCTGTTGTTTGGCCGACCCCTCTAGCTCAGGGCGGGAGGCGACTCGGCATGCTTCCATGGCTTGGCTTGCTCCCAAGCTTAGGGACTGGGTGTAGGAGGCAACTCGGTGTACTTCTGCGACTTGGTTGGCTCCCAAGCTCGGGGGCTAGGTGCCACAGATGACTCGACAAGCCTCCTGCTGCTCGGCCGACCTCTCTGGCTTGGGGCAGGAGGCAACTCAGTGTACTTCCGTGACTTGGCCGGCTCCTAGGCTCGGGGGCTGGATGCCATAGACGACTTGGCACGCCTCCTGCCACCAGCCCGACCTCCCAGGCTCGGAGGCTGGGTGCGGAAGGCAACTAAGCGTGCCTCCGTGGCTTCGCCAGTCCTCGCGCTCGGGGGCTGGGCGCCTACTTCGGGTCGGCGTGCCTCCGTGGCTCTGCTAGTCCTCACGCTCAGGGGCTCAAAAGTTGGGCGTAGGATATCACTTGACGTGCGTCCATGGCGTTTCACAAGACAAAGACTACAAGATCAAGGATTTTTCTTTGAGCACTATGCAGCTTCTCAGCAACCAGATGATGAAAGCACTCGAGCAAAGCTTATCCAACTCGGCATTCGTGTCGGGCTGCCGTTCAACTCCACACCGCTCGGGGGTGGTGTGGAGTTGAACGGCACAGCATACCTCAGCATCAAGACTAAAAGGACAAAGCCAAATCAATAGGTTGGCACAACATACCTCTCAAGTGTGCAGTAACAACATTTTTCTACAGGGCATGGTCCATGTCTTTCCACAGGAGTTGGTCAACGTGTTTTGCGGCATCCTCTCTAGCGTTCTTGAGGTCGGCCTCAAGCTGCTCCGCCTTCATGCGATAGTGCTCGGCTTGATGGATCGCATCCGCCCTCTTCTGTGCACGCTCGGCGAGACCCTGCATACAACTTAATAGTCAAAAGCTTGGCAAAGAAACTAGATTTCAGAAACAAGCCCTCGGGGGTGGTCGGCACACTTACAATTAATAACTCGAAAACCTCCAAGGATGACTGCCGGAGCCTGGCGAGATCCTTCTTGTCTTGCGCTGCGTCCCTAGCCAGGTTGGACCCGGAGAGGTTTAAGCTTTCAACATCATCTCCCCCTTGCACGCCGGTGTCAGCATCCCCGATGGACCTCTTTGGCGGCAGGTCATCCCTGGGCAACTCCTCCAGGTGAGGCTCAGTCCTAGCCTAGTCATCAGACACCTGCCCGATCCCGGGATCGGCTATAGTAGCATCCAAAGCCCCAGTGTCGGTTGCACCTTGTTGTGCCATTGGAGTTGGCACAGCTTCTTCGGCACGACCTTCTTTATGAACTTCGACCTCCGGAGGCGGCGGCTGCTCCATGGTGCGGTTGCCTGTCCCCTCGGTCTGGGCTGAGCACCCAGTCAGTTGCGTGCTAGATTCATCATTTAGCATGGCAGTCTTGCATTGTTGATGCGAGTTATCATTCAAGCAAAATAGTGGCAACAATAACCACAAGACAGATAGTATAAGCAGACTGCACTTACATGGTGCTCTTCTTCTTCACCCGGAACATCAGGCACAAGGGCGCTGGCGGCACCAACGCATCCTTGCTTGATCCCCCACGGATCTTCGCTTTTAGCGCCTCCTTGACACACTCTGCGTTGGCCACAATCGTCTCAAGGAGCTCGGCCTTCTACTTCTTGGACGGGATTTGCGTGTCAGACTCCTTGTCCGCCTCGCTAGCCAACCTTGCTGCGGAGGCAGTGCTCGAGGCAGCTTTCTCCTTCTTCTTGTCGGCCATCTTCTTTCTTTTGCCACCCGGCTTTTGCAACTTGGAGGCGGGCTGCTTGTGCATGGCTTGCCGTGTTCAGCATCCTACTGGCTCAGAGCCCTGGGCCTGGCCGACCTCATCTAGCATGCTCTCGTCCGACCCGATAAAGGAGTTAGACTCCCATTCAAGGCTGGCGGGCGGCTCGTTGGGCTTGTTGGTCGGGTGGATCTTGGGCCTCTACTGCTTGGCCCCCCTAGGAAGTGGCGTCGAGCAAAAGAATGCAAATTCGTCATCCTGATCAATCCACCAACATAGTCAACAACAACAAAGCAGCACAATAAGCACGCCACATCAACGCCGTTGAAGATCATATCGGGTTGGTTGGCGGCCTTTTCGGAGAATACGTCTTGGAGCAGCTCTTATTTTTGATAATGCCCCCGAAGAACTTGGACACCTGTTTGACAATTTCTTCCTTGGGCACCTTCCGCTAAACTTCCTCGGTCGGGTCCTGCGGCCCTGTGTACTCGTACGCTGGATGCACACGGTTCTTGATTGACTACGACAACCTTCGGTAGAAGTTGATGCTCATAGCCCCGGCTGTGAGTCCTCATGCTTTCAGGTCGGCGATCTTCGCTAGTAGCTGGTTCACCTGCACCTGTTCTTTTGATGTTGGATGGTTCAACCACTCGAGCATGACCACTAGCCCGTATCCAGTGCGTGGCGGGAGCTCAAGTTGTTGATTTGGCGACAGTGAACCACTCTTTGTGCTAGCCCTTGTTGGAATTTTTCAACTGGAGGTCAAAATACTCCTGGACTTTCTTTGGTCGGAGAGAAAAGCTGCAACCCCCGATCACCCGTGGTTGTTTCCTTTTGGTTGACATGGGTTTCAACTGATAGAGATACTTCCAGAGATCGAAATGTGGAGGGATGCCCAGATATGCCTCACACAGATGAATATACACAACAATGTCCAAAATCGAGTTGGGGTTCAGATGTACTAGCTCGATCTTGTAGTAGTGCAGAAGACCCGGAAGAAGTCTCCACATGGGATCCTGAACCTAGGCTCGAAGAATGACGCGAAGACCACCATCTCCGTCTTGTCCTCCATTGGGAAATCTTGGCTGGTAGTTGGCTTCCAATCCAACAGCACTTGGGGTCCGAGGAGGCCCGTTGATGAGCGTCTGGACGTGCTTCTAGGTCATCACTGACTTTACCTAGACCATGGACGGATCTGAGGCTTGTGCTTGTGACATTTCTTCAGTCTCTATGCCTTGGGATTTGGATCTGATGGACGCTAGGGTTTTGATGCGCATACGGCGGCGCGACGGCTCGAGTGGCAGTGGTGTGACGGCGTGGGCGGCGACGGCGTGTGCGCGAGCAGATTGGGACTTGCGGTGGTGCGGCCTAGGGTTTGTGGGCACGGTGGCAATATGCTCAGTGGATTTAGGCGGTGGCACTGCAAGTGTTACGGATGGAAATGAAATGGCTTTGTGCCCCTTGGGCTTTTGAAAGATGTGACGGCATAACCCTAAGCCATGGAATCTATGGGTTTTCCGTTAGCACGGTGCATGCGCCGGACGGAGTCCGCGAGTTTTCCATTCTGTTTTTAACGGCACGCCTCCGTGGCTCCACTAGTCCTCGTCCTCGGGAGCTGGGCGCTTACTTCAAGTCGGCATGCCTCCATGGCTCCGTCAGTCCTCGTCCTCGGCGGCTGGGTGCCTAATTCAGATCGGCGTGCCTCCGTGGCTCCGCTAGTCCTCATCCTCGAGGGCTGGGCGCCTACTTCAGGTCGGCGTGCCTCCATGGCCTCCGCCAGTCCTCGTCCCGGGGGGCTGGGCACCAACTTCTGCTCGGCATGCCTCTATGGTTTTGCCTACCCCTGTGCTCAGGCACTTGGATTTGCTTCTGGGCTCAATTTTTTCTTCTTTTTTTGACCATTGGACCAATTATACTAATCGCTTTAATGATCGAGAGCTACTCCTATGGAGTGCGTCTTGTGACGCCCTTTATTTTCTTCGCTTCGACCTTTTGGATGCCCACCATCCATCAACTCGGCACTCGACCTCAACCTGCGCGTTTGGCTCCACGTTCGCTCGGATTTTCTTCTTTTTTGAGCATTGTGCAACCTCTTCATCACCATGGCGCCATCGCAGCTTCAGCCGACCACATTTCAAGCTTCGCTGTGATGACCTCAAGTTACTGTTCACCTACACATCGCTCGGGGGCTTGAGGGATATGGGTGCCCCATGGGTCCCCACCGACCAGAATACTGGCCAGTCCTGACAAGTAGGCCCATCCGACTAGGGCGTGCGGGCCAAGGACTAGAAGATACTTAGAGCACAAGTCAAGGAGGCCGGACGATTCAAATCAGCCTGGATATTGCAGGATACGTATTGTAATCTGACTTAGAATACCTTTGATGTAACAACCGAGTAGATTAGATTCAAACCGACTTGTAACTCTAAGTCGCAGCCTATATAAGGCGGCCAAGGGAGCCTCCCGAGGGCAACCCAACGCAATCCCAAAACATCAACTATCGAGCAATACAAGCCACCAACATACAGGGCGTAGGGTATTACTCTCTGGAAGCCCGAACCTATCTAAAACCCTCGTGTCCCTTGTGTTCTCATGATCACCTTCGAGTTCTTGGTTTCGCAATCGCCTCCACCTACAAATCAACCATTTGGATAATCCCCTAGTGGACTACCGGCCTTATAAATCTGACAAAAAGTTGTGCCAGATCAAAATGCATGTGTGGTGCTTTAGAAGAAACTAACCTGTCCTTGTAAGCCTCCACCAAAATTGTAACAGCCCAGCCCGTAGGATAGTTGGGCCAGGCCAGTCGGCTGTATTCAAGGTACTGTGCACGGGCTACTATAGCAGCGCTGCACAATAGCCGCCGAGGACTTTAGTCCCGTGTCGGTTTCCAATAGCGAGTTAGCTGGCCATAGGAAACTAGTAAACTCCGGTTTGAACTTTTTGCGCAAAGCGAGGATGAAAGCGCAAGACGGTTAATTAGTAGGTGTGGTCCATTCAACGTGTAGAGTGGATCTTAGGCGTTTTCCTAGGCCAGTTCGTTACAAAAATTTTAGCCTTACTGGCATTATCAGAGGTGGCAACACCATTAGCATCCTCTAGTCAAGTGATCAGATTCTTTCTCTACTTGATAGTGGCATTTGGATGAAAAAACTAGGTACCTGCATCCCCTGATTTGACGCACTTAATTGTTTCTCGCTGCTCCAATAAATCCTCTGTTGATGTAGCAGCGAGACCAGCTTATCCTCCAAAAGATGTTCTATACAAAGATCTCTAAATTCCTCCAACATTTCCATGAGAGATAGGATTAGTTTGACATTGAAAATATTGGTTTTTTGAGATTGCCAAGCCTTGAAGACCCTTCTCAAATTCTTAAATTTAGCAGAGATAACCTTAGACTTATCTACTTGTGGGGTGGGCAAAGACCAACTATGTTGTACCACAGCTAGAAAATGCTCATGTTCCATCCAATAATTCTCAAATCTGAAGATTCTACCCTTTGGAATAGCAGTACCAATATGAATGATACAAGGAACATGATTAGAGGTTTCTCTTACTAAAGTGTTTACAAAGGTATTAGGGAACGTTAGAGTCTAGGAGTTAGAGGTAAAAAACCAATCCAACCTATCCAAAAGTGGTGGGTCTTGTCAGTTTGTCTATGTGTACTGTCTACCTTGAAGTGGTAGCTCCACCCAGCCCAAAGCGCTAATTGCCTCACTGAAAATAAACATCCCGTGCATATCTCCTCCCGGTCTGTTCCATTTTTCTGGTCCTCGCATGAGGTTGAAGTCACCAACAACTAGCCAATAGATTTCTCCGGTATCTGAATTTTTTTAACCAATCTGTAAAATTCCGCTTCCCCTCACTAGTGCACGGGCCATATACATTAGTCAATAACCAAGCTTTATTATTTTGCCTTGAGGTAAAACTCATCAGAAATGCCATATTCATTGCTAAAAGCCAAGACACCATCAAACATTGAGGATTTTTAAATGGTAATGACTCCACCAGAGGTGCCCACCGACGGCAGGTATTCAAATTTGTAATACATGAGGGGACAAAAATTCTTAAGAAATTGATGATCAAAATGCTCTCTTTTAGTTTCTTGGAGGTCTTTCCACAATCTTATCTCTAATTGAATCCCATTTTCTATCTGAATTCTAGCCTCTAACATTCCACATAAAACCTTCCATTCTCTAGTATTTATGTTGTCTCCCATTTAAAAACACATGAAGCCAAGAACAATATTGGCATAGCATGAGTACCATGCATGCCTAGAAAGCCATAACAGGGAGTTAAACAATCTGATCCCACTAGCATCCAAGATAGGTGCATCAATAATCCATAAGAAAGGAAAACAGAATGTTCCAACCAACAACAAAAGCAAGAGCAGAATAAGTTATTACAGCTCCAAAATATAAAGTGCTGAGAGCAGAGAAACTGATAAATGGGGTTAATTTGCAGCAAAAGTCCCATAAAAGCCCTTAAGGCACGCCATGTCTCATTTCTTGGATTTCTTCTTGGCAGATTTGCTTCCATCCGCATCATCTTCTTTAGAGAGCTTCTTAGGTTGCTTCTTCCCACCAGGGGCGGCAACCGTCTTCCTTTTCTTCAAGGGCACATCTGTTAACTTTGCCGGGTCAATTTTGCAGAAGGAGGCACCAAGGTTCTTGATGACAGACGTGGAGATGGTTGGAGGATCAATCGAACACCCCAGGCATTGCTTGTCATTACAGGAGGAGCTCTTGAAGCCCTTGAGCTGATCTTTTTTCCTTAGACTGCGCTTGACAGTGTTATCTGTCACGCCTTCCACAACTTTCCCCTGCTTAGGATACTCAAGAAACGTTGACGACCATGGCTCAGTGGATGGAGATATCCTCGATTTAATCTTCTCTGGCGATGTACTAGGGGAGGTAATCACTCTTCCATCAGAAGTATCAACCCCATCATTAGGGGTACCTTTTCCTTTCTCAGGGGGACTGTCAGACTCAATATGCACAGATGTCACAGACTTCATGACACTCGGCTCACCAACATCAGACAAGTGACTAAGGCAAGGGAGTGGAACGGAGACAGGGCAGCGAGGTGGCAAGTTGAACAGAACCGAGGGAGCAGAAACATCGTCCATATATTCCATAGCAGATGAGAATTATTGCCATCTCCCCAATAATTATTGAAACAAATCAATAATCCACTCCAACTCTTCCCAAATAGAGGGAGAGTTGCGATTATCCCAATACGTAGTTGGATTGGGATCAGGTTATTGGAGAAGGTATAATAATAAAGAGAAAGATATTAGGACATCCCCATTAGCTAGTTAGGGAAATATTTATTAGGAAACTGCTCCAGAGATGCTCTACGGTCAGCTACTACTCTACTGCTAGAAATGCTTTTTCATAAACGGTGCTTTGTCCGCCAAGTGTTAAGTACTAGTGTATACTACGAAAGAGATCCGATAGGATCCAGCTATTATGATAGGATAAATTAGTTAGAATTGATTGTTGCAATTCTATATTAGTTTCTATCCATATCGCTTGAGATCTAAGCCACCATGTACTGCGTATATAAACAACTCACAAGATTCAGTCGTAGCGCTAGCTCCGCCACCAGCAACTTTGGCTGCGTACATCCTCAAATCGGCCCCGCCGAGCTCTTGGTCGATGTCTTCCGCTTTTTTGTTGGGTTATAGCCAGGCATCCAAAAGTTGGGTTGGCAAACAGTGTGGTCTGTCGGACAATCGGACCAGCTCTTTTTAGACCCGGTGCTCCAACAAACAGGGTGCAAAGTGAACTTGGAACTCCATGTGTATTGAGTATTGACTATTGAGCGAGATGCGTTCCGATCCAAGCATTATCTATGACTAAGATTCTGTACAGTTTTTAGCTGCGGAAGCGAACACTACCTGGTGCTATTGGTTTTTACTTTTGCTATACCTTGGAGTGGACACAGAATCTGACCTGTTCGGTTGAGGCTTATGTGAGAGCTGCTAGTAGATGAATCCTAGCTCTGCCACTTCAGCAGTTTCACATTATTTGCCGCATCAAACTGCTGACTCTGATTAAACATTTGATACGTACGGGAGACAAAAGAAAAAGAGGTAGTACATGTGTATATGCATCATCATTACTGCACGTACGAAAGACCCTGATCCAACACTCACCCCTCTATAGATTATTATTACAGTGCAGAAAAAAGGCCTGCTTAGTTAATCACTTTCCTCCATCTCCTGATAATAAGCACACACGTTAATTATTCTCCAGCGTACGTATGAGCGAGGTGATTCAGAGCAGCCGGCGCTACTCTGCTACACCCAGAGCGCGCCGGCATTCCGCAGCAGCGGGACGAGGTTGCCGCTAAGGTGGAGCGACATGACCTTGTCGGTGGAGCCAGCGAGCCTGCCGCCGATGAACACCGCCGGCACAGCGGGGCTGCGGCCCAGCAGCCTCGCCAACGCCTTCTCCATCTCCTTCCCCCGCGGGTCCTCGTCCAGCTCCACCACCGTCGGGTTCACCCCGAGCTCGCGGAACAGGCGTGTCACCGTGTGGCACATGCAGCAGGAGCTCATGCTGAAGATCACCACCGCACGCTGAGAAGCCAGCTTCGTCACCCGGTCCATTATTGATCAAGAAGGTGATCGAACTTCTTAGCGAAAAGGAACTTGCAAGAATTGAAGAGAAAAAATGTAGGCGAGCTAGAAGAGCTTCTTAATTGTTTGTGAGATGCTTTGAGTAGTTGTGCTTGCTTGCTTAGAATTGGTGAAGAGAGGCTGGTTTATATAGGCGTGGGCATGTGCATTGGCAAGAGAGAGGGATTTTGCAGCGATCTGACTGGCGAAAGGTGATACCGGAGGGACTGGATAATGGCCAAGCCTCTTTCTTGCGACACCACAGATCGGTTCAGTGTGGAATATGGAATATTTGGACGGCAACAGAAGTGCAGCAACCTGATACCGAGATGGTCGTCCATGCATGTTGATAAGGTTCCTGGCTCTTGCTTTTTGTAGTTCTCTGCTATCCCATTCGACAAGTCAGAAGAGAGAGAATGGGAAATGGATAGGGGTAGAGAGAGAGAGAGAGAGAGAGAGAGAGAGAGAGATTGATTCTGGTGAGATCATGGTCATCTAGTCTTCTGAGATATGTGAGTTGAATGAGCTGTAGAAGATTCAAGAAAAGTTGTAGCTATGGAATAATAATTAAGATTCAAGAAAGTTGTAGCTATGACTAATATAAGAATAAGACATAACTGTGAGACGCTGAAACTATTTGACACAATTTACGGATACAATACATTTATGATACTGATCTTCCCATGTTCAATACCAAAATTCCAAGAATTATAGTATGAAGACTCAATTTTCACAGAAACATAAGAGCCCAAAGAGACCAATACACCTTTTGACAAGATCAAAGTTTGCCTTATTAGAGTACTCCCTCTATTCCAAAAGAGTATTATTCTAATTTGGTCCTAAGTCAAACTATCTTAAATATCAAGTTTATAAAGAAGAATGTCAACATTTACGACACTAAATACGTATCCTATAGAAATATATTTCACGATGAATCTTGTGATACATATTTGATATCATAAATATTGATACCATTTTATAAATTTTGTTAAACTTCAGATGATTTTACTTAGGACAAAGATAGAATGTCACTCTTTGGAACGGAGTAAAAGACAGGACATAATACCTTGTTAGGATGCCCGGCCCCAGTATGGAGTAAAAGGAGAATTTTTTTAAAAAAAAATGCCAGTTTCATTCATATTAATCTAAGTGCATATTTGGAATGAAGTATTTGAATCTTTGACTACTACTCTGTCAAAAATCCTTTTTACAGTATGTCTGTGGAGCCTGGAATGGATTTAAAGTTCTTCAGAAATTAGACTGTTTGATGTCTTATAGCCTGATACTTCATGTAAAATTGTGGTAATTTACTAAAGCTGATGTTATTTTTCAAGTGAATTTCAGTTTCTTCACATTCAGATAAGATCACTCTTACATAACGTCAGCGAGATAGATGACGGCCGCCAGTACCACAGTTGCCTACTCTTACGTACTTGACCATCCCAAGAATCAGGTCGGTGTCGAGCCAAGTCAGCATGGAGAAGACTGATGCATACAGAGGCACTATGAATAGCATAGCATAAGGATGACCTCTTAGACCAGTTCTTATCCTGTATGTTCAGCATCTAACCAAAGCAAGCCCCACACCTCGTCGGACATGGAGAGGTATGCGATGCCGCGCTCCGAAGTCGCCTTTTCTAATTTAAAGTTTTTGCTATCTGGCCATAGAGGTGGCATTTGTATGGATAAGAAGCATCTGAAAGAGGGTAGGGATTCCAGGCAAAGTGGGTATCAAGAGATCTGATATGTGGCAGCTTGTAACTTGCTACTACAAAGGAAGGAACCATGTAACACATGGGTGTTGATATTTACAGGCAAGAGTGCTACTTAAAATTGAAGGTCAATTCTATAGCAGAGAAATTTCAAGAATCTTTTAACGGAAAGACATTCCCTGCTTTGGTCAGACTGATGCATACAGGTCATGGGTTAGGGAAAAATACTTTGGTTTGTAGATTGTACTCAGATAGTCAGGGAGATATAAGAATTGGGAGAGGCGAAGAGTTTCTGAAGCCATGTTTGGCTTGGTCAAACCACAGATAACAGTTCAGTTGATTTTTGGAAGAGTTAGAAATATTTACTTGGAATGAGTAATTAAAATAACTTCCACTTAAACTATAAATAACTTAGAGTTTTGTTACAATGCTTTTAAAATACCAGCGGTATACTTTCCTTTCTTATCCTTCTTACCAAAAAAGAATTAAATAGATTAACACATGATTAAAAGGGTATCATAGTAATTTCTCAATATTTTTGGTACTTGGTCCCACCAAATCGGTACTTATTGGTACTTACTTCATAGTACTCTCTTCATTTCCACTGTTCGATTTCGCCGGATGGACGGAAATTTCTCAATAACTTAATATTAGACATGCATGCAATGTTCAAGTACAAATTAAGATGGTCTTTTTAATATGTCAAATTCGTTTTGCCTACATCCTTGGGAAAGATGCCATGCTTGCACAATCTAAGCATTGCAATATCCATAGTCGTCCCTCCCTCCGATGTTCAACCATGCATGTTCTTTTTTTTTCTGGTATCAGCCATGTTCTCTCACTGAACATCAAAAAAATTACCAATCCTTTTTACCAGATTCTCAAATCGGATCTAATCTTTAATTTTATATCACATTCACAGATGTACCTTCGAATGTCAACTGCTGAATAGCATTGAAGTGCCTACGGCTGTCAAACAAAGTCACAGACTATTGGCATCACAATAAATTGTTGAGGCAGACATTGAATTGACCTAAACAAGAGTCAAAGGGAGAAAACAAGAGAATGAACATTTTGAGCCTTTTTTTTCCTACTTTTCCTTTTACATTTTGTACTGATTTTGTTCTGTATTCTTTGCATCTATGAACTACATCTCTGGGCATGTCTTTTGAGTGAGCGAAGAGGTAGGGGATATTTCAGTGGCCTAACCTTCATAGATGGGACAATTCACAAAGCATATATGCGGAGGTCTCATCAAGAACAATTCCAGATGACAGCTTCTAAGTATCTCTTCAAAATCCGGTAGTATGGGTAAGTTCAATGCGAAGGTTTACAGCAGTGGTGTACAGTGAATTTAATATCATTGTGAGAATGCAAGCGCTTATGGGCAGATGCATGGTTCTCTTTAACTGGTTGTTTTCTTGACTGCGAATCAGTCTTTTGCTAATGCGAGTCATAATCATAAGAAGTCCCAGAAAATAATATTTGTAAAAGTAGCGATAGAACTGGATATTAGTTATACTAATTACCTTATCTGTCTAAAATTCTAAATCGTTGAGTCCTGAAACTACAGTTGATCGTGGCTGTGACATTTGTCACACATAATAGTAATTAAGTGCCGAATCTGGCAAAGGCACTGACACCTGATATCACTGGTACAACATTCTAGGATAACATGGACTAAGATGGCTGCACTCAAGTGGCATCCTGAGCGATGAGAGAATATGAACAGTCAAATGAATACATGCCCTATGATATGTTCATTGACCATATATTTTATTGCAAGTCATTGTCCATGTATTCCTATATTCTGTTTTCGACAAATAAGCAAGCCACGATACCCAAAAAAATCAATACTGTTATTTTCTATTTTGGTTATTGAATGACAACATGATTATTGGGACTAATGTGTCTGCATGTCTCTTTGTAGGTTTTCTAGGTCCCAAGATGAGGTTATAGCAAATTCCAAGTCATAGTAAAAAATAAGAAGTTAATTTTCTTTTGAAGACTGGAGAAGCCTCCATTATTTCTTGGGCATAAAGGTCAAGAAGGTTTGAGTAGAACTTTTGTTGATGCAAGAAAGGTAGCTCTGGGCATTCGGTATTACCGAACTGAACTGAACCGATTCCTCGGTTCTTCGGTACTCCGGTTCCCAGCTACATTGGTACCGATCGGTTGTTCCAAAGAATCGGTACCGACCGAATTTGGTTTCGGTTAGTTCGGTTTGGTTCCGGTTCCGACCGAATTAACTAACCAAAAGTCTTGGCGAGCAGGCGCGCACGCAGGGGCAGCAACCGTGCATGCCGGGGTAGCCACGCGCGGCGGCGGTGTAGGTGGGGATGCGGCGCGGGCCGGCCGGCCGAGACTCCGAGAGGTGGGAGGGCGCGCCGGCTGGGGTCCTGGGGATGCGGCGGCCGGCAGGACTGCGGGAGCACATAGGGGGACGCCGGCCGCCGGGACTCCAGGAGAGCGCGCCGGCCGCCAGGGATGCGCCACGGGTGGGGAGGCGGTGCGGGTGAGGAGCAGGGAGGATGCAGGGGCGCCGGCCGCCGAGACTCTGGGAGGGCGTGCCATTTGGGGACGCGCCAGCTGCCGGGGATGCGCTGCAGGTGGGGAGGCGGCGTGGGTGAGGAGCCGGGATGCCTAGCGGTGCGAGTGGAACTGGAGACTTGGTGCTTGACGTTACGCTTGGGGTCTCAAGAAGTAGCAGAAGTGGGCCTTATTGGGCCTCGGTTCCTCGGTTAGTTCGGTTAACCGAGGGGAGGAACCGATTTAACCGAACTTTATTCGGCTCCTAGGAAATGAGAACCGAACAGGGAACCGACATTTCAGTTCTCAGTAAATTTGGTTCGGTTCTCGGTAAAATTTGCCTAGGGCTAAAGAAAGGTATGCATAAGAGATTCTCCAACGAGTCAACATGGGCTACTGCTAACCAGTGAGTACGCCTATGTCTACATGGAGAAACTTTCTATTACAGAGGGTGATAGGCTAGGACATGAAGGATCAAAAATTTCATGCTGACGAATTTCATGAAGTTCCTTTATTTCTATTACAGAGGGTGATAGCCTATTTGCGAATTTCATGCTTTTCAATTATTAACGAAAAAATAATTTCAACAAAAAAATTTAAAAATTTGAGTTTTGATAGGTTTATAGAGGTATGATGAGGCCATTCACTTGGCCAACGAAGTGCAGTAGCTAGGTTGTCTAGCACTTGGACATGAACTCGGGATCTCACTAACATGCCATAGCAGCAAGGACATTGCGCTACTGAGCAAGTATTGAAAACTTGTCTACAACATTTATTAATATTTCTAATAAATATTTAATTTGTTAAAATTCAGCAAGTATTTGATAAAAAAATCCGAATTCCACGAATTCTGTTGATTTCGAAGGAGACTAAAAAAAGGTGCAAAATAAAATTGGAGACCTAGTGGAGCATTGCAATACTTACCCTAACTAGACCATATACCTTCTTTTGTACTAATAAAGATTGTCAATTTCTTCACACTCCTATACATTGGGCGATAGTAAAGAGGATGCTGGGGTATTTAAAAGGGAACTTTTATGTTAGTCAGTGCATTCTCATATGCAAATTGGGCCAGCTGTCCAGATGACATGATATTAGGTTTCATTGTGTTTCTTGGGACTAACTAGATATTGTGGAGTGAACGGCAGCAGGTTCCTCATCCTTCAATGTCAAGTCTATATATGGTGTGATAATATTGGTGCAAAGTACTTGTCAGCTACCATTACGTTCATTCACTCGAGAGATTCAGCTCCCCGATGAGTTCTGAAGTTGAACCCATTTGTCCCATGGGTAAGTCTGATGTTGTAGTATTGTGTCCTATATATCAACAAACCGGTTGTTCTCACTCGGGTGCATAACAAGACAGGGAGGTAGTTTATTTCTTTGTACACAAGTTCATGTAAGTGCCACACTGGGGGCTTTCTCCGGACTATTTAACACCAAGCCGTGACACCTCACGGGGCATCACCATCAACCCAATCTCATAGTACGATGCCCTTATGTGATTTGAGTTTTTCTTTTTTTTCTTCTTGTTCCAACTTCCACTAAGAGTCAAAGGACGATGCTCACATTCTTGGCATGCTTTCACCTTCACTGAATTCACTACTGGAAATGTAACTTAAGCCAACAGGGGACATGCAATGGCCAACAGGTAGTCGGGGAGATTGTAAATTGCCAACGGTTGAACTGTTACCGAGAGTTACAATTTGACCGGTTGGTGTTTCTTCAAATGGCCAACAGTACAAAGCTTTTCAAGGGTTATACATTGAACAGTCGGCCACTAGATCAAATGGCCGAGGGGTTAAAGTATTTCCCAAGGGTTTCAATGCAATACATGGCAAATGGTTGTAATAGCCATCGGTTAGACAATTACTACCAACAATGTTATAAGGACAGTCGGCTATTTGGTGAACCATAGCCCAACAGTTGACTGTTTACCCGTTGGCTTTTTTACCAAATGGCCGACAGGTTAGATGTAACGCTCGACAATCAAGGTTAATGTGGATAATTTGCAACGTATTTGTTTTGATATATATACTTTTGTTTGCGTTTCAATGGTAAATTGAATGTTGCATAGCTATCGTTACTTTATTTCTTTATTAAGTCTCAATTTCACAGCCAAGAAATTGGTTTTAAAGCAAACTACATTGAAATCACAAACTTGAATTTTGTATAATTGAATTCTTATGGGGATAAAGTATATGTATATGTGATTAACTTTGAGCATGAGTGTATATTCCTGAAACTACATACATATAGCCAAACTATGACACACGCGATCAAGTGTGTTAGAAGATTTAACTAAAAAAGTCTGATTCGATTCACTTGTCTGATAATCAGATTGGCTTGCGAACACTAGTAGAGAATTGGACTTTAGTCCCGGTTGGTAGGGTGCAAATATCCCGGAAATTCATCCGGGATAAACCAACCGGGACAAAAGGGGGGGTCTTTTATCCCGAGTCACGCGATTTTTCACGCGAAATATGCGCGTGCGCGGTTCATGGGATTCGAACCCACAACCTTCAGCCTCACGCGTAGCTTCCTTGCCATCCCACCTACACACCACATCTGAGTATGTAGGGGATGCTATCCTTTTGTATTAACTCGTGGGGGACCCTTTTATCCCGGTTGGAAACACCAACCGGGATAAAATGGTTCAAGAATTTAATCCTCTTCCAGTCACCTTCCAGTCACCTCGTTGGGGACCCTTTTATCCCGGTTTGAAACACCAACCGGGATAAATGACCCCCTTTTATCCCGGTTGGTATTACAAACCGGGATAAAAGGCTCTTGACCCTTTTATCCCGGTTGGTGTTACCAACCGGGATTAAAGGGGGGTCTTTTATCCCGGTTGGTGTTACCAACCGGGATTAAAGGGGGGTCAGAGTCTTTTTTTCCCACTAGCCTTTGGAACCGGGATAAAAGGTCCCGGTTGGTAAGCCCCCCACCAGTGACCGAGTTTTAGTCCCGGTTGGTGAACCTTTTGTCCCGGGCCAACTTTAAACCGGGACAAAAGGGGGCGCATGGAAAGCCAATTCTCTACTAGTGGAATCACATAGTGTAGAAACAGATGCTCACATATATGCACGCACACTTACACCTATGAACGACTGAGCCGCCAAATCCTTAAGATTGACGAAGTCACTATTGGTGCCTCGCTATCGACGGGCACATCGCCTACACTACTGGGGAATGCGCCATCAGTACCGGTTTCGCAACCGGTACTGGTAGTTTGGTACTAAAGAGGAGCCTTTAGTACTAGTTGAAATAACCGGTACTAAAGGGGACCGGCTGGGGAGACCAACTGGTACTAAAAGGCCTGCCACGTCGCGCGCAGTGCCGGCCTAATTAGTACCGGTTGGTCTCCTCAACCGGTACTAATTCATTTTTTTGTTTCTTTTCTCATTTTCCTTTCTGTTTCTTCATTCTATATTCATATTTCATATTTGTTTCCTTTACGTGTACTAGTTCTAATACGCTAATATATATACAGTTAGATCTATCTTTAATATTACATTTGAGATACTATTATATATATAGACATATTGTGCATATACATATAAGAATAATATTACATTGCCTCAACTTTCCAAGTTCAACATTTTGTATCAACTATTCTGAACCCGAGTCCTGATGATGATGTAGATTTGATCCATCATTATGAAACTCCCCCGCTAGATTTACTACCTAGTCCAAAAGAAATCCAGAGGGTTGTTCTTGAATTGCCCTGATGCAGTCCGTGTCGAGGACTCTTTCCTTCATGTACATCATCTGTGTCATTGGTAAAGATTATTATATATAAAGTAGATCAATAGGTTTGCACAATTATAACTAATTTATTGTTAAGAATTTTGTATACGTATGGTTATCTCATGGTTGGTCATACACTTCGGACCCACAAAGTCATGGATGAACTCACATACGTAGTATTTGCATAAATTGTTACCCGACTCCTGTCTCCAATACTATATATATGGAAAAAAGTTATGAAATTTTTGTTGTGTTTAAGGAAGTGTCACAAGATATAAAAATTCAACACATACTAGGAAATCAGTCTTCCAATAAAGTTCCTCCTTGAATTCACCCACGTGATTTCGATGTAATCGAGCCCATGCTTTGTTCAGAACGTCTATGATGTCTTTGTATTCATTTTCTGGTTTCTTGAAAGAGTCAAAGACATATACGAAGCTCATATATGGCACGACAACAATGAGTATCCAATGGAATCAATACAACCAAATTAAAGCTAGTTAATCTTATGTTTAACTGCTAGTTCGAAAAAGAAAGAGATGGGAAACACGCTCACTTGAAGTTGTAGGGTAGTAGTATGTACTTCTTGTAATGTTGCTTGTCGAGGAACTTATATATATTCTTCAATATCCAATTTAGTTTATCTCTTAGATTTGACTCGTTTACAATATTGGGGGTTCATGAAGCCTACATCATAGTATCCTTTCCTTCGACAAGTTTGAATCTCCATCCTGCATGATACAAAATCGAATAGGAGTTAAGATATTGCACAATGACTCATGATAGGATCCGTATCTGGTAGTGGACTCATGCTAGGATCCCTGTCTGGTAGTGGAGAGGGTACCCTGGCAGATGGCATAGGTGATATTGCCCTTGAGCCTTGAGGAGATGATCCGAAGGTCGGGGAATTCAGCTGTATAATCCTTATGTAGCGCTTGGGCCATAGCATCCAACCATGAATGGCTTCTCCTAGATTCTTTTCCCCATCACCTCCAGAGATCTCCAGTTCCAGGTCATCCCAACTGTCGATCACTCGATCCACCCCAACTTTGGCATAACCACGAGCTGGAATCTCCATGCCATGAAGTATTTGGCCTTGCGTCAGTTGCTCAGCCACACCATAAGCCACCACGATGAGCTTGTTTTTCACGGGAGTAACAAGCTCACAAGGGGCTCTCCCAGTGATGTCGTCCACAGGGTGGTGTTGGTTGTCCTCAAGTATGTCAGAAGATCCTCCAGCTGGGGCTTCCATGGAAGCGACACTACTTCAACGCTGAGAGGGGCTCACATCGACATGTGCCCCTGATGCTGCAATAGCTGCTTGTTCACTAGCTTGTTTGCTAAGAGCTAGCACCACACGCCAATCGATTGCTTCCTCCATTCTTGCCTCTGTCGAAGCTACGTGTTCTTGCAACTCTCACAGTTATCGTGCGTGTTCGGCCTTACTTCTTTGGTGACTTCTGTATGAATCAATGTGCTCATGAAAGGCAAACTTTCACGAAATTACTCCTTTACCTCGGCGACGTCCAGGGTTTTTGGGATTACCAAGTGCCATAGTCAGCTCATCCTTCTCTCGATTAGACACGAAAGATCCACCGGCCATTGCCTTTATTAAGTCAACAAGCCTCGTAGCCGCTTCTCTTAATTCTTGGCCAAACACAAATGATCCATCTTCGGGATTGAGCGTGTCGCCATGAGCATAATGCCAATTCTTTGCTCGCTCCGGCCATTTGAGAGTCTGCGGTACTATTCCCCTAGCAATTATGTCATCTTCCATCCTCTGCCATTTCATGATCCCCTTCTTGTAACCTCCTGTCCCAAGGTGATGAAAGTACTTCTTGTGAGCATTGTTAGTGTTGGTTTGAATTGTTCTCATATCATTTCCTTCTCTCGGTCAGGTACCGTGCTTGTGGAAGCGACACTGTCATTGATTTCAGAGCTTTTCCACTTCTGAAAGATTATTGGGATGTTATCTCTAACAAGAAACCCAATTTGATTCACTAATTTAGTCTTAGCATTGGCAAGAGTAATTGGTTCACCATCTTTGGCAATTTCTGTGATGATGATACAGCCTCTCTAACTTCTTCTTCTTGTCTCGTTTCCGTTTAGGCCTGCTGCTCGATCCAGATAGCTGAAAAACAAAAGAACTATTAATTCCTAGTAATCTTGATAAGTAGAGAATTCAAATAATGTTTACGTATAATAATTGCCATACCTTGCCTTCTTGCTCATCATTGCCTCCCTCGGCAATTTGTTGCTCCTCATTGCCTTCCTCGGCAATTGGTTGCTCCTCATTGCCATCACCACACATGTTAAGGTAGATGTCAGTATGGCTGTGATCGATCTCTTCATTTGGTTGATCGTCTGTGCCACCTTCAGCAATCAACTGCATTATGTATTCCTCAACCATTCGGGCCTGCTCATCCTCTGATCATGCCATTATAACTAGTATAATATAAAAAAATATTCTAAGAAATAGTAGGATTTAATCCAAGAATGACTAGAACTTATACAATTTTGTTAGAATAAATGACTACCAAAATGAATGACTACTACTTATACATTTTCAAAAAGAATGAAAGACTTATATAATTGCTAATATTTATACATTTGGTACCAATAGCTGACTACACTTATACAATTTGTTACAATATAAACAACTAATATAATATAAAAGGAATCATTCTAAGAAATAGTAGGATTTATTCTAATTATGACTAGAACATATACAATTTTGTTAGAATAAATAACTACCAACAATATTTACAGTGAATTGCTAGAAAATGACAAAAAAAAGAATGAAACACTTATTCAATAATTGACTACAAAATATATGGTTCAGGATGCCAACACTAATAGAACTACAAATATTTGATCCATCACAGGTAACTACACTTTTGTTAGAATAAATGACTACCAACAATATTTACAATGAATTGCTAGAAAATGACAACAAAAATAGAACGAAACATATATACAATAATTGACTACAAAAATATTTACAGAGAATTGCACATTTCTATAATTGATTGAACTATTTGATGAATTTTGTTACAGTAAATGACTAAATCATCAACTTACTTGGTAGTTTCTAAAAGTATCAAAGTAATTTTCACTTGTCTTTATGCATTTTTAAGAATTAACAGGATTTTCTATAATTTCTTGCTACTTCAAGAATTTTTCTATATTTTCTAGCTAATTAAACAATTTTTCCTACAATTTCTAGCTATTTTCTAATACTGTAGAAATAAAAAAGGAAAAATGGCATAATTATATTACTTTTTTAGAGTTATATATTGACATGAATTTTTTTCTAAATTAACATGATTTCCAACACTTCTATAAATTTCCTACAATTTCTATATAATTTTCTACAATTTCTAGATAATTTCCTATAATTTCTAGATAATTTTCACCAAATTCCCTACAATTTCTAATGTAGTAGAAATTTTTTAAAAAATATGACGTCACGGCCGGCCGTGGGCTTACGTCAGCAGCAAGAAGCTGAGCCCGCGGCCGGCGTCGCGTCTGGTCGCGCGTGTGGAG
>NC_028454.1:16661496-16665853 GCF_000263155.2 Setaria italica | reverse complement strand
GCGGGGTCAAGGTGTCCGGGGGCGATCACGTGACCGGGTTGTGACGGGGGCGACGAGGCGGGGCGACCAGGGGTGCTGCGGCGGTGGACTTGCGAGGAGCTCCGAGGTGGCGGCAGTGGATCGGGCGGGAAGTACGTGAAATGTGCTAAGTGTTTGGGGAGAAGAAGGGCCGGCCACTAAACCCTCCTAGTACCGGGCAAAAAGCCCACCTGGTTCTAAAGGCCCTTTATTAGCGGGTGGGGGAAACGCCCGGTACTAAGGGTTCCCCCACCCGGTACTAAAGGATGTTCTACGCACGCGAAACGAAAAGACCCCTTTAGTACCGGGTGTTGCCCCCACCTGGTACTAAAGGGGTTGCATAGTCTTGTTTCAGTTTCCTGCCCAAATATTTTTTTATTTTTCTTTCTTTTACAATTGTTATTGTATTAGTTTATTGCGTAGTAAATCAAATAACATTCATAAAAATTGGAAAAACAATTTGGTAGCATCATTTTCATTAGATATACACTATCAAAATATTAGATGCCAAATATCAAACATGGTAAAGTTATTAATTTTAACATAGTAATAGGTTATAATGGTCATAATACGTATGTTAACTTTAAAATTCACAAAAATAGATATTTTGACCATGCAAAAATTTAGAAGAATAGTGCCGGTAGTGTTATTAACATGTTCACCATGACTTAATCATGTACTTGTACGTAAATTTATTGTTTAATATTTAATGGTGCTTAAAAAAATCGAAATATTTAATATTTTAACCATGCAAAAATCAGTTCTTGTTTAATAGGGTGAGATTTTTGAAATAGTATTGTTAATAAACCCAACGGATACCTGACATATCATTACAATGTATTATTAGGTTAATTCCTTTGTTGATAACCAAAAACACAACATAATGGTTCAAATACATTACGCAACATCATCTAATGGAACGTTAATAACCCTACTCTTGACGAACGTCCCTTGGTTGTGATCGAGGCATAAGTATGAAGCGTCCTCTTTGGCTAACAGGATGCTTAGGTCAACCTCAATTGAAAATAGAGGAATATCATCAAGCTGATCATAATCTTCTGAAATGTCAATCTTATCCTCATCTCCAATGATTTTTCTTTTTCCTGGAAGAACTATGTGGCGCTTTGGCTGGTCATCTAACTTATTAGCACCCTTCCTTATTGGTTTGCTTGACATATCCTTCACGTAGAAAACTTGAGTCACATTATTGGCTAGGACGAATGGTTCCTCTCTGTATCCAATCTTGTTAAGGTCCATTATTATCATCCCATAGTTGTCTGTCGTTTCGCCTCCTCTAATAAGTTTCACCCATTGGCACCGAAATAGAGGGATTTTCAAAGGTCCATAGTCGAGTTCCCATATCTCCTTAATGACACATAGTATCTATCTTTTTTTCCATTGTTGTCTATTGCATCTTATGGACACCACTATTTTGGTTTTTGCACTTTTGGTCTTGGGCTCTGGTGTAAAATGTGTACCCATTTATCTCGTATCCTTGGAATGTCGATACTGAGATAGATGGACCCCTAGCCAACCATGCTAGTTGTTCTTCAATCATGTCATCACCCATCAGTCGTCGCCACAACCAAGAGGCTAAAGTGTCAATGTGATGACGTGTAATCTAGACCTCAGTCTTCCCTTGGTTTAAGGACCGTACAATGGCCCTGTGGTCCTCCATATATGGAGCGACCAGGGATGATTGTTGGAGGACCATGAAGTGTGCTTTATGAAATATATACCCATCGATGTCCATCCGAGCTTTCCTCCCTAGTGTGCCATTTTCCTTCAGTCTCCCCTCATGGCGTGATAAAGGGACTCCAATCAAACTTAGGTCGTCAATAAAGTCAACACAAAACTCAATGACCTCCTGTGTTCCATATCCTTTTGCAATGCTTCATTCCGGACGGGCACGGTTACGAATATACTTCTTCAGAACTGCCATAAACCTCTTGAAAGGGAACATATTGTGTATAAATACAGGATTGAGAACAAAAATCTCTTCAACAAGGTGGACTAGAAGGTGGGTCATGATATTAAAGAAGGAAGGTGGAAAGACCATCTCAAAGCTGACAAGGCATTGCACCACGTCATTCTGCAGCTGAAGCGTCCCCACATCAGCGGAGACTAAATGTGTTGCAAATATCAGTCTCAGGAGGCTGATAGCACATTTATTCAACAGATAATTCAGTTATCGTACAACTCCCGAGGGAGTGGGCATGAAAGCCACGCCATGATAAGAAGCAAATAAATAACAGCGGCTAACCAAGCGACTGCCAAAAGACAGCACTCGGGACTACACGGCAGCAGAAGCATCTTGTGAAGGCCAACACCACAAGCAGCGTTGGGTGCGGACACAACCTCCTACTCAAAGTCCTCGGCGATGAAGTCCGGGTCTTCCTCTGTAGCAATGAAGCAAGGGTGAGTACAAAAGTACTCAACAAGTCCAACCCCATCCACGAAGGGGGATACAATCAAGTATATGCACATGATATAACAAGGATAGGCTAAGGTTCATTTGCAATAATGCTAGATTTCCAACACATGCACGGGTTCATTTTCCAAAAGAGTTTTCCAAAGCTTTTCCTTTAGTAACCGAAACATTGAGTGGGGTTGATCCTACACAAAGGATCCAAATTTTATTGCTATCGGACTCCTTGTCCGCCATAGCTCACGGCACAACTGCCAGACACTTCCAAAATCCAGCACACACGCCATGAAAACCATTCATTCCCCAAGTGCTAGTTATGTGACCAAGCCATAACTCGTCCAATGCCGTGGACACGGCTATCCGGATAGGTTTTAACTCTGCAGAGGTTGTACACTTTTTCCACAAGTAGGGTACCGCAGCACGATCACCTTAGTGCCGGTGCGGATCCTAACAAAGCTGTTACCCACCTTAGCTAGGACTGACTAGTCCACACGAAAGCACCCAAGGGATTAACGACCTATCCACGAGGCCATAACCGGGACCTAAGTCACAAAGATCTTACTCCTTTTCCATGGGCTCCCGTTGCTCACCAGCACCCCTGAAGACTAACAGTTTAGCTAGTGGAATTTATGCTAAGCCGTTGCCCATACAATGGTTGAGTGGTTGCACGATGGTTGAATTAGGCAAGATGACACATCAACTCGGTCCTTAACCATGACAAGATGGATATCTCCCGACTTTGCTCAACCACTAAGGTACGAGCCCAACATTCTGGCATTTCACACAAGAAATACCCATCCATCTCATCTAAGCATTTCTTGCCTTTAACCAGAAAACCCATTTTCCCATTTGAAAACACTCACACATTTATTCTCTAAATAAACCATTGTAGTCATGATTGAATTCGAGTAACGAGTTCCTAAGCTTTCTAGCAGTACTTAACATCTAAACAGAGTGAATCATATTTAGAGATAAATATAGGACAACAAGGAATAATCATAACAATGAAGGGGTGGCTATCCAACCTTGTCTTGCAATAAAAACAATATGCACTTTTATAAAAACAGGCCCATAGGTTGTGTTTGAAAAACTAGGAATAAATATGCATCAAAGGGTGAGATTGGACTTGCCATCCTCAAAGCCTTCTGGGAGTACCAGCTCATGCTGCTGGTCCTCAGGCTCGAGCTCACGGTCAAACTCCTCCTCGTGCTCCTCCTCGGGTACTCTGCGATCTACGGTACACACAAACGGGCACACAGATAAATAAAAGAAAATAAGGTTTTACCCGTTGAGCTCCGAACAGAGAACGTGAACGGAAAATAGGTAGAATGAGTATTTTTGAGAAATTTGGATATGGATCGGCGGAAGTATACTGGAGGATGACGTGGTCGAATTTGGGATTAATTGGAGGAAGTTTGGCGCATGAAATGACGAGTTAAACATGGATTAGGGGCTTAAAAAGGAGGTTTAGGACTAAACCGCGAGAAACTAGGGACCTATTTGTAAATATTTTTGGGAGTAGAGGGGCTAATCTGTGAGAAGCTCTTGAGAGTGGTGGAGGGACTTATTTGGAATTTGGGGAAAGGTGGGGGTTCGATCAAAATTTGGGGCTTCTTCTTCCTTTCTACCTGTACCGTGACAGAGGAGTTGGAAGGGAGGGGCGGCCGGCCTAGGGGCGGCGGCCTAGGCTCGCCGGCAGCGAGGGGAGGCAGCGGAAGAGGGTAAAGGAGGCCATGGGGGCTCCATTTTGCTACTCACCTCGGAGTTTTGAGGATGGGGAAGGGTGCGACGAGAGTGGGGAGGTGGCGAGGGAGGCCAGAGGGCGGCCCTTTTATAGGCTGGCGGGGGTGGGGGGTGAACGAGTGGCTGGGCAGTGGGGGGCTCGGGCAACACTGGCTGGGGGGGGGAGCC
>NC_028454.1:16534148-16661396 GCF_000263155.2 Setaria italica | reverse complement strand
GAGGAAGTGGAGGGAGTTCTCTACATACAACGCCGTTCAGAAGAGGTTCCCCAGAGAGTTCGTCCGGCAGCTCAAGGAGATAGTCAGGGCAGCGTGACTCTAGCTCGTATGTGCAAAAATAGTGTGCATCTTCTGTTGCACGGAGTTCGGTTTCCCGAATGTATGCTGTGTAATTCGCTTCTTATGTTTCCTTTTCCTGCTTGGTGCTTTCTATTGTATTAAACTCGTGTCATTATTGTATTGTCCTCCTCAGTCCTTATCAGTCGACCGTTCCATCACGTGACAGGTGGGTCCTCTGTTATATATCATTTCTTCTTTTTTTACAGCACGTGCCAGCAAGCTGTGGAAGAATGCAACCAAAAAGTCTCCGCCCAGGAGGTGGTTCTAGGGGCCAGGAATAAGAAACCAGGAGGAAAGAGAAGGAGGAAGAAGAAGGAAGAACAAGAAGGAAGAGAAAGAGGAAGAGAGAAGAAGAAAAAGAAAAGGCAAAAATGAATGGGGAAAAGAGAAAAATAAAAGGGTGAGCCGGCGGGGATTGCATCACACAGTTGGAGCACGCGCGGCGGTCTATCGAACGGCACGCGGCGAAAATTACGGGAGAGGATAAAATGATGATTGTCGTCTTGGGTGATAGGACGGCGAATTCGCCGGGAAGGGTTTGGGTTTTCAAGAGCTCAACAGTAAAAAGATTTTGAAAGCGATTTTTTAGCGGGTGATTTAAGTTAGTGATTTTTTGCGGATGTTACAGCAGCTTTAGTAGATTGTTTGGATGGATTGCCTTATGAGAAATCATGTTGAGCAATGCACATAGCTTCACGATTGCCTTTCTCACATTCTCTGGTAGAATACCCCTTAGTGCAAAAGGCAGCAATTGTGTCATTTGGTAATAGTAGTCATGGGCTTTAGATTTATGAGTTTCTTCTCTTTAAAATTTATTATTGCTTGTATATTCGACGAGTACCCCGATGGGACCTAGCTACTATTCAAGCACTCAAACATGCTTTCCTTCTCTTCCTTACGGAGAGTGTAACTAGCAGGATGCAAGTAATGTCCATCATCTCTCTTTTCTGGATGTAGGCCATCTCGTTGTTTTGTACATTTCAGGTCTCGACGTGCTTCAATTGTATCCTTTGTCTTTCCATATGTACCCAGGAAGCCAAGCATGTTCATGCAAAGATTGTTCATCAGGTCCATCACATCAATTGCATTACGGACCTAAAGGACTTCCAATAAGGTAGCTCCCAAAATATAGATCTTCTTCCACATGGGTGCATATCCGTCCTCGTCGTTTGGAATAGGTTGGCTAACAGAGTCCTTGCCAAAGACTACCCTCACATCCTTTATTATAGAAAACACTCGTTTACCACTACGATGAATGGGCTTAGTACGTTTTCCTTCCTCCCCTTCAAAATGCTTTCCTTTCTTTCTTAATGGGTGCTTAGAAGGAAGAAATCGACGATGGCCCATATACACGACCTTCCTACAATGTTTCAAATACATGCTACAAGTATCATCTAAACAATGCGTGCAGGCTCGAAATTCCTTGTTTGACTGTCCGGACAGATTACCAAGCACCGACCAATCATTGATGGTTACAAATAACAATGCTCATAGATTAAAAGTCTCTTTTTTGTCCTCATCCCACACACGTACACTTTGTCCCTTCCATAACAGTACAAGTTCATCAACCAACGGTCTTAGGTAAACATTAATGTCGTTGTCTGGTTGTTTTGGGTCTTGGATAACTATCGGCATCATAATGAACTTCTACTTCATGCACATCCATGGTGGAAGGTTGAACATACATAAGGTCATAGGCCAAGTGCTATGACCACTACTGAACTCACCGAGTGGATTGAATCCATTTGTACTTAAACCCAACCATATGTTCCTTGCATCTTTTTTAAAATCGGAAAATTCTCTATCAACTGTTCTCCACTGGGACCCATCAGCGGGGTGTCTGATCATTTCATGTTACTTATGTTCTTCTTTGTGCCAACGCATCAACTTTGCATGTGGCTTATTTCTGAACAAACGCTTCAACCATGGTACTACAGGGAAATACCACATTACCTTCGCAGGAACTTTCTTCTTGATGGCCTGCCCCTCAACATCACCAAGGTCATCTTGCCTGATCTTATAATGCAGCACTTCACATACAGGACAAGCCTCCAATTTCTCGTATTCCTCACTGTGATAGAGGATACAGTCATTAGGACATGCATGTATCTTTTGTACCTCCAAACCTAGAGGGCAAACAACCTTTTTTGCTTCGTACGTTGAGGATGACAATTCGTTCATCTCGGGAAGCATGTTCTTTATGATTTTCATTAACTCATCAAAACTCTTGTTAGAAACTCTATTTTTTGCGTTCCATTGCAGCATTTCTAGTGTGGTACCCAACTTTTTGTGCCCCTATTTACAATCTGGGTACAACAATTTCTTATGAATATGATCATCTAACATACGCTCGAATTTTTTTGACTCTTTCACATTCTCACAGTCCTCCTTCGCATCTTGCAACACCTGACCTAGATCATTGATAGAACTTTCAGCCTCGCCCATCTCTTCTTCAGCCTCACCCATTAGAGCATCTACAAAGGCACCTCCTTAAATCCAGTCAGAAATATTGTTGTCTTCTTCTTCTTCGTCATCCTCATCCATCATAACTCCTCTTTCCCCATGCTTCGTCCAAACAAAATAGTTAGGCATGAATCCAAAAACTATGTATGTGGACGTGAATTGTCTTTCTAGATGAGTAATCCTTCTCATTTTTGCAATTTCTACATGGACAACAAATGAAACCGGACGGCGATTTGTTAGATTCTGCCTGATTGATAAAACCACGCAACCTATTAATGTACTCTATGGAACATTTGTATGCGTTGTATATTCATTATCAATCTATCTACAAAATATTACCGAAACCAAAGATATTATGATCATCCATACAATTATAAATGAAACATAAAAAATATAAAACAAATACCATTAAACTGAAATGTTGCTGAAAGTTAAGATAGAAATACAAAAATTTAAATTTTAGACCCAAACAACATGATACATTATGAGAAACTTGAATGTTGCTGAAAGTTTAGATAGGAATATACAAATTTAAATTTCAGACCTAAACAACATGATACACTACGACAAACCATTCACTGAGTACAATCTGGGAGGACTTTAACCATCCTTGGGAGGCGAAGACGAAGGTTTCGCTGACCCAGCCTCATCCTGTGGTTTATTTGTGCCTCCTGCAACGGTAGTACTAAGTGGACCTGAAACAACTAGGACTGGTGGTGGAGCATAACGACCACCAAAAGGAGGTTCCTAACCCGCCGCAACAACATCTTCATGATATCTTTGCAAATAATGAAGCATTGCTTTCTCTCACGTGCTCATTTTCCTCAGTTTATCATGAGGGCCAACTATGGTTTTCCCATTGCCGCGACAGGAACGGCGATCCTCCCCACCATCGCCACTACCTCTAGCAGCAGAAGCCATCTCTATGTACCACAATTTATTTAGCACATATTTGCAAATGACTAAACTATGAACGAATTATATATTTTCTCCACAATTTACTTAGCTCATTCGTAGCATACAAATGAAATTTTTCTCTATTGTAGCTTATTCTAAAAATGATTAATTACGTATCTCTATTTCATCTTATTATCTCTATGTACCACAATTTATCTCGCTCACATTTGCCATAATTTATTTAGGTCATATTTGAAAAGTACTAAACTATAAAATTATAAATGAAATATAAAAAATATGAAATAAATACCATTAAACTGAAATGTTACTGACAATTTAGATAGAAATACAAAAATTTAAATTTCCGACCCAAACAACATGATATTCTACGACAAACTTAAATGTCGACGTCACATATCACAGGCTGGCTTTGGTCTAATGCGATAGTGACTTTCTAAAATACGTGAAAGGAATGCATTGTAAAAACTTTGTGGGGGAAGTGTTGGAGGGCTGAGAGCTTGAAGATGCAAAAGCTTGTGGCTTGGAGCGGGTTCCTGGGATGGTGCGTATTTGTAGACCGGATCGGAGAGGAGTACTGGACTACTAGCTCAAACATAACATACAAATGAAAAATATGTATCTCTATTTCATCTTATTATCTCTATGATTTGCCATAATATATTTAGCTCATATTTGAAAAATACTAAACTATACCATTATTTCTCTAACCTCATGTCAATATCTTTGACTAATACAAAATAATATTAATTCTTTTTTTAATTCTGTAGTATACGAATTAGCTAGATATTGTAGCAAAAATGTTGAATTAGCCAGAGAATATAGAAAAATTCTTGAATTAGCAAGCAAGAAATTTACATTATTTCCTACAATTTGATGACGTAATTGCTAAATTAACATGATGTAATTTTCACTTATTTTTATATATTTCTAAGAAATAACATAACTTTATATAAATTCTACCTACTTAAAGAAATTTTTTCTAAGTTAACATTATTTCCTACCATTTCCTAAAATTTCATATAATTTCCTATACAAAATGGTGCATATATTTAAAAAAATCACAAATATGAGCTCAAAAAATTTCTTCATTGCAACTTATTCTAAAAATCACAAATTACTCTAGCTCTAAAGCATAAAACTTAGTATACTAACCATGTATCAAGGGAGGATGAAGTTTCTAACCTTTAAAACACATGAATGAGTGAAATCCCCAAGAAATGATTTTCAATCCAGCAGCACCTCCCCTATGGTGCCATGGATAGGGTGAAGCTCGAGCTGTGGTGAATAGCTCGGGCAGGAGAAAGGAGGTGGATTTATAGGAGGAACTTTAGTACCAGTTGGAGGCACCAACTGATATAAAAAGGTCCACATTAGTACCGGTTGGTGCTCCCACCCGGTACTAAAGGGGGGTGGCTGGCATCAACCGGTACTAGTATGCACCATATTATTACCGGTTGGTGCCCCCAACCGGTACTAAAGAAGGTAACTTATTAGTACCGATTGGAGGCCTCAAATGGTACTAATGTGAACCTTTTAGTACTGGTCGGTGGCAGCATGGATACTAAAGGGTCTCATGGGGCCACCTGAAGAACTAGCCGTTAGGCCTAGTACTAATGTGAGGACTAATGTGAGCATTAGTACCGGGTCAAAATACAACCGGTACTGAGCCTTGGGACGAATGCTCAGTTTTTCGGTAGTGTTGGCACCGGTTAAATCCTAGAATAAATCTAGAAAAATGCATGTACCTGTACTAGGTGGAGGACTCGAACTCGGATAGGTAGGTTCCATCACAAGGAATCTTGTCAGCTGACAAGGCACAAGGCACATGTTGTGACTTCGTTAATGACAAGATCTGTCAGGCCACTTTCTCGGAAATGCTTACAGAGGTTGAGTGTTCCTGCGTGTGTCCATAATGACGAGTTTGTGCGTCTATTTATAAGGGTAACTCAGAGTAAGTATATCCTTCTGTGCCGTGTTTCAAAAAATGGATGATTTCAATCAGCCAGCCAATTAATTCATTTCAAAATAAGAAATATAATCGGCGAACTTTTCCTTCTGTATATTTTTTTCCTTTGGTTGTTGATTAGCACTGAAATTGACTCTTTGATTATGTCGTGACATGCATGCGCTTCAAACGTGATCGTAACACTTTTTAAAACATTATGTTTATATTAAAAATATTTTTGAGGAAATTTTGTTTAAATATTTTGTACGAGTTGATATACGAAAATTCTAATACATTATTGTAGGATTTGTAGCACCTATTTTTAACAATTTTTTCCAGAAAGAAATATGACATAGTCAGCGGTGGTTAGATATGAAAATTTGAAGTTTTGAATCGCCTGCTCCATCATTAGAGCAACTCCAAGAGTTCCCATAAATTCTTCTCCAAAATGAAGTATTGGGAGCAATACTAATATGTTTTTCCCCCAAAAAATATATCAACCCACAGCAGAACGCTAAAAACTATCCACTAATAATTTAAAACAGACCACGTCACCATAATTGAACCTATTATCTTAGCCACCGTGTGGTTCAGCCATTGTTGCTCCGCCGGAGGGAAGGCTAGAGAAATGCTACACACTTGCTTACGCCGATCAACATTCGATGGTGGGAGAAAACAGGCGACGTGGCCCAATGACATGCTTGAGCTTGGCTCAGGTTTCGTTATGAAGAGATTGGTTTGCAGTTCTGAATTTTCTGATGAACACCATCTATCACTTGAGCAACTCGTCTGAATTCAGAATTCACGGAATGGGAATGGCGTGTGTCTCACCAAATGTATTTACTGAAACTGCTAGCTGTATACCGAACGACAAGCTACTCGACCTTGCTGCCGCCTTCGTCAGCGGTCTCGTCGGCGAGCAGCCCGGCGCGGACGTCCTCGATGTCGGCGGCGTCTTCAGGTACCGTGGTTGATCCGTGGGAGCTGTCAGGTGGTGGCGGCACGGGCACCAGGAACTCGACCCACGTGTGCCTCTTGGCGTGCTCGACGCCGTAGTACAGCCCCCGCGGTGGTGATGAGCGCGACGGGCGGGACGCACATGGCGGCAGCCCCCGCGGTGCCGACAGGGATCCGGTATGGCCTGGGGAGGTCCGGGTTCTTGGCGTGCAGCTTGATGAAGGCCGCGAACATGACGAGCATTCTGAGCCCATAGAGGAAGTTGATGAGGAACTCGATGATCTCCTGGAAGCTCATGAAGGAGAGGATCACCACCCCCGTCGCCGAGCACAGGATGCTGAACGTCGGTGTCCCGTGCTTGGACCTGCAATCGTGAATTCGCAATCGACAAGAAGATTCGATTTTTGTCCATGGAGGAATGCTTCACATTTCGCCACAAAAGAGAAGCATTTGATTTCACCTGTGGGCGAAGATGGCGGGGATCATGACCATCTCGGCCATGCCGAGGAGCTGGAAGGAGTCGCTACTCATCTCGGCCTCGAAGAACCCCGTCGCGCTCATCACCACCGTCATGTGCCTCGCGTCGGCCAGGACCATCATCGTCAACGCCGTCATGGTTGCCGCCGGTGTCGCGCGATACTACAGCGTCGAGCACGCCAAGAGGCACGCGTGAGTCGAGTTCCTAGCGCCTGTGCCGCCGCTGCCTGACAGCTCCCACGGATCAACCACGGCGCCTAAAGACGCCACCGACGTCGAGGACGTCCGCGCGGGCTGCTCGCCGACGAGACCGCTGACGAAGGCGGCAGCAAGGTCAAGTAGCTTGTCGTTCGGTATACAGCTAGCAATTTCAGTAAATACATTTGGTGAGACACACGCCATTCCCATTCGGTGAATTTTGAATTCAGACGAGCTGCTCAAGTGATAGATGGTGTTCATCAGAAAATTCAGAACTGCAAACCATTCTCTTCATAACGAAACCTGAGCCAAGCTCAAGCATCTCATTGGGCCACGTCGCCTGTTTTCTCCCACCAGCCGATGTTGATCGGCGTAAGCAAGTGTGTAGCATCTCTCGAGCCTTCCCGAATCCCGAGTGGAGAGCTCCGGTGGAGCAACAATGGCTGAACCACACGGTGGATAAGATAATGGGTCCAATTATGATGATGTGACCGGTTTTGAATTATTGGGGGATAGTTTTTAACGTTCTGCTGTGGGCTGATATGTTTTTGGAGGAAAAACTTTTTAGCATTGCTCCAAATACCTCATTTTGGGGAAGAATTTTTTGGAAAACCCTTGGAGTTGCTGTTAGACCCAAAAATCTGAACCGAGCTTTTAATATAAGGAGTTTCTGCACACCGCTGCTACCCTAAAATCACTCCTCCATGATCTGAAACAAACCGCTCGTCATCTTAAAGCGTTTTGCTTTTATCACCTTCCCTTGATCCAATCTGGTAGATCTTGCGGTGATACCCAACTATGGTAGGTTCGAGTAGATCCATGACTACGGCACCTCTAATGCATCGGTTATCTTCACAGCGTCACCAGGTACGATGCAAATTAAACCCCTTTCCCATCACTTATATTTCGCAAGAGCAACTTCAAAAGCTCCCTTAAAATTACCTCAAAATCTTATTTAGGAGAAAATAAAAAAACTTACCTCCAACAACTCCCCATCCTTCCCGTAAAAATGCGAGGACGTCAAAAACACCTCCGTCACCCCGCATATATGTGCGAGTTTGGTTCTTCCCCAATCGCCCCCGAACTGCTCGCGGACGTGGTACGCCTCACCGTTTCCTGTAGCGGCTCTATGGGTCGGGGCCCAGCCTCTCAAAGAGGCAGCTCCTAGGATTCGCTGGCGTCGCGGCTGTTCAGGTCCAAGGCGTAGATGGTGCCACCCGCGTCCAAAACGTCACGAACTTCTTGGGCGATTGGAAAGGAGGGGTGGCGGACACCAGCCACGTCGTAGCGTCGAAGATGAAGTTGATGTCCATGGTGTGGTAGGTAGAGTAGTTCAGCCCGAGGATCTTGGTGCCCACGGCAACGAACTTCGGGAGCCCTGCTTGTCTGCCCAGGCGGACGACGAGCTGGCGGTGTCGGAGACGGCGAGCCCTTGAATCCACGTTGTACTCGAAGTCGAAGTGATCTTGAGACCCCAAGTAATGCATCTTGTCCTCGGTGGAGGTGGAGCTAGAGCTTTCAGAGTCGGAGGAGGAGATGGAGATGGAGTGTTTGGAGTCATCAAAGGAGATGGAGCCGGAGTCTTCGGAGTTCTCATTGGAGGTGGGATCTGCTGAGGAGGAGATGGAGAGGGAGTGTTCGGAGTCATCGAAGGAGATGGAGCCGGAGTCTTCGGAGTTCTCATCGGAGGTGGGATCTGCTGTGGGCAATATACCACAGCCCCTCAGGGTCGACTACGTTGTAGTCGATATAGGTCGTTGCAAGGACGAATCATCGGTCGGTATAGAGTTGTGCCGACCCTAGCTATAAGTCGTTATAAGTAGCGTCGGTATAAATCTATACTGACCAACGCATCTATACCAACCAACAGTCCGATGCACGCTATAGAAATAACGACCAACAATCCAACGAGATCTATTGAACTGAACACAACATATATTTACATGTTTCTATATGAAATTGCTTGAAAATTGTTCTATCACCCGTGCTTACACAGGCATCACAACAGGCATCACAAGATCATAAGAGTGGGAACATATTGCATCGATTCATTGAAAAGCATGTACCATTGGTATTATGTCATCCATACATGATATTAAGTCATCCATACATAA
This sequence comes from Setaria italica, assembly GCF_000263155.2. Lineage (NCBI taxonomy): Eukaryota > Viridiplantae > Streptophyta > Magnoliopsida > Poales > Poaceae > Setaria > Setaria italica. The sequence continues at coordinate 16,652,204 of NC_028454.1, read as the reverse complement.
TCTAGTAGTCCGACCAACAATGTCACATTGTGTTTCAAACTAACTGAGCAACAAAGCTAGCTCACAGCCAAGAATAGTACTACAAACTAATCAACAAAGCTCATAACCAACATGAAGTCTGCATCTATGAGCAAAACAGCCATACAACCAAGCTTGCAGCCATTTAGGTCCACATCTAACAACAGGCAGCATGAAGTCTACATCTACCATTTGAAATCGACCAAAATACAACAATTCATTACAACGAGCAAGCTTGCAGCGATACAACCAAGCTCGCAGCCATTTAGGTTGAGTGCAAAATATTTCATCTCCATGGACTCCAAAACAACACAAAAATCATGAACACTTGCAATCGGCTTCAAGGGACCCTCCTAGCATTTTTCTAGAACTGCCTGAAAGTCAATATGGCATGGAATCAGTGACAATTTCCAACAAAATAATAGAAAAAGGAAATGTCAATCACTCAAAATGCTACCAGTGTCATACTTATCTTAATTAGCACAGTACAAGGTCTTGGGAAAATAAAAAGCTACTATTCTATTCAGATCGATGCTCATCACAGGTGATCTTGATTGTTTATTCATTAGAGCAGCACCTAACTAAGCATAATAGTGTAGTTTTTCACTTATGTTCACTAGAGCATCACCTATCTTAATTAGCACAGGATAAGACCTTGGGCAAACAAAAAATTGCTATTATGTTCAAATGTTCATCTTTAGCTTATATACGTGCCAACATATTTTGTTAATAAGTTAAGTAAAACATTGATCTCATCTATAGAAGCTGGACATATTATATATGGATTTTTGAAAGCAGAATTCAGAATAAATACATGTAGTACCCTGGAAGGATTTTGATGCCTTTCTAACCTTCAATTAGAACAAATATCATTAGTTAGAAACATGGTCAATCACCACAGATGAAAAAAATAAACAAAGATAAGTTCAGGTTATTACTTTTCTATATGACCATGCAATTGACATCATTTGAGCATCAGCCATAGTGTTCATTTCAGCATAAGGTGGAGGCAGAATTGCATCCCTTTCAGCACTAAATTCACAATAACTTCACAAAAATTACTTTCCAAGTACCTGACCTCCTACCATGGTGTTTGGATTAGTTCAAATAATCGTTCCCTTAGTCACAGGTAGATCAGATCTTAACATTGTATATAATATCACCTCCTTTCCAACCTAAAGCAAAAAATGGCACTTATCAAATAAATCAACATGTAGAACCACTATGAAATCAGAAGTAGAAACTTCATATGATGGATGAGAAGATTACAAGTTCTTCATGTGACGAGCGAGTGACATCATTCCTTGCAGAGGCTGCTGGGGCAGCACTGGTGGGGCTGCATTGTTGGGACTGAGGAGGAGGCTGCACTGATGGGGCTGCAGAACGTCTATTTTAAGTAAGAATTCATCCTCATCGAAATGATCATTGTTATCTGAACCATCATCTTCAGATTGAGCATCATGATTTTCCTCATCAATATGTCTTAAGAATAAATCAGCACAAAATAAATCAAACATCAGAATTGAACAATAGAATCACTTGTGAATAGGGTCTTGAGTTAGAACCATTCTATGAGAGGAGTTCCGCATTATGCCTTGCCATCCTTTCCTCTTCATGAGGTTTCTCCATTTCTGCTATGCGTCATTCTAAAGCAGCTTTCTCACTTTCAAGCTTTTTACAAGCCCGAACTTCCATTTGAAGCCTTGTTGGTGTGTAAGCCCTCAACCTAGGGGTACCAACCTCTTGGGGAGTTGGTCCTAGACCCAAACCACGAACACGCCTTCTTGGCTCCATTTGTCCACAAGCAGCAGCAAATGTGCAAGTATTAAATCAATTTTGAAACTACAGGTACTGCTCCTACAGAGATTTAAAATGCCTATGTTGCTCCATTTTTCACATAACAAAATTTACCACAAGAAGCTAATGGATTAAACCTTAGATACCTCATGTCTGAGCTATCAAGATACTTCACTTTTACCATTCAAGCAAAAATCTAAGTAGCCAATATCCTTTATTAAGAACAACATCCCCACTGAACCAAACTTGGCAATAGGAGACTAATTATCAGAATGCACAAACGAGCATCCAATAGTTATAAATCATCCTCAATGAAATATCAATGAACACATAGCAACCAAGAGGAATGCTAGGATTGAACCTTCAGTTGGACAAGTGTTGGCCGGATCAGGGTGGCGGCTTGTAAGTTGGGGAAGAGGCAGACTCTTCATCGTGGCCGGCTTGGGGAAGTGCTGCTCGGGGTCAGTGTACTTGGTGCGTTGGCGGCATCCTCCTCGGGGCTGGCACGGTCGGAGCCGGGGCGGCACCTTGCTGTAAATTCGGGTGGCGCGGGATGGTGTTGGGGCGGTGCTGGGATGCAGGTGTAGAGCAGCGCCGGGATGTAGGTGTCGGGCCACGTTGAGATGGAGGTGCGGGATAGTGCCGGGCTGGAGCGGTGGAGTGGATTGGGGGCTGCAGGTCGAGGCCGCGCTGTGCTGTGCTAGACCTGCGAGTCGTGTCGCGCCTGTAGGTCGGGGATTCGTGGGGTGGAGGCAAGCTGGTGGTGGCAGCGGGCACAGGAAAAATCGGTGGTGGAGGGTGCAGGTGGCGGTGGCGGTTTTTTGAGTTTGTGGTGGAGGCACAACGTGGGATTTTGGGGGAGATGCAGCGCGTGGAGGAGGGGATTTGGGAGAGGTGCGAGCGTGCGGAGGGGATTTTTGGGAGAGCAACGAGCGTGGGAGGAGATTTGGCATCGCGTCAGGTGGAGATTTGAGGGAGAGGAGCGGGCAAGGGAGATGGAGATTGATGGGAGTATCGGCGGGTGACTAGGAGCAAGAAAGAGGTGAATTGGACTTCACACTGGCTGGTGGAGCTGTTGAGCAAATTTTGCGCACGAGAATGGGTCGGAAGCGTGCGCGGATGTAAATGGGCCTTGGTAATATACACCGACGGACGGTTCGATGTATAAATTACACTGTGTTGACGGATGCTTCAATGTAAAATCCAAATGTTTATACCAACAAATGATTGCTAGGTATAACTTGAAATTCCGACTAACGGTTCCTGACAAATCTATACCAATGAACGGTTCTGCAGCACATTTTAACTTATATCGACGCATGTGCGACAGTATTTTGGGGTTGTGGTATAGTGGGGATGACATGATTTTTGGAGAATAAATTTTTTTTTAGAGCTCTTGGAGTTGGCCAAGTGTCCTCCATATCTTTGTATTTCTGCAGCAATCTGTTCGTGTTGGAACATCGCCGAGGACGGGCTGAAGATTTGCGAGTTTCAGTAGTATCGTTGTCAAGATTAGCGGATCAAGACTACAGCTAGTAAATTTCTTTTATGCGCGTAAGGCTTCGTATGGTGGCGTGAGAGGACACGGGGTTAGACTGGTTCGGGCAAGGAAAACCCTACATCCAGTATGAGGAGCTGCTCGTGTTACTCACGCTTGGTCTGCAGTAGGGGTTACAAACAGGCGAGAGAGGGAGATGGTCCCAAGTCTCTTGGGTGTGCACAGATGCTCTAGAGGTGAGTGTGAGGGTTGTGTTGGCTTGAGAGTCCTCTCCGGTACTGGGGCCCCTGGTTCTCCTTTTGTAGCGCAAGGAGGGCTCAAGGTTACAGGTGAACCGGGTGTGTGGAGAAGTAAAAGAGATAAGCTAAGTAAAGTAAATACAAGGAGAAGGACCAAGTCCCCGGGTCGCCGCCTCCTGCTCCGGCCTTCGGCTCCTGTCAGCGCGTCCACCGGAGGAGGGCGGCTGTCTTCGGATCCTGTCGATGATCTTCCTGGCGACTGCTGCCCCCAAGCATGATGATGGTGTTCGGTCGTGGCTACTGTGCACGTTGGGGGAGACAGCTGACCCCTGTTGTCCTGCTTATGGCCCGCGGGACACGGACGTCACGTCCCTGTCGCCGGATATGCGAGGCGCGAGAACGGGCGGCGCTCCCTCCTGTGCCGGGTGGCGCACGCTATGAGTGCCCTATGGCGAATCAGGGGGAACCGCGGCCACTGTAGCCTGTGCGGTCGTGGCTACAGTGTTCCGCCCGGGTACTTGTGGCGGGTCACGTCGAGGGGTGCGGGCGCCTTTCTACGTGCCAGAGCCGCGGTGCATTTATGGTAAGATCGGTGAGGGGCCCACAAGATCCATGGCCTCGTTTGTCGTTCTGCGCCAGAGGTGGACCCTTGTCTTATGGGCTCGGATGAGTCCGACCCCCTACGCCCAGGGTCGGGCGAGGCGGAGCCTTGCGGCGAGGGGTTGGGCGGACCCGACCCTGGGACCGGGGGTCGGGCGAGGCGGAGTTTCGCCACTGAGGGGTTGGGAGTGTCCGACCCCGGGGCCCTGGGTCGGGTGAGACGGAGCGGGATGTTCCCTGCCCATGCTGGGTCGGCGGCAATCGTCATTACCGCAGGCGGGCCTGGGCCTTCATGATTTGTTGTTTTAAGGGGCATTAGGAGGTCGTTAATATTTCCCCCAACAAGTAGATCCGCGACTACTACGCTGCCACCATTGCGTTGGTCATATTCATGGCTTCACCAAGTACGATCCAAATTAAACCGTTTCCCATCACTTCTCTATTTCGCCAATCGTCCTGCTTATCTGTCTTTCTGCAGCAATTTTGTTTCTGAAATCAAGATGGGCGTGTAATTAGATGATCTCTCAACCTTGGTGGCCCATTGTTCTTTAATTGTTTACGTATCATTGATATTAATATTTTTCTATCCAGATCTTTATTCAATCTCTGGCCTGTTCGCTTCACCTTGTTCAGCTAGCTTATCAGCCACCAAACAATGTTTTCCTCTCACAACAAATTAGCCGTTTCAGCTTTTCAGCCGGCTTATAAGCTGAAGCGAACAGGCCCAAAGCATGACAAAGTTGGCTGGGGCGATGGAGTTAAACAGATTAGTACTAACTGTGCCTGCCCTTTATGTTAAAGACAAGGGAAAAATAAATAAATTTTGAGTTATGAGCAAGATCGTGAAGAGTCTCATCAAGAGTTTGACTTGCAATTCTTATAAGCTGGTCACGAACATTCTGCTTCTATTTTGTTTGGCTTGACAGAAATAATTGTGTGGTTAATCCCCTTTGCAGAGTAGTATCTTGTGTTAGTTTGGCTATTCTAGTCAGATTCTTCTCGCCGTGAAGATCAAATTTACTTTGTCTTGTTTCTGTTGAGAAAAAAAAGGCATTATATTGCAGCTATACTAGTGTTTGCGTCCTTTGCAAAACAGACATCTTAATGTTGATGCTTTCCCATGAGAATTAAGTGCTAATTGCTTGTGATTCATTCTGTTAATACTATACTACAAGTACCGCTAAGTTTGCTGAACAATCAGTTTCGTACTGTTAGTGTTGTTAAGGTCCTATTAGTTGTGGTTTGTCAGTACCTACATTCTATTTCTTAAAATATACTCTAATTTCTGTCGGGCAACACTGATGGAAGGGACCATGGCCATGAAGATCAGGAATTCGGGATTATGACGCTGGTGGAGAATACTGTCCAAAAAGATGATGAAGATCGAGGAAGACTATGGTCATGAAGGCGATGCTAGTGATGACCTTATTTGGTGACGAGTAAAGGATATAAGGTTTAGTTTTGTCCAATCGATGGATCGGAGGTTGTACGCAACAAATGTAGTGTGAGATGCTGCACATTAGTAGACAGCTTATGTTATGCCTTATAAACAATAATGTTGTCTCTGTCAAGTATTTTTATTTGAGCTATGGTAGTGTGTTTTTTTGTGTTCAAACTTGAGAAACTCTGCAACATTAAACTGCTAATTGTCATCGTGCATACTTTTTTTTTGTTCCATATGTTTTTCAGAGGTAGCTGACAAGTAGAGAAAATTTCTACACAAAAGCCGGCAGTTACAAAAAATATACATGGCCAACAATGTTTAATGCCCGACAGTTACACTAGTAGCCTTCCATGCACCTCCTTTTATCCCTATTTAAAGTTGGCTCAGAACAAAAGGGGGCACGGTAGGCTGGAATGAGGCAGAGATTTACTCCCGGTTGGTATTTGCAACCAGGACTAAAGGCTTCCCTTTAGTCCTGGTTGTAGCGGCTAGTATCCTGGCACCGACAGCGGCACTCTTTAGTCCCGGTTAGAACCACCAACCGGGACAAAAGTGCAACCCTTTTGTCCCGATTAGAGTTACCAACCGGGACAAAAAATTTACTCCCGGTTGGTAATTCTCCGGGACAAAAGGGTTGCGCTTTTGTCCTGGTTAGTGGTTCCAACCGGGAGTAAACTTCAACCGGGACAAATTGTGTTCCTTTTTATCCCGTTTAGAATTTTAAACTGGGATAAAAACTCATCCCCCATTTAATCCCAAGACCTCTGCCTTTCTTCCTCCTCCAGCCCGAGCCAGTCCACTCCACAAAGATAGAGAGCTTCACCTCCTCTCCATGGCGCCAAAGCAACCCTACGGAAGGTGCTGCCCGAATTTTTTTCCCTCATTTCCGTGGGGATTTCACTCATCCAAAATGTTGTGAAGGTTAGCTACTTCATCCTCTTGTTATGCTTTGTTTTATGCTTTAGAGAGGGAGAAAAATGAGTTTGTTTGTCAGAAAGAGGGAGAACGAAGAGGATTTGTATTTATACATGTTTTTGAGCTAGAATGCGATGGATAGTTTGTTTGTTATATACGATTCGTATTAGTTAAAATAACTTGGTGTGTAGAATGGAGATGGATAGTTTATTTGCTAGAACGTGAAGTAGAAAATGGAGAGGATTTTGGGCTAGAATGTAAGGGAGAATGAAGAGTAAATGTGAGGTAGAATGGAGAGGATTTCAATATTAATTATGAGAAAAAAATTAGTATGTCATATGTGTCATATATAGTATGTATCCTTGTAGCAGTTTAAGAATGATGCTACCCTTATCTAGACGGTTTATCTTGTCAAATTCAATATGGTTTTTCAAATCCGTACTTATTGAACTTGCATACCGTGTTCATCTCTGCGAGCATGTTCTCCGTCGAGCGGCAACAGACGTTAAGGAGGAGCTCCGATTCTATGAGGAATAGCAGCAACGGATGTTGTGGAAGACTATGTCCCCTTTCTCGTAGAATCGGAACTCTTCCATTATGAAGTATGGTGCCGCCCGGTGGAGAAATGCTCGCCGAGATAATTATGGTCTTGAAGTTCAACAAGTTCTGCTGTGCTAAGGTATGAATTTTTGTACATAGAGATGGCTTCTGTTGTTGGAGGTAGTGGTGATGGTGGGGGCGATGGTCGTTCCTCTCGTGGCAAGGGGAAAACCATAGTTGGCCCTCATGATAAACCGAAGAAAATGAGCACATGGGACAAAGCAATGCTTCGTTATTTGCAAAGATATCACGAAGATGTTGTTGCGGCGGGTCAGGAATCTCCTTTTGGTGGTCGTTATGCTCCACTGCCAGTCCCAGGTGTCACGTCCACTTAGTACTACCGTTACAGGAGGCACAAATAAACCACAGGATGAGGCTGGATCAGTAGAACCTTCGTCTTTGGCGCCCAAGGATGCTTAAAGTCCTCCTAGATAATACTAAGTGGATGGTTTGTCATAGTGTATCATGTTGTTTGGATCTGAAATTTAAATATGTGTATTTCTATCTATATCTAAACTTTCAGCATCATTTGCACTACAAAGTTTGACATGCTTTCAATCATGAATAGCATGTAGATAAGTCATAAAGCGTATCAAATAACCATCAATAGGCACGTAAAGATGAATTCTGATGCAAAATGAAAATGACACACTTATTTGCAACAAGATAACCTAATATTTGTAATCATTGAAGGATGAAGGAACAATACATTTGAATTGGAAAAAAGAACAACTACCATATAACCTAATATTTATAACGTTGGCAAGATATTAGAGACCTGCATACTAAAAATCATATTAAAATTAACTGCGTACAACAGAAATAAAAAAAGAAAAAATACGTAATCTATTTTCATGCGTAATCTATTTTCATGCGTAATACGATGTAGATGGACCGACAATGGATGTATAACGTGGACAAATGGAGCAAGATGTTTATTGATGGTTTGCATTATTTTCTCGAAGTGGCCAAAGCAAACAAGTCATAGAACATGTTCATATGTTGTCCATGCTTCCAATGCAGTAACAAGGACTATTCACAGGCTTCCTGGAGGACTATTCACAGCCACTTGTTTAGATACGGTTTCATGCCTAACTATTTTGTTTGGACCAAACACGGCGAAAGAGGGGTTGTAATTGAAGACGGTGAAGAGGAGGAGGAGGATGACAATATTCCGGACTGAGCTACAGGCCAAGCTTTTGAAGATACTACAATGGGCGAGGCTGATGAAGATGAGTTTGCAGATGATGGCCCTACTGATGACCTTGGTTAGGTGCTACGGGATGCACATAGAGATTGCGAAACTGAGAAGGAAGCAACAAAGTTGCAGCGCATGGATGATCACCAAAAATTGTCGTACCCAGATTGCCAGTAGGGCCACAAAAAACTGGGTACCACACTAGAATTTATGCAATGGAAGGCCAAAAATGATGTATTCGATAAGGTATTTCAGGGGATGTTGAAAATTGTCAAGAAGATTCTTCCCAAGAATAATAAATTATCGTCCACAACATATGAAGCTAAATAGATTGTTTGCCCTCTGAGGTTGGAGGTTTAGAAGATACACGTATGCCCTAATAACTGTATCCTCTATCGTGGTGCTGAATATGAGAAACAGGATGCTTGTCCCGTGTGCGAAGCGCTGCGGTATAAGATCAAATGAGATGATCCTGGTGATGTCGAGGGGTAGCCTCGCAAGAAAAGAGTTTCCGCGAAGGTGATGTGGTATTTCCCTATAATACTATGTGTGAAGCGCTTGTTTAGGAACAAGGCGAATGCTAAGTTGATGCGATGGCACAAAGAAGAACGTAAGCAAGATGAGATGCCGAGACACCCCACGGATGGGACCCAGTGGAGATCAATTGGTAGAGCATTCCCAGAATTTGAAAGTGATGCAATGAACATAAGGTTTGGTTTAAATACTGATGTATTCAATCCATTCGGTGAGTTGAGTAGTGGTCATAGTACTTGGCCTGTGACTCTATGTATGTTCAACCTTCCTCCTTGGCTGTGCATGAAGCGAAAGTTCATTATGATGCCGGCGCTTATCCAAGGCCCAAAACAACCCAGCAACAGCATTAACGAGTACCTAAGACTGCTGGTTGATGAACTTTTATAGCTCAAGAAGGAAGAAGGTGTACGTGTGTGGGATGAGGATAAACAAGAGATCTTTAACCTATGAGCATTGTTGTTCATAACCATCAATGATTGGCCTGCACTAAGTAACCTTTTAGGACAGACAAATAAGGGATATCGGGCCTGCACCCACTATTTAGATGACACAAACAGCATGTATTTGAAGCACTGTAAGAAGGTCATCTATATGGGTCATTGTCAATTTCTCCCTGCTCACCACCAGCTGAGAAAGAGTGGGATACATTTCAAAGGGGCGCCAGACGATCGTAAAAAACTTGCACACCATAATGGAAAAGCGTGCCTTTGAGATGATAAAGGATGTAAGGGTAGTCTTTGAAAAGGGTCTTGGTAGCCAACCTGTTCCGAACGACGATAATAGATGTGCACCCATATGGAATAAGAAGTTAATATTTTGGGAGCTACCTTATTGGGAAATCCTAGAGGTCCGCAACGCAATAGACGTGACACACCTGACGAAGAATCTTTGTGTGAACGTGCTAGGCTTCATGGGTGTTTATGGGACCTCAAAAGATACATTGGAAGCATGACAGGACCTGAAAGCCATGCGGAATGAGATGACCTACATCCAAAAAAGAGAGATAATGAACAGCATTACTTACGTCCTGCCAGTTACACTCTTAGCAAGGAAGAGAAGGATAGCATGTTTGAATGCTTGAATAGTTTGAAGGTCCCGTCTGGGTACTCCTCGAATATAAAGGGAATAATAAATATGAAAGAAAAGAAGTTCACAAATCTCAAGGCCCATGACTACCACATGTTGATGACCTAGTTGTTTCCGGTTGCACTAAGGGGTGTTCTACTAGAGAATGTTCGATTGCCGCTCGTAAAGCTATGCGTGTTTGTCAATGTGATTTCGTAGAAGGCAATCAATCCATCCAAGCTAGCAAAGCTACAGAACGATGTGGTGCAATGTCTTGTCAGCTTTGAGTTGGTATTTCCACCATCCTTCTTCAATATTATGACGCACCTCCTGGTTCACCTAGTAAAAGAGATTGGTATTCTCGGACCAGTATACCTACACAATATGTGGCATTTTGAGAGGTTCATGTCAGTCCTAAAAAACTATGTTCTTAATCGTGCCCGTCCAGAAGGAAGCATCGCCGAGGGATTTGGAACAGAGGAGGTGATCGAGTGTTCTGTTGATTTTATTGACTCAATTGATTCGATTGGGGTTCCAACTTCACGCCATGAGGGGAGGCTGCAGGGAATGGGCACCCTTGGAAGAAAATCAAGTTTGAGCAATGATACTGATTTGTTCGACAAGGCACACTACACTGTTATGCAATAGTCATCCTTTGTGGCTTCGTATATCGAGTAGCACAGGCGGATGTCAGTTTCCAAAAACCTGATGAAATTCGATGCCTGGCTTACATGTCATCACATGGAAACTTTTCCTTCCTGGTTGCGCCAACAACTTATGGGTAACTCTGAGATTCACCCACAGCTCGCTTGGTTAGCCAGGGGATCTACTAGCACAATCGTGAAATTACAAGGCTGTGAGATAAATGGTTATACATTTTACACGAGAGCCTAGTTCCAGAAAAGCACGAACCAGAATATTGGTGTCCGCATAGATGCCATAGAGGAGATATGGGAACTCGAATACGGACCGTTGTACATCCCTCTGTTTTGTTGCAAATGGGTGAAGCTAACTGGCATAACCAAAGATCAATACAGAATGACAATAGTGGACCTGAGCAAAACTGGATACAGTGATGAACCATTCGTACTTGCCAGTGATGTGCATCAGGTTTTCTATGTGAAGGACATGTCTAGCAAACCCAAGAGAAACCCAGAAGAGCCATGGGAGCCAAAGCGCCACATAGTTTTTCCAGGTAAAAGAAAAATCATGGGAGTCGAGGACAAAACAGACCAATCAGATGATTATGATCAGTTTGATGACATGTCTCTATTCGCTGTTGAAGTTGACCATAGCATCTTGCTATCCAAAGAAGAGGCTCCATACTTACGCCACGATCATGATCAAGGAACTTTTATGAAGAAGAAAATTTTTAAAGTTACATTGTAATGCGCTAAATTTGCTTCACCTTTATGTAAAGTTACATTGTAAAGTTCTATGATTTCATGTACTACTTGATACAATTTTTAATTTAACGTATGTATGATTTCATGTGTGTTTAAATTAGTTGCGGAGAAGATTTATTAGATCAATATGAACAATGTTAACCACATACATAAATTGAATTTTTTGCGCGTTGAAATTATTTAATTGAATAATTTCTTAATGATAGTGATGCAGTAAAATAATTATTTTACAAGCTAAAAGAACTGGTATAGAATTAATGACTCATTTAAATTTATTGTAAATATACTTACTAATTTAATATATTTTTGCATGTTCGAAATATGTAAAGTTTTTATTTTTTGTATCCTGAAATCCAGTGAAAACATAAAAAAAATCCATTTCCAAAAAACAGGCGGGAGATGAAAAGTGGGAAAAGGCTCTTTTGTCTCGGGCCCGTTTTATCCCGGTTGCAAACTGGAACCGGGATAAAAGGGTATTTTTCGATTCCCATCTGAAACGTACCATTTTATCCTGATTCCAGTTTGCAACCGGATAAAAGGGGGGGGCCTTTTGTCTGGGTTGCTATTCGCATCCAAGAAAAAATCCCCCTTTAGTCTCGGGTTCAATTACGAATTGGGATAAAAGGGGAGGGGGATAAAAGTAACGGTCATCTTCTACCCCCTCACCACCCTTCAACACTTAGGCAAATTTTTCACTGCCACCAAGATCCGCGCCCGTCCGCCTGCTTCGTCACCACCTGTCCGCCTACTCCGTCACCGCCCGTCCGCCTCCCTCACCGGCCGCCGTTCTCCTCGTCGCCCACCACCCCTTGAGCCGTCACTCGCCGCACGGACCGTCGCCCCCTCCGTCGCCCTGGCCCGCCGCCTCCTCCATCGCGCCCCCTCGTCGCCGTCGGCTCCGTCCTACCGCCTTGTCGCGGCATTTGTCCTCGTCGCTGCCTCCGTCCCCGTCGTTGCCACTAGCCTCCTCCCTTGTCGCCGCCTCCATCCTCGTCATCGAAGCTGGCCTTTGCCCTCGTCACCGCCGCTAACCTCCGCCGCCCCATCCTCCTCGTCCTGTGCATTGCCACTCCGCCACCCTGGTCGCCGTACGGCCCCCTCCCCCCGTCGCCACCACCGTAACCCTCGTCGGCCCTAGCTCCGCCCGCATGTACGGCGGGGCCCTTGCTGACACAAGCCACCGGCTTGCTGACGTAAGGGCCCTTTTTTAATTTTTAGTTAGAAAATCAATAGAAATTTGTAGAAAATCAGTATATTAGTAAAAAATCAATAGGAAATTACTATTATTAGTTGAAAATCAGTAGGAAATTACTATGATTAGTAGGAAATTAGTATAATTTAGTTCAGATGCTTAGTATAATTTTGTATAACTTTAAGAAATTACTATGCTTTATTATAAATGATTTGAAAATTAGTAGAAATTCATAGAAATGCTAAACACTTATTTAGTATAAATGCTTAGTCTAATTTTGTATACATTTAGTATAAGTTTTATTACGTTACTATGATTTAGTACAAATGCTTCAAAAATTAGTAGAAATTTGTAGAAATTTGGTAGAAATTCTTACAAATTACTAGAAATTTGTAGAAATTTGGTAGAAATGCTTAGAAATTTGGTAGAAATTCTTAAAATTAGTAGGAATTAGTAGAAATTTTCTAGAATTCCAATAAATTTGTATAAATTTGTATAAACACTTCAAATTTGGTAGAAATTAGTAGAAATTTGTATAAACACTTCAAATTTGGTAGGATTTAGTAGGAATTAGTAGAAATTTGTAGAAACACTTCAAATTTGGTGGGATTCATTCAAGACTTTCTTCTATGGTTTCATGTTATTTTATGATTTCATGTATATACCTTAACGTACATGTAACTATGGGTTCATGTAACACATTAAAGACATTTCATATAATTAAGTTTCATTCAATACATTCTTGTGTATTTCTTGTAAGTTGTCATGTAAGTTTTATTTTGTGTATGGTTTCATGTGTACGTTTCAATCAATTTGTTTTTTCCATGGTTGTTCTATAATTTCATGTATATACCTTAACGTACATGTAACTATGATTTCATGAGTGTTTAAAGTAGTTGAGATGGCAGACGATGAGACCGCAAGGTATCTAATGGAGCGGATTATTGCTGGTGATGCTAATGGTTCCAACCTTCCCATAACGTATACTAATGAAGAGGGTAACTAGGCGGACATGTTCCTCAACATGTCCGACTATGGATATGAAGAGCCCAAGCCCCAGGAAAACCTTGCCGTGGCAGAAGGTTCCGGTGATGGCAATGAAGAGCTCGAAGCCCAGCAAAACCTTACCATGGTGGAAGGTTCCGGTGAGGTATATATCATTTCCATTGTTTTACCCCATCTATAATGTCTTATTCGTTATTACTATATACTAATTAATGAATCTTGAACTGTTAGCCCTCTGGATCGACGAACCGTCAGAAGCCCTGAGGTCGTACAAGGGTGATGAATGGAAGGCTTGTCATCATGGAAGTCACAGAAGAGGATAGGCCGGTTGCTCCCCAAAAAGTGGCAAAGAAGTATGTGAGTCAGATCGAGGCAATCATAAGGGACAACATGCCCATCAGCATCTAGGAATGGAAGGGCAAAAGTACTAATCCATCCGTGCTCCCGGATACAGAAAAGAATATGTTGTGGGGAGATGTCAAGAAACATTTCACATTTCCCAAAGCATATATTGAAAAGGATGTGAAAGCGTGGATGCTGAAGAAGATGGCTACACAATTTCAGACATTCAAGAAGATGCTGGATGCCAACTACCTTAAGAAGGGCCGAACTCCAGATTTCGATGTATGGCCAAAGTTGAGGGACCACTGAGAGGAATTTGTTGAATACAAGTGGAGCGAAGACGGTGTGAATAAGGTCAAGACCAATAGTACAAATGCTGGTCAGGAGTACCATCATCATCTAGGGCCAGGTGGTTACGGCACGGCAAATCCTAGATGGAAGAAGATGGAACAAGACCTAATCGATCGGGGTATCGTACCAGCAACTATTGAATGGCCCGATCGACCAAAAAATTAGTATTATGCTCATGGAGGCTTCTTGAGCCAAGAGGATGGGACGCTGATCTTCAATGAGACAATACGTCAAAAGGACGAAAGGCTTATCAAGAACATTGAAGATACTAACGCTGGGAGGTTGAAGGTGGACCGAGAGAATGATGAGCTCACATTGGACCTCGGGAATCCCGAGCACCCAGAATGTTGCCGAGGGTTCGGGGGCGTTCCATGGAAGTTTGCTTTCCGAGGTGGCAGTGCCTTGTATAGAAGTACTCGGGCCATGTCTATACATATATGAACCTATAGGGTCACACACTTAAAGGGTTGGAAGCCCAATTCGGATGTGATCTAAATTGGACCAGGTTTAGGAGTACTAATGGGCTCGGACCCAGAGGCCCATTAGGAACCCCTATATGGGTGGAGGGCGCCCTAGGGTTCAATCCCTTTTCGCACCAGCAGCAGCCACGCCTCACACGCCCTCACCTTTTGAAACTCGTAGACGTAGCAGTCCGACTTGCAACGCTTCCGCCCCGCACGTGTGGATACCTTGGAGGTGTTGCATCTGCAGCACTTGGACGAGCCGCTGCACGAAAGCTTTGACAAGGAACCTGACGAGGCGACGACGGGCAGCGGCAGGAGGAGGGAGTCACTGCACATGGACGAGCTGCTGAGGAGCTGCTCGATGTTGATGTGTTCGACTACACTGCGTCGATGTGTGATTGACTTCGCTACCCCGACGCGTATCTACAACTTCCGCACCTGTGCATCGAGTGGTAATCCCGTGATCTATAACGACAGTTTTTCTTGGTTTACACGGTAGAAGTTTTTGTTTTGCACTAGCGTAGCCTACCTCGTATCCCAAGACCCCGATCTGCAGATGCCAAGATTACCCGTGGACGAGCAACGGTTCGTTGTGGATGCCATCACGCAACGCACCTCATGTGAGCTGCATACACCACTCGGGAACCTCACCATTAAGGTATACTTATACATAATATTTATGCAATCTTCTCAATCGATCCACGCCTCGGGATCGAAGTTTATTAACTTCTTTATTTCTGCTATATGTACAGGTGGCGTACGGGAGCGCCTTACCAATTCTGGTAGGGCAGACAAGCCATGGCATAGAGATTCCACCTGACTACGCCAGCGTCGGCCTAGAGCAGCTCACTGATAGCCAATATGAAGGCCTAGAGCTTAACCTCCCGGGAGGCGACGGGGAAAGGACACTAGGAGATGCGCTTCACGGGATCATTCTGTGGCGCAAATGCTACATCATCATCCCCGGCCCGGAGGTATCTCCTCAGAGCTCAAGACCGCTCCCCGCAGATCCCCAGCAGCGACCATCTCCTCGAAGCTCAAGACCGTCGTCTCCAACACAACCTGCTCCAGGACCGTTGCTTCCTGCTCGATCAAGGTCTCCATCTCCACCATATCCTGGTGGTGGGAGCAACGACGACAACAACAACACCCCTCCCCGATCACCGTCACCGGGACTAAGAGCAGCCCCGAGAAAGGAACCTGCAGCACCACTTAAGAAGTCGCAACCACCGCCTCCCAAGCCAAGACAAAGAAAGAAGAAAACAAAGGAGTCTCAAGTGACTCATGAGGAACGCTCGGAGCTAATGACTCATGTGGAACGCTGGGCTGAAATCCAAGCATAGGCCAGAGAGTGGTTCAAGAAACAGGCTGAAGACAAAAAAAGGAAGGGAGATGGAGCCACCGCCAAACAGGCTAAAGCAAAAAAAAGGAAGGGAGATGGAGCCACCACCAGTAGATCGAAGAGAATTAATTTTTTATCAGGATGCAAGAAGGAGCCAAGAAGAGGATACCACTACTATCGAATTACGAACGAGCATTAGTCAAGGCTAATGAGAGGAAAAAAAAGAAAGGAAAGTCATCTTCCAGTGGTGCTGTCCCCGACCTCGGGCATCTACCAAAAAAGATGCTAAAAAGATAGCAGCAATGCTCATGGATCAACAGGCACAAGTATTTCAATTCATGGAAGAAACAGGTATGCAACTTGATGAATGTCTAGGGCAAGTTGAGCTGCCAGCTGCACCGCTAGTTGAACTGAGATGGACCTTTGAGGTAGGCAAGTCTCTGGTAAGGCCTGAGTTGGTACGGAAGCTATCAACAAAGATGTACGAATTCCATCAATGATACATGAAATTGTTTGCCCACTCAAGGGAGATGTTCGGCCTTAAGGTAAAACCGATAGATTTTTACGGCGAAGGCGAGAAAGTCCTATGGCTAGAATTCAAGGATATATACAAAGTGTACTATCATGATGCCCTGGACATCTCTCTGATCAGCGTCTGGGTTCTGTAAGTGTTCGTTTATCTACATGTAAATTTTGGCTCATATCATTATTTTTTGTACGTGTGTCACTTTACTAACTTTGTCTTCTATTTTATGTAGGATGCTAATTCAGACGTGCCGACAAGAAGCGTACCTCCATGTTGGCTTCATGAATCCATCCGTAGTTAACCAAAATCAGATACAGGATGCGCCGGACAAAACCTTGGTGGAAGTATACAATTTCCTAGACAAACAAAAATTCAAGGATTTCATACTACTTCCATACAACTTCAAGTAAGTGTGTGTATACCGTCTACTTTTGTTTTCTTTTTCGTTACCTGATTAATGTTAGTTAGCCCTAATACATATGAACATTTACGTATGCAGCTACCACTGGATCTTCATTATAATTGAGCCTGAAATAAGCCACATCACTATCTTCGATTCGTTGAGGAAAGATCCGGTGGAGTACCAAGACATGCAAGAAATGCTAGGCTTGTAATAATTCTGGACCTTTATCTCTATGCAAAAGTTTGTTTCCTAAATTTTCACCTAACACTATATCATTCATTATTTTAATCCACAGCGCATGGAGACAATTCATCAGGACACACAAAGGTCCATTCAAAGAAAAACTTACATGGAACACAGACTTCCCGATATGTATGAAGTCTGCACATTTTGTATTTTCTATAATACAAATATTTCATAACTTATTTTTTTCCCACTGAAGTGCTTAAGACAGGAACCTAGGAATAATCTATATGGCTACTATGTCTGTGAGCACATGCACAGTTTTGCGGGACCCAAGGGAAAGACGCCGCCGCACAAGTATAAAGTACGTAAAATAAAACTATAAATAGTTAATTATTTTCTACCTCCTTATATTTAATTGTTCGTGTAAAATTCACATGTTTCCAAATTATAGATGTTAAATATTCAACATGGACTCTTGAAGAAGGAAAGAGTAGCGGCAATATGTGAAGGTCTCATTGGATTCCTGATGGATGAGGTGGTAAATCCACAAGAAGAATTTTATTACGATGGATGAAATTTAGACGCTCCGAGCAACACCTTAAAAGATCGTAGATAGTTTGATTTGTATAATACGCTAAGATTTATATAGTATGCTAAGAATTGTATATATATATATACTAAGAATTGTATATATAGTAATTGTATAAATACTAGTTTGATTCGTTTAAATACCAGTTTGATTTCATTATAAAAAAAGTCTCAACTACTAAAGGTTAACTAAAGAGGTACGTACATGATGCATGAAATTACAGGTGCTATGCAGGCGCCTGCATAGCGCGCGCCTGAAATTTCAAGCAGGACATTAGTCCTAGTTGGAAAACCCAACCGTGACTAAAAGGGGCTCCCTTTAGTCCCGGTTGGTAAAATCAACCGGGAGTAAAGGGCCCCATCCCGCGCCTGGTGTGGGAGGCCCTTTACCAACCGGGACTAAAGGGAGGCTTTAATCCTGATTGAACAACCTGGGACTAAAGACCACCTTTTGTCTGAATTGGTTTATCCCAGAGGGGAGATTTGCTCCCTACCAACAAGGAATAAATGCTAGTTTTCCACCGGTGTTAAGAAATTGACATTACCGATAGGTAAAACAAACAGTCAGGAAACGAATCCCCAACCTGAGTCATGTCGATCAAGCTTCACAGTTGCCGACAGTTCGGTAAGATACAGTCAGCAATAGATTTACCGACCACCAGTCGGCAAATGGGGGAATGCCCAACAAAGAGTGCCCGACGGGAGGTTGCCGACGGTATACGCTCGGCTATTGTCTTTGCCGATTATGGCCAACGGTTGAATAACTGTTGACCATTCTTATGATTCTAGTAGTGATTGAAAATGAACTTCGTGTCCATGAAGTTCCTTGGAAGCAGCTCTGGGATGGAGGACATGACGTGTGCGTAATATCGGGGTAACTTGGTGGCAATTTCACGGTGCTGACCCTCATGATAAGCAGCAGCCGATTCTTTTACTCATCAGACACTGCAAAGTACCATTCGTGTGGTGGTGGAGCTGTGGTGCATGGCTCCATCTACCAGGGTTCAAATCTTGATGTCTATCTGTTTAGATGTTCATGAATTTAACAGCATTATATTGTGCATTCTGTAGTTGGTGTAGGACCAAAAGTTAAGACTCCATAATCTAAAAAAGACAGTGCACTGCAATTATATATGGTAGTTAGTTGGAATGTGCTAGATCAGCATACAATGCCAGGAACTGTTATAGCACACCATCAAGGTGCAAATGAAGCTATCCCATCAGTCACATTTATGCCCACGGCCAGTGCATTTTGAGGGAGGAAACACTCTCAGTCTCACTCCTCAAATTATCAGGTACGCTTACAAAATATTGAAGCCCTCTGCACCGACTGATTATAGAACTAACTTCGTATATATTATCAGCTGACTCAGGGCACAGGACGATACGCTACACCCAGAGTGCCCCCGCATTGCGCAGAAGAGGGACGAGGTTGCCGCTTAGGTGGAGCGACATGACCTTGTCTGTGGAGCCGACGAGCCTGCCGCCGATGAACACTGCTGGCACACCGGTGCTGCGGCCCAGCAGCCTCGCCAGCGCCTTCTCCATCTCGTTTCCCCGCGGGTCCTCGTCCAACTCCACCACCGTTGCGTTCACCCCGAGCTCACGGAAGAGCTGCGTCACTGTGTGGCACATGCAGCAGGAGCTCGTGCTGAAGATCACCACCGCACGCTGAGCTGCCAGCCTTGTCACACGGTCCATCGATCAGGTGGTCTTGTTCGCGGGGGGAGGGGGTTGAAGAGCCCTTGAAGAGCTAAAGCGAAAATGTAGGCTAGAAGATCTCAGATTGCTTCTTGTATGATTTTTTGAGTACTTGCGCTTTGCATATGACTGGTGTATGGAGGCTGGTTTATATAGGCATGGAGAAGTGATGGCAAAATTGGGTTTTGCAGCGATCCGACAGGTACGGTGCAGGAAGGGTTTGGATAATGTTCAGGCTTCTTCCTTAGCTTGCGACTCCCATAAAAAGGATTAGTGTGGAATATGGAATATTTGGACGGCAACAGCGGTGCAGCAACCTGATGCCGAGATGGATCGTCCTTGGATGTTGATAAGGCCAAGGGATCTTCCTTTTTGTAGTTCTAGGCTATCCTATTCGACAAGTCAGAAGAGAGAGAATGAGATGTAGAGGAGAGAGATACTGATGAGATCATTTTCGTTTAGTAGTCTAGAATATGTGCAAGTTTGGTAAAATGTGGAACATTCAACAGAAGTATTTGCAACAGTATGTAACACCGCTATGGAATCAGAATAAGATGTAACTAGGAGTCGCTGAAACAAGTTGCCGTAATTCACTGATCAAATCCATTTGAAATACAAGTCTTCGCTTTTTCCCTTTTTCAATACCAAAATACCAACAATAACACTGTGAAGAAATGAATACTGGTCTTATTAGAGTAGAGATCAGGACAGAACTTTGTTAAAATACCATTTTAGATTCATACGAAGTCTAAATTGAAGTAGTTTCATATTTTTCTGCCAGCTTTTCATAGCAATCTAATGCATATTTGAAATGTAGTGATTGGGCCATTCAATACTAATCTTTCAGGTCTTTGTTAGGGTATGTCTGTGAAGTGTGGAATGAACTCAAGTTCATCAGAAATAACACTATGGCGGTTTTAGTTTGATACTTCTTTCCAACTAGTTGGTAATTTACTAAACCTAGCAATACCATTGTTCAAGCAAATGAACTTCACGTGTGCATAATTAAGTACATAACAACATCACCCTATGGACTCCGCTAAAACCACAAGTGCCAAGTCGTACATGAAATCTGGTCAGCGTCAAGCCAAGTCAGCATGGAGGAGACAAATTCTATACAAAGACACGATGAATAGCACAGCGTACCAATGTCATCTATGACTGGTTCTTATATATCCTGTATGTCTAGAATCACACCAAAAGCAAGCCCCCCACACCTCATCAGATATGCAGGGTATGTGATGCCACGCTCCCAGGTCGCTTTTTTTATTAAAATATTTTTAAAAAATTTCAATACTGGCCATAGAGGTGGCATTTTGTATGGATAAGGAGCATCTCAAAAAAGGTAAGAATCTAGGCAAAGTGTGGCAGCTTATAATTTGCTACTGGAAAGGAACCATGTGACACGTGGTTATGATATTTACATGGCAAGTGTGGCTACTCAAATCAAAAATCTTACAAAGAAATTTTAGTGGTCCGCTGACGGAATAATGGCATTTTGGCATTCCCTGCTTTGGTCAAATCACTCGTATATGCATTCGTGGTCAACAATATTAATTAGAAACAATATTGGAGAACGAAGAGTTTCTGGACTCGTGCTGTGATAGGTCAAGCTGCAGATGACACTTAAGTTGATCTCCATCGAGTGGGGAATATCTGGCTCACACGTAATCAGTAATTAAAATAACCGTCAGTTAATCTAAGGTTCTATTTGTTTGAGATTATAATCCACCTAGATTATATGAGTTGAATTATGGGTCATGGTTGCTATGATCAAAGACCATCCTGGGACAAAAATAATCTGAAATAAGCTAGTCTTGAACAACTTATTTCAGATTATTTGTGGTTCCAAAGTGATGTTTTACCCTACTACTCTTGGACCATAATTCAGCTTATATAATCTAGGAGGGAAACAAACGTACCCTAAATCATGTATTCCCTCTCAAGTGTTTAAAAATAGACCCTGAAACATAACTTTAAGTATGTTACGATATACGGAGTAGTAGTAAAATCAGCTATTCCGCCCTATCGAGTGACAGAGGAGTTAAAACGGCAAAACTGCCTCTTTACTCTTTCATTAGGAAAGTAGATTCAGAGTCTGACGAAGTATAACAAAGATTTTATCTGTCTATTAATTGTGAAATAGCAGCATCTTATGGCAAGTAAAAGTGCTTTCAAAAGGCAATATGCAATGCCTGAAACATTATCCTATCATTATTAACTGATAAATTAACTGATAAAGATTAGTTCTTAGTAGTTACTGGAACCATAGTTATTAGAACCGAACTGTCGAACCGATCTAGTGCTCGGTTCAATGGTTCATTGGTCCAACCGTTGAACCACTGGTTTAAAGCGGTTCAAAATGCTGCGGAATGCACCTTCAGTACCGAGTCCTAACCCCCCTTAGTACTGGTTATGCAATCGGTATTGCTATATCGGTACTAAAGAGGGTCCTTTAGTACCGGGTCATATAACCGGTACTAAAAGGGTATATAGTACTAATCTGTTTTTTTGCAAAAACAAACGCATCGTCACAAGTCACACGATTTTCATGTGTAATATGCGCGTGCGCAGTCCGTGGGATTCAAACCCGCGACCTCCAACCTCATGTGATCCTTCCTTACCACTCCACCTACACAATACATGTGATGGATGTGGATATGATTTTCTTTTGAAGTAACCCGTGAAGAGACTTTTAGTACCGGGTCGTAACACCACCCGGTGTTAGGACCTGGTACTAAAAGTTCTAGGCCTATTAGTACCGGATCATAACACCACTTTTTAGAACCGAGTGGTGTTACGATCCAGTACTAAAAGACCTCGGGGGACCCCCAATTTTGGACCCGGTGCTAATGGTAACATTAGTAACGGGCTAAAAAGCTACCGGTACTAAAGTCGAGGACGAATGCTCATATTTCTAGTAGTCTATCACAAGTGACAACATGCATGGTGCGATGGTAAGTTCCTCCATCCTGATGCTTCCGGGCAGTCCAAACGGTTTATCCTGGTTCAATTGCACAATCGGTCTTTTACGTGGATCGGCCTGGCGGAGGCTTCGGTTCCTAGTTATTCTGGTTGGACCACCGATCCGGTCCTAACGGTCCTAATAACTAGGATTGGAACTATCCATTGACAACGACCAGGCTTGGACCGATTGGTCATCAGGACCTTAGTGCACCTAGCCTAAGAGGTCGCAGGTTCAATTCCTAGTGGGGATGAATTTTGGTGGGTTTTCCAAGATTTATTCCTAGGTTGCTATGGGCATGCGCATGTGTTCAGTGGTACTGCACGTTTCCCATGTCTTCAATCTCTTCTCCAGTGGTACTGCACGTTTCCCGCAAAACTAGGGTGGGCTATGGCCCTTACAAGTATTAGGAACTCCCTCTGTACACAAATGTAAATATTTGTGGAATTTTAAGAGCAGATTAAGGAGGAAGGGAAATGATTGTGTTGCCCTTCAATCAATCAGGAAGACTACAAAGATGCAATTAATGCCTGCCTTTTCGGATAACCAATCACCAAGAGTAAATTAATGATAAGGGAGGGAGCTAGAGGGGTGGACTACGCTGATGGAGCGTTATTATTTTCGGTCCCTTAAGTTTAAGTTTAGTACTGATGATGTGAACGGGCTTGGGACCGGTTGGTCACCAGAAGCCCAAGTAGAACCAGCTTTAGTAGGAGGTTCCAGATTCGATCTCCTTCAGAAACTGATTTCAAGAGGATTTTTCCTAGACTGTTACAGCCTGAACACGTGCTAGGAACTAGTATCCGAGATCATATATTCAAAGCAAGTATGTAAGTGTAAGATGTAGGTCTTAACTTACGCATAGGTGTGTGTGGGGTGTGTTGGGTGTGTTTTTGTATAAGTTCAGATACTACAACTTGTACTTTAATAAGCGAGGCTACTAAAAAAAGTTTACTACTGATGGCCCCACATGGTTTCACCTGAAGCTCCGCCATTGGCATTATCTTGCAAATAATAGAACAAGAAAAACATCTCCAGCCATGCTCCCTTTAATCTGTCAAATCTGTTTATCCTATTACGCACATCCTTGAGAAAGATGCCATATTGCCATGCTTCTACGCTGCAATATCCAAGGTCCCTTCATGGCGTCAACTGTGTTATCTCATTGAGCATCACAAAAACTGCCATCCTTTTTTCTAGCTAATTCTCACGATGAATAGAATCTTTAATTTGAGATCACATTCACAAATGATGTATTTCAAATGACAAGTGCTGAATAATCTAAAATTGCAAACTGCTGTCACTGACTATCGGCCATCACAATAAATTGTTGAAGTAGACGCTTTGAATTGACCTAAACACAGAAGTCAAACACAAGAAGTAAAGAATGAATGCAAATGCTGAATGGTTGTATTTTTGTTCTATTTTCTTTTTGTTTTTACATTTCTATTAATTTTTTTCATCTATTCTTGGCTTCTGAGTTATATGTATAGCCCCGTCCTTTGAGTTAGTCAAGAGCTAGTGGACACTTGTGTGGCCTAACCTTGATAAACGGAACAATTCGCGAAGCATATATGCAGAAGTCTCATCAAGAATAATTTCAAGATAATGGTAGCTTTTCTGAACCTATGATTTGTAGAATTGCAGTAAAAGAAAAGAAGTTGCAAGGTATATCAAGTCATCAAAACTCACTATATAAATTGTAACTAGTGAGTTGAATGTGGGAGTTAGGTTGTGTGGTGTACTACGGGACAATAATAAATATCACGGTAATTAACAACTTGAGTGTTTAGAAATGAAGAGTGATTGTCCTCAAATATGAGGGCTGGAGCATTTTTGGCTAATGCAAAATTTTCAGTCAAAAGTAACCTTAAAAGAAGACTTAGTCAGAAGTACTGATGGAACCAACTTTTATTTGATCATGCTACCAGTTATCTTATCTGCACGGAATCCTCATTTACTAAGATCTGAAACCGGTGGTGAACTTAATTTGACAAAGAACCAATGGGGCCAAGCTATGGGTTAACCTGATCATCCACATGACATTTTAATAGTATGACTAGGATTTACTAGTATGGCATGAGGAGATATGAGAGAATAATATATGGACAATCAGTTCATGTTCTACGTTGAATTCATTATCCAAGCATTCATTTCCTATCCTCAAGATAGTGTGCCTTCCATTATATGAAAACAGTAATCCTCAAGAAACTAGGTGACTTTAATAAAAACACAATCCATAAGGTATAATCCAGCATGGTAATCTGGTCCTCTGCCTTCCCCATGGATACAAGTTTACAAGGATTCATCCATCCTTTAAGCGTGCGAGCTTGTCATCGTTCTCGAATGGAAAAAAATAAAGAGCAGGGAAAAAAGGCACTGAACAACGCATCTCGATTTTCCTAACAAGTAAAGAGCAGGGAAGCTTGACCATTTATGGTTGTGTTTAATTCCATCCAAACAAGAGCCTTGCTCATGCGTGCTCTCAGCCTCTGTAGCCTTGTATTCTCTTCTGTACTGTCTGCAGAAATAATGCAAACGAACAACAAAAAAAGGTTCAATTTCTCTTATTTATTTTCGAATTTCAACAAAAAGTAGGTACCACTAATTAAAAATATTTTCTACAATTCAAATATAAAGTAACTGTAGTAAAGAGAACATTATGAACAAAACCAGTGGAGCACTAGAATGTGGACGGGAACTGTACAGCATTGCATTGAAGGAAATTAAATTTGTTAATTATTACTGTTAGAAATCTAGGCATAATTTGATATATTTTAATTCCAAAATTAAACATGTAAAAACATTAACATTATCATGACTTCATGACTGAAGTGAGTGAATTAGAATATGTGCGTGTGTTCATGTTTAGCACAAACTTAAGCATGAACAGAATGAAATCGAAAAGGTTTGGTTTGTACCCTTGGACAGGGCTAGTGCCGGAGGCACCGGATGCGTCATTATCATCTCGAGATTAGTCATACTAATTGAGTTGATGTAGTTGTACAAGCCAATCTAGGAAGAGGTACGCAGTGTAGTCTCTCGAACGACACCGGGAAGTAGATGAAGTAGTCGTACAGGCCATTGGGATGTAGACGACGTAGTCGTTCAGGGAGCAAGCAAGCAGTCGCGTGGAGACGCTTCCCAAAAACCTGATTGCTCACTATCCCGTGTAGGACCTTCA
The DNA here is from genome assembly GCF_000263155.2 of Setaria italica. Taxonomy (NCBI): domain Eukaryota; kingdom Viridiplantae; phylum Streptophyta; class Magnoliopsida; order Poales; family Poaceae; genus Setaria; species Setaria italica. The sequence goes on along the minus strand of NC_028454.1, from coordinate 16,626,641 downwards.
GCATGTAGGGTTTCGGAGGCCTGCTCTTGCTAGGATTGTGTGCGCAGTGCTAGCGATAGGGATGCAAAGACAGCAGCTGAAAACAAAGGAGGAGAGGGAGAGATCTCCTGAAAAGGAGTACCTAAGTGTTGTTGTGTCTGGTGCGAGTTGAGAAGGAAGGGTGCCCCGTTATATAAGCATGCAGGGAAAGAGGGGAGGATGAATTTGGACATCATTAGGTGGAGCAATGACCATTAACGCATCGGTTATTGGTAACGGACACAATCAAATCACCACCATCAATATGTCAGTCATCAACACCATTAATAGAGCAGCCATTAATCTCGATTGGTGCAAAAACTTCCCATTCCACGCAGCACATCACGCTCGGCTCGCACCGCACCGCCCGCCTGGTTGCGTCGCGTCTGGCTGGTCGGCCGTGCCGCACGCCATGTCATGCCTCTCCCATGGCCTCGGCTCGACTCGGCGAGGCGAGCGACTGCGCACGCGCGTGGCTCGCCAACTCCCTTCTTTTAACTTCACATAGGGTGTGCAATCAGTCCACCTTTTAAGTTGATTAGAATTCTCCTCAACAACCAATGTGGTATTAACCACTTTTGACTCCCTAGCATTTATTAGTGGGCTTTAATTCTTTTCATCGAATTATTGAATAATTGGGCCAAGCCATATATTCCAACAATCCCCACCAAGAATTTCAAGCCACACTAGAAATGCTCTCAAATCCAATGTAATCTTTGATATACTAGTATTTCAATGAAGACCGTTAAGTTGAACATCCATCTAGAACTAAGGTTACAATTATTCACAACTAAACAATGGATTATGCCTTGAATTGTCAGTCTTGTGCAAACAAGCTTGGCCAAAGCCCTTTCACTGATACTAGGCTGCGAAAGCATCCCCGCGGTTTGGAGCTTATAAGTCATACTCGAGGCCTTTCATGGATTTCTAGAGATCACCCAATCTCATAGACTATAACCAATAGTCAGACCCACATAGGTGTATTTCTCAAAAGATGTTCTGTAGGACAACGTCCTTGCTTCAAAGTAAACAACACCCTTGTTTCTAAGAAGCCACTTGGAACAGATTAAGGCCCCCTTTGGTAGGGCTTCAGCTGGGGCTTCTCCACCCGTAGAAGCCGAAGCCCTACCAAACAATCTTCACCAAAATGGCTTCGGGGAAGAAGCCCCTCTGAACCCGCTCTCTGGAGCCATTTGATGGAGAAGAAGCCCAAAAAACCGGCTCCCCGCGGCTTCTTCCCGTCGTTCCCACCCTTGCCCTCAGGGAGCCCGCGGGTGGAGGTAAAGGGTACGGTAGAGGCGGTCTGGCGGTGCAGTGGAGTCGGAGCAGCGAGGTGGAGGCGGAACGGCGTGGTGGAGGTGGCCTGGCGGCGCGGCGCGGCGCGGCGCTGGAGGCAGAGCGGCGTGGGGATGGAGGCGTGGCGTGGTGGAGGGCAGGGACGGCGGCGCTAGGGGCTGGCGGCGGAGCGGAGGCACTGGGGCGGCCGGCGGTGGAGCGGAGGTGAGCGGAGGCGCTGGGGCAGCCGGCGGTGGAGCGCAGCACTGGATGAGCGGATAAGGCAGGCAGAGGCGTTGCGAGCAGATAAGGCTGGCGGAGGCGGATAAGAATTAAAGGAAAGAGAAAAAAAGAAGGGAGAAAAAAGAAAAAGGAAAGAAAAAAATAAGGAAGGGTATTATGGACATTTCATATTTTTATCCATGTTACTCATTTAGGAAAAGCTGTTTTGCCAAACGTTTTTCCATCCAGATTAGGTGAAGCCAAAAAAAGCTGTTTCATCAAAGAAGCCACAACCACAGCCATTTTAGCCACAGCCGCAGCCCTGCCAAATGAGCCCTAAGGTATAAATCAGCTTGCCATACAGAATTAGAAGAGATGCATCTTCACTAGAATGAGCCTTTTACAAAGGATCTCTTCTCTCAGTCAGACTATAGCTTGTTTCACCACTCTACTTCATGGGATCTCCAATCACATAGAGCAGGTTACCATTATAGAAAAACTCAGGTAGGTCTCAAGCCCAATTCCATAGATGCATTGTCAATCATGTTTCCTGAAAGACCCTTTGTGAATTGATCTGCCCAGTTCTTAGCTGTTTGGATATAATCAAGGCTATCACTCCGGAGTTTCTCAATTTCCTGACAGACTTCAACTCACTCTTTACATGCCTAGATGACTTCATGTTATCCTTTGAACTGCTCACCTTGACAATCACAATTTGATTATCATAGTTCATTAGGATAGCTAGTATCAGTTTTTCAACTATCGGCAAATCCATAAGGAGATCACGAAGCCACTCGACCTCAACAGTGCAGTATCTACTATTGTGAGTTTTGCTTCTATTGTTGACCTCGTTAAGATGGTCTTCTTGCAAGACTTTCAGGAAACAGCACCACCTCCAAGGGTAAACACATATCCACTTGTGGCTTTTATCTCATTAGTATCAGAAATCCAATTCGAATCACTATAACCCTCTAGTACCCTTGGGTACCCAGTATAATGAATCCCATAGTCCATAGTACCTTTTAAATAGTGCATTACTCTTTCAAGAGCATTCCAATGATCATCTCCCGAATTTGAAACAAACTGGCTTAGTTTGCTCACAACAAACAAGATATCAGGTCTCGTAGCGTTAGCTAAGTACATAAGTAAGCATATGATCTAGGAGTATCTCAGCCTTAATACTTTACTAGCATCATAAGGTGCAGGACGCTGAGGATTCGGTTAGCCGATTTCTAGCGCCAACACACTTTTGGCACGCCCGGTGGGACCGATACAACCACTACTATGTCGAAAGCTGCCGAAGTCTCGGAAGACAACGTCATCGAAGTGACAGAAGCAGACCTCAGGGACGACCAGAGGGAAGAATTGGAGAAGCAGATGGCATACTACCGGAAGACATGTCCGCAATCCTTCAGTCGTACCAGGAGCGGAGAAACTGTCAAAAAGACTCCGTTTCCAACTCCCCGCTAGATCACAATCACCAAGGACTCGGACAAGATGTCCGAGATGGTTCAACAATCTGTCTATCAAGCTTTCTTTGATCAATCCCCGGTGATTTCTAATACGGTATACAATGCCGTCATCAGCTCCTTGGCTAGCGGCGTATCCCAAGGGTACCAAGGGCCGGCATATGCTCCACCAATTACGGCCCTGACCAGGAGTTATTCAAGTACACCTTATTCGGCTCCTCAGCCGATCCAAATTCCAATTGGAGGACCCAGCGCTTCCTCATCTTCGATCCCTCTGGGGTCTAACGACGCGCAATATCTCCAGCCGCGTCCCGTTCAGTTGTCCTCCGCGCAGTTTCCTCCTTTGAATTCAACGCCTTGTGGGGCACCATCAGTGACGGCCGTCCAGGATAAATCGGCCAGCCATGGAAGTCCTCAACTCCAGGCATCTTTCCAAGTGGCCGTTAGGCCGACGATGCCACAGTATCAGCGTGTCACACCGGAGATGAGCAGGGGGGCAGAAGCAACGGAAGTACTTCGGGGCGTTGCGCCGCTCGTACTGTATGATGAAGCGGCCAACTTATTCAAACAGCCGACCCCGACTACACAGCCGGCTATGACACATCAGGCGCCGCACGCTTTCGCTCATCACCCTGTCATCCCACCGCCAGTATACCAACACGCGCCGGTTCCCCAGCCGATAGTCCACCAGCAACAGCCAGACTGGACGGCACGCATTGCTGAGGTGATTCAAGAGCAATTCCGTTTAAAACCGAAGGTGCAGACCTACACATACAAGACACCATACCCGCCTACATATGACTTACTGTCGTTTCCCAATCGGTACAAAGTTCCAGATTTCACTAAGGTTTCGGGGCTGGATGACACCTCAACTGTGGAACACGTGAACAGATTCATCATCCAATGCGGGGAAGCAGCGGTGCAAGATGCTCTACGGGTGCGCCTTTTCTCATCATCCCTGTCTGGGTCGGCCTTTCAGTGGTTCACTACATTACCGCCCAATTCGATAATTACGTGGGCTGATCTGGAAAGGCAATTTCATAAATACTTCTACGCCAGAATACATGAGATGAAGCTGTCCAATTTAACCAGCCTCAGACAGAGAAGCGACGAGCCGATTTCCTCATATGTGCAAAGGTTCAAGGAAATCAGGAACAAGTGCTACTCCCTAGCCCTGACCGATGCGCAATTGGCCGATATAGCTTTCCAGGGTCTCCTGCCTCATATCAAAGAAAAATACGCTTTGCAGGAGTTTGAGAGCTTAAGCCAAATCGTCCACCGACTGTCTGGTCAAGAAGTACGCCCTTTTGATCCACAGAGGAACTTCCAGAAGAAGGTGGCATACTTAGAAGAGTTTGAAACGGAAGAAGAAATAGAGATCGGCCTTGCAGAATGGATTAAAGGGAAAAAGCCGATATCATGTCCATTCGGAAAGAAGGAGCCGGAAACGTTCGGATTTGACACGTCAAAGGCCGATAAAATCTTCGACCTTCTCCTCCAGGAAGGAAAGATCAAACTCTCACCGTACCATATGATTCCATCTGCCGAGCAGCTGAAGAAGATGAAATATTGCAAGTGGCATAACGCCACCTCCCATGATACGAATGAATGCAAAATCTTCCGGCAGCAGATATAGTCGGCCATCGAGCAAGGCAGACTCAAATTTGAAGTTCCAACAAAACCAGCCAAGCCGATGAAGATCGACCAGCACCCCTTCCCCACCAACATGGTTGACACGGGAAAAATTTGCTCCAAACCAAGGTGCTGATGTCCGAATCGGCTAAAAAGAGCGGCGCCGTGGACCTCAGAAATCAAGCGGCGCCCGAAGACGTCAAGGGGAAACGGAGGATGAAGGACGATGGTGACAGATCATGAGAACCACGCAGGCCCATTACTTCCCAATTTCTGCTCAACAAATATCAACGGCAACATGAACGTTCAAGATCCCGGGAAGAGGCGATGCGGCGACATGAAGATCATTGGCGATGCCCGTTCTTCATCCACTGTTGGGAAAGCAACCTCAGGTTGCCATCGGCCGATAATTGCCCTGAATGAGACGGCCTGTATCGTAACAATCGGCCATTCAGGAGGTCTCGCTCCAGAGATGGAAGACCAGAGCCGATCAGCAGGAACTGGTGCGAACAAGAAGACCGACGCCCTCCTGTGCGTGATCGGCTGGGGGGCAGAAGTGACCGATATGACCGGTCGGAAGACAGGCGTGAGCGGAACGATAGGCCGGGGGGTAGATTCGATCGACACAATCAGCCAGAAAACAAGGTCAGCGTTCACAACCGACTCGAAGAGATGGCCGATGCTTGGGTATCAGACGAGAACCCCTTAGGACGCGAACAAGAATGGGAACGCGCCAGGCCACGAAACAAACCAGTGAACCCCAGGTGGTGCCCCGATGGATTGACCAAGTCTCAAAAACGAAGAATCCAACGTCTCCGCCAGTGGGAACAGCAGGAAGAAGAGCAACGGCATACGGCGGACGAGAAAAACGGCAGGTCTCAGATCTGGCGCCCCAAAAGAAACGACAGGGGAGGTGACGAATCAGCAGCCGACATCGGCATGGTTTTCATACTGCCGATGGAATTCATGACTCCTGCCGACCGACAGAACATGTCGGCAATAGAAGAGCAGATGGCACAATTGGCTTTGGAGCCAATGAAAGCCACGTTCGAGAAGCCCGAAGATGACAAACGACAACACCTGAAGGCATTGTTCCTTAAAGGGCATGTCAACGGCCGGCCCATCACAAGATTACTAGTAGATGGAGGAGCTGCGGTTAACATCATGCCGTACGCCATGTTCCGGAAGCTAGGGAAGAGTGATGACAACCTGACCAGGACAGATATGATGCTCAAGGACTTCGAAGGCAACGTGTCCCCCGCCCGCGGCGCACTCTGCGTCGACCTCACCATCGGCAGTAAGACCCTTCCTACTACTTTCTTTATTATTAATGGCAAAGGGTCCTACAACATGCTACTCGGCCGAGACTGGATACATGCAAATTGCTGCATCCCGTCTACGATGCACCAATGCCTCATGCAATGGGTCGGCGATAATATCGAGGTGGTCACTGCCGATTCCGCATACAGCGTCGCGGCGGCCGACGCGCAGCAGTGGAGCTGCGAGAACATCAAGTGCATATCCGGGAGAATATGGGACACTAATTTCCTGAAAGTGTCCGATTTTGGCCTGCAGCCGATCCGAGCAGTCGGCTCCGAAGATTCAGACTAAATGGATCAGTTCGCCCGAGAAGATGGAAAGCTAGGACACAGGTTCACGTTGGGCCGATTCATTAGAAATGATAGACTTAGGCGATGGCACCAAACCAAGGCCGACATATATTAGTGCAAATTTGGATCCGGAATACAAATGTAAATTGACAAATTTATTAAGAGAATTTAAGGATTGCTTTGCTTGGGAATACCATGAGATACCCGGATTAGACCGATCTATTGTCGAGCATCGGTTACCCATAAAGCCGGGGTATCGGCCGTATCAACAGCGTGCACGGCGGTGTAATCCTAAAATCCTACCTGACATAAAGGCCGAAATAACGCGGCTAATCGAAGCAAAATTTATTATGCAATGCCGTTATGCCGAATGGATCTCCAACATTGTACCAGTATATAAGAAGAACGGAAAGCTCCGCGTATGCGTCGATTTCAGGAACCTCAATCAGGCCACGCCAATGGACGGATACCCTATGCCGACGGCCGATGCGCTGATAGATGCCGCCGCGGGACACAAGGTTATTAGTTTCATGGATGGAAACGCTGGATACAATTAGATACTAATGGCCGAAGAGGACATATCCAAGACGGCCTTCAGATGCCCGGGTCACCTTGGTTTATTCAAGTGGGTGGTAATGACTTTCGGTTTGAAGAACGCCGGTGCTACATATCAGCGAGCCATGAATTACATATTTCACAAACTTATCGGCATACTGGTAGAGATTTACATCAACGATGTCATAGTCAAATCAAAAGGACACCAGGAGCATCTGGCCAATTTACGGCAGGTACTGGAGTGCACGAAGAAACACGGGCTGAAGATGAACCCGAATAAGTGTGCCTTCGGTGTATCCGCCGGACAATTCTTAGGATTCATGGTTCATGAGCGGGGAATAGAAATCAACCGGAAGACCATAGCGGCCATCAATAAGGTCATGGCCCCGCAGAATAAAACTGAGTTGCAATCTCTAATCGGCAAGGTGAATTTCATCAGAAGATTCATATCTAATCTGTCTGGGCGTATCCAAGCCTTCACACCATTGTTAAAGTTGAAACCCGACCAAGCGTTCATATGGGGAGAGGAGCAACACAAGGCATTAGAAGATATCAAGTAGTACTTGGTCTCACCACCAGTATTGGTCCCACCTTGAATTGGTAAGCCGTTTAAACTATATTTATCAGCCGATGAACGAGCTATCGGGTCGGCTCTGGTCCAGGAGTTCGAGGGAAAGGAACGGGTAATATATTATGTCAGTAGAAGACTTTTGGACGCCGAAACAAGGTATCCCCCAGTAGAGCGGCTATGCCTATGCCTTCACTTCTCATGCACCAAACTCAGGCACTATTTGCTATCGGCAGAATGTGTAGTCGTATGCAAAGACGACGTGGTAAAATACATGCTGTCATTGCCAATTTTGAAAGGACGAATCGGAAAGTGGATCTTGGCTTTATCGGAATTCGATCTTCGATATGAATTGGCAAAAGCCGTCAAGGGTCAGGTCATGGCCGATTTCATTGCCCAGCACTGCGGACCAGAGGCTACCTTCATGGAACCAGTGCCTTGGACCTTATACTTTGATGGTTCATCATGTGGGGCTGGATCAGGAATCGGCATCGTCCTCATATCGCCTCGGGGGGCAAGCTATGATTTCTCTCTCCCGATAGAAGCATCCGCCACTAACAATCAAGCAGAGTACCGAGCTGTGTTGAAGGGGTTACAATTGTTAAGGGAACTCAAGGCTGATGCTATCGAAATTTTTGGGGATTCCATGCTTATCGTGGACCAATTAACAGGAAGGTCCGAATGCAAGGATGATGTGTTAAGGATTTATTACGAGGATTGCCTGCAGCTTCTGAAAGAATTCAAGTCCGTGGTTATTGAGCACATCCCTAGGAATCACAACGAGGATGCCAACAAACTCACCCAACATGCATCTTGATATCGGCCGATTCAAGGCGCCATGGCTCTGGAACTCGCGGTCGATGACTGGCGAAAAGAGATCGCCGATTACCTGAAAGATCCATCTAAGAAAGTGGATCGACGGATACGATTTCATGCTACAAAATATGTGTTACTAGAAGACAACTTGTTCTACCGAACGATTGATGGCGTCCTACTCAAGTGTCTAGGAACAGAAGAGGCGAAGACTCTGATGGGAGAAATCCACGAAGGAGTATGTGGGGCCCACCAGTCGGCACATAAGATGAAATGAATGATCAGGAATTATGGGTACTACTGGCCGACGATCCTCGAAGATTGCTTCAAATATTATAAAGGATGCCAGGATTGTCAGAAATACGGGAATGTTCAACGTGCGCCCACATCGGCCATAAATCCTATTATCAAACTGTGGTCGTTCAGAGGTTGGGGAATAGACCTCATCGGGCAAGTTTATCCTCCGTCAAGCAAAGGGCACAAGTTCATTCTGGTAGCCACAGATTATTTCACCAAATGGGTGGAGGCGATTCCGCTAAAGGCCGTAACATCGGCCGCTATGGTTGACTTTGTAAGGGACCATATCATCTACCGTTTCGGCATTCCCCAGACTATCACGACCGATCAAGGGACGATGTTTACATCAGGAGAATTCGAAGAGTTCACGGCCGATATGGGGATCAAATTGTTCAACTCCTCTCCGTACTATGCCCAAGCTAATGGTCAGGCCGAATCTTCCAACAAAGGGATAATTAAGTTAATCAAGAGGAAGATAGAAGAACAGCCGAAAAAGTGGCATTTATGTCTGACCGAAGCCCTATGGGCATATAGGATGGCTTGCCACGGGGCCACCAAGATGTCCCCTTATCAGTTGGTGTACGGTCACGAGGTAGTACTACCATCGGAATTGAGGATAGGGTCGAGACGCACTTCGCTCCAAGATCAGTTGACGGCCGATGACTACTCCTCACTCATGAAAAGGGAACTTGATGACTTGGTTGGCCAACGATTGAGAGCTTTGATCAGTATTGAAGAAAACAAGAAGAAAGTGGCCAGATGGTATGATAAGAAGGTCAAGGTCAAACAGTTCTCTCCGGGGGACTTGGTATGGAAGTTAGTGCTGCCGATCGGGTCAAAGGATCCTAAATTCGGTAAGTGGTCCTCTACGTGGGAAGGGCCGTATAAAATTGGCCGATGTGCTCCGGGAAACGCTTATATTCTGGAAACGATCGAAGGAGAAGAGTTTACTAGGGCTTTGAACGGAAGGTACTTGAAAAGGTACTACCCTAGTATATGGGTCGGAGCATAAGAATCGACCATGATGAACAAACACATAGCCAATACAAGAAGAATCGCCTAAAGAGAAAACATAATCGTCCAAATCGGTCGATTTATTATTCGGCACGGACGATGGCTTACACGCCCGACGCAGTACAAGTCTCCCTCAGAACAAAAAATAATTAACCACGCCTCTTCTTAAGTTCTCTCTCGACCCGACCTAGTTCTATCAGAAGACGGATGTGCCGTTCTTCTATATCTTTCATCGCGGCTTCCGCTTCGACTTGACGGGGAAGAGGATGACTCCGGTCCATTGCCGGACGTGATGCCCCTGCTGCTGCATCTTCAAGAGCGATTTGACGTGGAAGCGTGTGGCTCCTGTCGGCTCGAGGTTGCCTGTAGTCGTTGCCATCAAGGAAGTCCCAGATCCGTTGGACATCGGCAGGGACGTGCTCCTTGAGTTCTTCACGATGAACCCTGATTAGATCCTTGTCTTCTTGTGACAATGGTTCATCGGAGTACACGAGCCCGATGGCTCGTTCGAGTTCAGGGCTAAGGCCCCGCGGCTGGGAAAAGCAACAATGTATAACCACCGAAGATGGGATTCTTTTCAGAGGAATTAAACTGAGAAAAAAGGACGGCGGCAAATCTCTTACCTGATTAACAGAGGAAAACGAAGAGGATGAAAAAGACATGACTGCAGAGCACACCGACGGAAACAAGTCAGGGAAGAGAAAGTCGAGTTAAATGGGTGCTCTCAAAAATGGAACCAAGGCCGGTATTTATAAGTGAAGAGGGCGTGGATGTTTGGTAAGACACGTCCCATCAGAAGTAAAAAGGGTAATAAATAAGGGGGCGTCGCGAAGGACGGTCAAAGGAGGCATTAATGTTCGTACAAGACTACCAGTGCTTTTATAGGTCGCCCAGAAGGGCGTTGATAGCCACAATCGCTCGACGCCGGATCTGATCGGCCGAGTCCAGGACCCGTTGGTCATCCTCTGCCGATCCCGGGACTTCTGACATGTGGCGGTGGAGTTTAAGAGCTTCGTGAGCCAGATGCTGCCTCTTCCGCTTCAGATCGGCGATGACGGAAGGAAGTTCCTGAAGCCTCTTCTCCTCGGCGGCTATTTCTTTGGTCACTTGCTCCATCTCCTTAGCAAGTTCTGCTCTTCGGCGTTTGAGGCGATCTATCGTGCCGACGATTCCAGGGCGAGAATCTTCCAGAAAATGAATCCGTTGATGCACCTCTTGAGCCTGACGCTTGTACAGATCTTCTTCTTCACGAGTCTTGGTCAGTTTGGCGCGATCGGCCATGTGACGAAGAGCCCTGAAGACTGAAATCCGCATTGACTCAATATACGCGGCTAGCGCCAAGGCTTCTTCCGCCTCTTCTGGTACTCGCCCGCTGACGTCACCAAAGAGCTGCCGAATCGGCGAGGCATCTTCTACCAATCGGCCGATGTCCTCTTGAAGAAGGGATCATATACTTTCAAGCTTGGCACGGACGTCGTCAGGAACGGAGCTCAAAGTGACCTGACGGGAAGCAACTTCCTCGTCATCGGAGAGAGCGACCGCGAACGAGAAAAGACTGTTGTTAGGGGTGTACTGTTCCTGTAAAATAGTAAATGAAAGGAAAACAAGTCAGCCGATGGTAGTAGCAAATCGGCCAATTAGGGGTGGGAGATCTCTTACCTCCTTAAAACGGATTTCTTCCAGCTGCGTTTGCGAGACTGTCACCCTCAACTCTGGGACTGGTGCCATTGGCTCGTCGGAAGAAGAGGACTCAATGACAATTGGCGCTCTACTCGGGCTAGCTTCTTGAAGGTTGGCCAATGATTGATTAGGCAATACACTTAGTGTGCCGGTAACCTGTGTCAAAGTTAATAAGAGCATCATCCAAATACTAGAAGATTGGGTTAAAAGATCGTGTACCTCAGCAGGAGGGAGTGCAGGCATTTCATCGACTGCTTGGGTTACTGCCAATTGCTGAGGGTTCACAAGGGTAGTATGTGCAGTCTATTTATAAGAGGAGTCAGTATGGAGATAGCGATCGGGAAGATCGGACGGTAAGTTTACCTACATGGCCTCCACCAATAATGACGCAGCGGCTGCTCCGGCTTCTGTGGCGACTTGAATGTCCACCTCTTCAGCAGTCGGAAGGGTCAGCACGGCCGAAGTTTCTGCCAATGTAATCATGGGTGGATCGGCCGATTCTATACGAGCACGCACTCGGCGACTGGTCTTCTTGACAATTTTCTTCTGCTCCTGTTTTGCTCGACCGGCAATGACGTCCACAGAAGGGGCATGATAGCTGATGAGGGGGAATGTGGTATATGGATAACGGTCCTCTATCGGCTGACCGCTCCGGCTGTGTTTCAGGGGAGCATGGCTTTCAGACTGGATCAATAACAAAATGTCAGTATACATGTGTAAAAATAAGGGACAATGAAAATCGGCCGGGTGAAGGAAGAATACCTCGGCGTTCAGATCAATGTTGGTTGGATCCAGGAGATTGCAGTATACTGATGCAGAGGCGCAGAAGAGGTGTTGTTTCCATTCGGCCCACCATAGCTTAAATTGCTGGACGGCGAAAGGGGCTGCTATCCATCCATTCAGATCTATGGTACTGGAGTTTGGAATCCGATCTCGCAGCCGATTGTAGTCAAGACCCTTGGTAAGTTCATCTCTGAACTTTGCTCGGCCGGCGAAGTATGCATAAATCGGCACCTGACCCATGTCGAATTGCCGTGCTGTGATGGATGGGTTGTAGAACTCATAGGTAGGGGCATCTTTCCCCGAGAAAAAGTTAGCCGGTAAGATCCCCGGTTTGATTAATTCGTCTGTAAGGTCTTCATCAAATCGGCCGGTGGTTGAGTCAAAACAGGAGGGGAGCTCAAAGATCGGGTCATCCCTCTGATAGGGGAACCAACTGGTCGTGTCTTCGCTGAAGCCGTTATAAAAACACCTGAAGTATTTGGCCACCTTGGTAGCAGAGTACGAGCAACCAGAAAAGGCCGATGCTGCTTCACCAAAAGATGTATATCGGCGTCGGACGGTGGGGTTCTCTACTGATTCGATGTTAGGGAACATCATGAGCTCCACTCGCTGCTGAGAGATCTTGCTCATATACAGGTTCAGCCTTAGGTTGATAAACCACCAAGGCCCACCGGGGTTTCCAATTGGCTCCCCTTGGGATAATTTAACGCTGATTTGGTGGAGCATGTGATAGGCTGCCCCCAGTAGGTGTTTTCCAAGGGGAACGGAGGCCCCTGTCGATAGTGCCTCGGCCAGAGCCTGTGTGTTGGTGGATGGATCAGCTGCTCTCCCACAGAAGAAATATTTCTCTAGCCACATCATCAGGAAAGCTGTGTGCTCTCTGTTCTCAACTGATCCCACCCTTTTGTTACATCTGATGAATCCCTTCCATCCGCCGATTCCCTTTGTGTTCAGCCGATGAGATGTCGTGGCCAAAAGGTGAAAAGGGGTGTCCGGGGAGGAAATGTCAAGGCCGGTCAGCAAGACTATATCGGCCAAGGTGGGGGTCATAGGTCCGTGTCTAAAGAGGAATGCATTGAGAGCATCGGACCAGAAGTAAGAGGCTGCCATCACTAATGGCTCATTTCTTTCCATTTGGGATAGAGAAAGATCGATGCACTGGCCGATTTTACGTTCTTCCCATTGGACCCTTTGAGAAGCGGCTATCCGCTGGTACCATTCCCTCCAGCCGGGGGTTTCATTCGGCCATGACCTGAAGGTACCCGACCAATGATCTAGGTCCATAGTTGATTGCTTGAAGGGGATTCTATGGGTTTCCAAATTGATTAATTCGGTTGGATCTGGGTTTCCCATGGGACCAAGGCAGATAAGACCGGGAGTCTCCGTAAGGTGAATAGTAATCTGATGCCTAACCGCCTAAAAAAGGGAAAAGGGGTGCGGAAGTAAGAATAGATCTAAAGTAAATGCATTACTGTTAAGGAGAGTTTCGGTAATGACCTCTGGGATGAAGCTCATCGTAGTCGGCGGGATCGCCGGTAGAGCTGCAGATGATGAAGCCGCCAATGGGATTTCGGTTGAAGCCCCAGTTCCCGTTCCTTCTCCCATCAATGGAGCCGCTGTCGTCGCCACCGGAACTTCCACCGATGGGGCCATCTCTGGAACATCGGGCGTTGGTGAGGTGCCTGAAGGTGCCGCCATTGGGGAAGTAAGGAGAAATAAGAATGGAAAGAAACACCGGGGAAAAGCTGGAAGCTGAGAAAGGCGCCGGAGGAAGAAGAAGGCCTGAATGCTAAAGAAGGAAGACGTGAGCTCGTAAGGGGAGTACGGGACGAGCTGGTATTTAAAGGTGGTCTGAGAAGGGGTAAAAGTGGAATTTTTACCACGCCGGCATTTCGATTTTTTCGGGAGGAGTGGTTGTCGTGGGCGCCCGTTTCGAAAAGATTGCAATCATCAGGCGGGAGACCGCGAAACGGAAGGATATTTTCAATGCGTTTGTTTCAGAAGGGAAGTTGAAAAGAATTTCGAAGTAAAGACTATGTTTTACTCCGAAACTGGGGGGCATGTGTTGACGCCAGATTTTGACATGTGTGAAATTAGCGACAAGAAAGGAAAAAATCAGGGGATGCGATAAGACACAGAGGTCACGGTTGGAAATCGGCCGATTGGTGCTACAGTCAGGGATCGGCCGGTTACCCTTTAAGGGTTCAGCTCCGCCTCGCCCGACCCCTGAGTCCTGGGTCGGATGCGCCCGACCCTCCGAGAGAGGATATCCGCCTCGCCCGACCTTAGGTCGCAGGATCGGAGTAGTCAGAGCCCCAGACATGTGGGCCCTAATCGGCTGTTCCTTGCCGATGGAGTGAGTAGAAATCGGCCGATTAGGAGGCTGGAGCGATTGGGCCGGTGTGGGCCTAAAGAGGATTATGAAGATGAAGAGGGAGTCAGCCCATGAAGGGCGCAATAATCAACCTAGTACGAGTCGTACTTGTAAATATTCATTTTTTGTTTAAAATTAGAGATAGAGTTCTAGTCGGATAAGAAGTCGTTTGTGACAGGCTATAAATAGCCACCCTTGTAGATCTGTAATCATCATCAACTCAATACAACAAACTACTATTTCCTCATACTTACTTTCAAGCCGGAGACTTCGCCAATACTTTTCTTCTTTTTCACGAGTTCGTACGGGTTGGCGGGGCTGCATCAACTTGACCTCCGGCCGATCTTGTAAGTTCAGCTTATTGAATAATTTCTAAGCTTTAACTTCGGGCGCATCGCTGTCATTTCGTTTAGATTTATTCACCAGTTATCGATACTTACTAGAATTCTAGGTTTTACCTGTTGTTCTAGTTTTATCACTAGCTATCCAGCTAGGAATTGGCAATTTCGGCTTTCTTGTGCTTCGTCCTTTAATCTATTCATTTTACGCCAGCCGATTAGATCTGTTCCTAGTGTTGCTACTATAGCATCGTTTAGATTACTCCAGCGGTCTTCTTTATCGACGTTGCTCGGTAATCGGCTGTATTATAAGCCGATTCCTTTATTACGGCAAATCGGCAGATTCGCTAATAAGCTACCTCGAGATCGGAACCTTAGCCGATCGCAACCTCTAGGATCTGACACGTTTCTTTCCTTGCCAATCAACAAGTCAGATTGGCTGGCACGCCGCGCGAACCGCACCAGGGTGATCACCCGAACAGGAGTTAAGCAGATTCTCCCGGGTCGTGTGTCCGACACTGAGGATTCGGTTAGCCGATTTCTAGCGCCAACAAGAGTGCTTGGAATTCAAAAGTGACATGTGCACTTATATACACAACTGATAGTTTTCAGGAACTGCTATCATTCAGCACAACTTCTGCAGACACAGGCATTAGTTCCACCAGCCACCTATGCACCATGTTAAAAAAAAAGAACCGATAAGATCTAGTGACTACCACCGCTATCCCAATCAACCTGACATCCCCCAACTCTAAACTTGTCCAGCGATTCAGGAATCTCTGCTTGGTTGAGGGGATGGAACAACTGGTAGTGCATCAGCTCAAAACTGTATATTGTCCCCTTGAACTACACGACCAAACAAAAAGAATGGAGGAATTTGAAAAGTTAATCCACATTATGTAACAGACCAGCTAAAAATGCAAAATAAAAAGAGATAAGAAAAGTGGTAGTAATGTAGCTCACCGGGTTGATTTCCTTAGTTAGGGACTCCCTGTCGTAATACTCCATGTACTTCCAAAGAAAGAACAAGCAATCATTCGGGCCCCCTGCTTTGGTACATCAACAAATGGTCTCTTCCATTTCTGAACTTGAGGTAGTTTCAAGTTGGAAACCTTCTGGAACACAACATCAATAATGGGGATCTTAGCAAAAATAGACTCATGACACTCTAGCTGGTCAGTGCACTTCAAGAAGTAGTCATTCGAATCTAGGACATGTATGCGCCGGTGGATCATGTTGAAGCAGTAGACAAAAAAGTGATATCCGTCTCTGATTAGAATGAATATCTAAAAAAATAAAGCAGAGTGATTAACCCATGAAACATACACACAACAACAAAAGGTGAAAAAAAGATGCCAGTTACATATATGTGCGTAAGCTGATTGCTACTAGTAGTGATGCTAGTGTATTGAACAACAAGCAGAGTGTAAAAAAAGACTGCTAACCAATTTTGCCTTCGATAAGTCATAATTCTCCAACTCAGTCTGCAGAGTTTTCCATCTGAGAATGAACTCATCCGTCTAAGTTTTGTCATCGTTCAAAATTCTCAATCTGTGAAACATTGAACTATGTTTGGAGTGAAAAAGAAACATCATTCAAAAACGGATTAGGGAGCTGGTCATAAAAAAAGCACACAAAAAATATTAATTGTTATGCCACATGGATGAAAAACCCACGGAAAAATAAAGCGAAGCGTAGAATATAACTCACATAAAAAGCAGTACCCAGCAACCTACCGAGGGGGTACCTGAGGTAGTGTTTTATGCGTGGGGCTTGTTGAAGACCAGGAACTCAAAGGTGAACTCAAAGACACGATTTAGACAGGTTCGGGCCACTTATGTTGCGTAATACCCTACGTCCTGTGTGTTGGTTGGATTGTATTGATTAATGATTGTCTAGAGGGGGTCCCTGCCTGACCTTATATTGCCGGGGGTAGGGTTACAGGTCGGTTGTTGTACAAGAGTACTAGTCGGATTCGTCTAGAGAGTCCTACTCTAACTGCTACGAGTAGTTTTCTAATCCTCGATTAGTCCTTATCCTCCATGTAGACCATGCTATTCTGCACCCTAGTCTCCATGTCTGACACGTCTTGGTGTACAGCCTCATATTGTAGGACTATCCAAACCTCCCAGTGGGCCCATAGATCACGCCATCCTCGGAAGACCAACACCGGCCAAGTTCATGGCCATTCCGCATTATGTGTACCTAGTACTCAAGATGTTGGCAACCAAGAGAGTACTTTCCCTGTGCAAAGAATTGAAGAGATCATATGATTGCGACACAAAAGGTGTGGATCTGACAGCGACTACTCAGGTGCCAAACTCTATGATGGAAGTCTTCGCCGCCTCCAAGAAATCGTTCCCGATAGAACTCGAAATCCCAGAGAAGAAGTTAGGAGCAACAAAGGTCAAATCGGCAGGAGAGGTTGATCTCAAAACTATCGACCTTGAGACCGGCGATAGCTCAGGGCTGGATCCTAAATACGAAGATGCACTCGTCACTTTCCTCCGGGCCAACCGAGACATCTTCACATGGAAGCCATCTGATATGCTGGGGGTGCCCAAGGAGTTGATCGAGCACTCGCTGAACATAGATCCCAAAGCTATAGTCAAGCGACAATGACTATGCCGTTTCGCCCAAGATTGAAGAGAAGCCATCAAAAAAGAGTTGGCCAAACTACTCGCGGCCGGCTTCATAAAAGAAGTCCTTCATCCAGAGTGGTTGGCCAACCCCGTCTTGGTGCGGAAGAAGAAGAATAATGAGTGGAGGATGTGTGTCAACTACACCGGACCTCAACAAGCATTGTCCAAAGGATTCCTTCGGGTCCCAAGGATTGGTCAATTCATCGACTCAACAGCTGGGTACGCTCTACTCTATTTCATTGACTGCTACTCGAGGTATCACAAGATAGCGCTCAAGGAAGAAGACCAGATTAAGACCGTGTTTATCACCCCGTACGGAGCTTTCTACTACACCACAATGTCCTTCGGTTTGAAGAACGCAGGCACCACATATCAACGAGCCATCCAGGATTGATTCAAGAACTAGCTACACCGCAACATAGAGGCGTACATGGATGACGTGGTCATACAGACCAGAAATCCCGGACTTCATTGCGGATCTCGAAGAAACCTTCGCAACCTTGGGAGCATACCGGTGGAAACTGAACCCAACAAAGTGCGTGTCCGGTGTACCCTCCAGAAAACTACTTGGGTTCATCATCAGCCATCGAGGAATCAAGCCCAATCCTGAGAGGATTGCTGCCATCACCAACTTGCGTGCCCCATCGTGCACCAAGGATGTCCAAAAGCAGACTGGATGCATGGCGGCCCTCAACAGATTCATCTCAAGACTTGGAGAAAGGGGTCTACCCTTCTTCAAACTACTCAAGCGACAACACAAATTCCAGTGGAACGAGGAGGCGGAACAAGCTTTTCAACAATTGAAGACTTGCTGCTCTACATCGCCGTGACTACTAACATTGTCAGCACGGCGATAGTGGTCAAAAGACTAGAACCAGGTCATGCATACAAAGTACAGAGGTCCGTCTAATTTGTTAGTGAGGTGCTATCAGACTCCAAAATTAGGTACCTGCCGGTATAGAAGTTGCTATACGCAATACTACTCACCTCGTGGAAGCTACAACACTACTTCCAGGAACACAACATCTCCATCATCACAGACTTCCCCTTAGGAGACATCCTCCACAATAGAGATGCAATACGAAGAATCACCAAGTAGGCAGTAGAACTCGAAGCCTTATCCTTGGAATTCAAACCAAGGACTACCATCAAGTCGCAAACACTAGTCGATTTTATGGCAGAGTGGCAGGAAAATCAAGTACCCGCACTAGCAGAACGACCAGAGCATTCGGTCATATAATTTGATGGATCACTCCAGCTCGAGGGCACTGGCGCAGAAGTACTCTTAATCTCTCCCAAAGGCGAACAACTCAAGTTCGCTAGGAATCAAACGGTTGTTGGTCTATGGTGATTCACTGGTAGTCATCAACCAAGTCAACGATAAGTAGGATCACCACAAGGACAACATGGATGCAAAGGTAGGCTCCAGTTTATGAAGTCTTGAAGAATCTACTCACCTGAAGAGTTTGACTACCTAGATACACGAGTACTAGAGTTTCGCAAAAAGGAGTCACATTCTAAAGGTACTCTACATAGTGTATTTGAAGAGTCTCAAAGGAGTAGCCTTGTGCGTGCACACTCACAACTACCACACGAGCAAATATCAGGGTAGTCCATGAGATGCACTAAACCACAAAGATCCAAACAAGTCGACAAGCAAACAAGAAATTGCGACAAGACTTCAAATAATTTGCATTAATATAACTTGTTTATATTTCAGACAATTGTTTTTGCAGATCACTCAAGATCTATTTGATCGGCTACTTCTTGAGCAATAGGAGCCATCTTCTTCAAGTACTGCTGGAACTTCTCATCAGAGCAGTCCTCGGCAATGCCTTCTGCCATAGGAGCCAAGCTGGCTTTTGGGTAGAATGACTTCACCATCGCCAACTGCTGCTTGGAAACGAACTCTGTAGTCTTCCTCTTGTAGCTGGTGATCTTCTTGGGTACATCCCTAAGTATCTCCAACAAGGGACGGGGCTCCACGCCTTCCTCCAGGGCTCCACCATGTTAGCAATGGGCTGAGCGGCCTCTGTTAGCTCTTTGAGAGCAAGATCCTTTGCCTCCAACTCAACCTATTGCGCTCGGAGTTTCTCCATTAGATCTACAAGCTGGACCTCCCCGTCTTTGTGCAGCTACTTCTCCTTATCGAATTTGTGCTCCAGGGTTTCATATTTCACGGTCAACTTTTCGTACTCATCAGTGACTCGGTAGTACGTGTTCTGCCAGTCCATAGCATGACCTTGGAGGTCTTCATTCTCCTTGGTGAGCACCGCAAAAAATAAAGGCAAAGAACAAGTCAGTATCAGCAAAAGCTAAACAAGTACTCAAAGACAATAGAGGTTAACAGCTCACCCTCATTACCGTTCCTCAACCCTTTGTTGAGCTTCTGCAGATGATCCTTCTCCGTGGCATCCTGCATGGCATTCTGGTGCTTGGTGGCTTGGATGTCGTACTTCATTAACAGCGGGAGGATTATTGCCGCTCTGGATAGTGTCCCCAAGTTCTTTGTGAATTTTTTATTAGTCGCGAGAGCGCTGGATAAGTGTCTACAACACAGAGCAAAGTACTCGTATAAGCATCAAGTACCAATTTCGAGACGAAGATCAAGAGCGAAATTAAAGCCTACCTGTGTGTACTCGCCTACTTGGTGATACATGTCCATCAACATGGCCTCAAACTCCACGGTGGCCAGGGGGTCAGCTATCAACCAGCCTTTCTCTAGGTTCACTACAAGAGGGAGCAGCGTGTCTTCATGCTCCCCTACACCTGGCACACCGAGAGGGACCATTGCCTAGCTAGTCCATGGACCAGCCTCAGAAGGCAAGGAGGAAGTTGCCCTGCGACTAGTTGACAGCCCCGCTTCGGATGGCGGGACAATTGCCAACACTTGTAGAGCCCCAAGAGCCTCGACATTGACTTCTAGCTCTGGGGCTACACATGTAGCCTCGACTACACCAATGCCCGCCACCTCCACCTCAGCCTTTGGCTCCACCTCGACCTTTGGCTCCGGCTCAGCATCCGGATTCAACATCATGGCCACCAACTCCGTCACCATCGTGGAAGTACTTTCCACGACGGGTTCGGCCTTTGGCAGCTCGGGGTTGGCACTACAAATACGTCATGTGATGACAAGACAGCATGCATAAGTGCTGCTACAAGAGATACCACACCTGGAGCAACTTCGAGTACAGGCTGGTCCTCCGATGGCAGAATTGTAGGATCCAAGGCAAGCTCGGGGGCTGAGCAGCTACCGCCATTAGTAGCAGACTTTGTACTTGGGCCCTCAGCTTCCACGCTGGTGGATCTCCTACAACAAGACAAACGTTGCAACACATTACTCAGCGATACTACTCGGCGACATCAAGTTAGACATCGGTACATGGATACTTACTGGGTGGACCTCCTTATTTTGATGGAGGGCCTGGTTCCTAGATGCAGTGCCTTGATGGTAGATGATGACTTCTTTGGCGCGGCTTGCCGAATCACAGTTGGATCCCTGCCAGCCTTTGCCATCATCTCATCTCGTTGAGTACTCGGCGCCATGAGTTCTTCTATAGTCGGTAGCCTCTGCTACACGACTACAGTAGTCGGTTCTTCCGCCTCTGTCTCCACGTCGACTACTTGCACATCAGCAATGTCCGAGTCAAATCCTGGTACTACAGCAAAGCAACGTACGTGTACTCGATCCTTAAGATCTTCTTACCTTAGGTGGGACTTCATCTGCCGATGACTTCTTGGCCACAAATTTGGCAACGGCAGTACACGCCTTCTTTGGGGGTAGCGCCACTTCGACTTTCAGAACGTCCTTCCCTGCACCTTGGACATTCCAGACAACGACCCTACCTTGTAAGAGAGACAGGGCTTTACAACATATTTTTTAGCAGACTCTAAATCAAAGCTGCTGAAGGAGGACCAGTCTGGTGACTCCTCCCTTTCTCCTTCCTTCTCCTCCTCCTCATCGAGCGCCCTCTGCATAGCCTCAAGGGACTACATACGGGGCATGACATCCGCACCAGGCGGAGGAGGGTTGAAGACATACAAGCTAAGTTCATCCTACTGCCAAGAAGACTAGTCAGCACCTTGACAAAACATCAACACTAGTACTCAGGGCTGCGGGCCACGGGTACTTACAGGATTCGGCGGGTTAGCGGCACAGTGCTCTTGCAAAACTGCCAGAATAGCCTTGACGTGCTTGAAGAAATGCTTCAAACGCGCCATCACCTCATTAAGGGACAACTCCTCTAACGTCATCTACAACGGGCCGTTGGGACCCAAGTAGTCATAACCTGCTGTGCAACGCAACTGCAAGGGCTGGACGCACCTCCTCATGAAGCTAAAGGCTACACCGGTGCTACTCAGGCCATCTCCCTTGAGGTGGGCGATCTTCGCAATCAAGTCTGGTAGCTGAAAGCCATCGGCACTACTCTGCTCTTCCAACCAGTGGTTGTTCCACACTGAACAGTGACTGGTGACCTTGGGAAGATGGGGCTCGTGATTTCCAATGTAGAACCATCGTTGCTTCCAACTAGAATGGGAGTCTATGAGTTCATACTAGATGTACTGGCTCTTGTACTACTCCGGAAGCTGGATCCCCACCCCTCCAATTACTTCTGTGTGGTCCATCCCGGGTTGGGGCTTCACTCTGAAGAACTTCCTAAACAGCTGGAAGTGGGGCGGAATGCCCAGGAAGGCCTCGCAGAGGTGCACGAAATAGCAATGTGCAAAATAGAGTTGGGGTTGAGATGCTCTAGCTCCAGATTGTAGTACCTCAGCAACCCCCGGAAGAAGTCAGACAATGGTAGAGCCAGCCCGCGCTCAATGAAGTGCGTGAAGATCACTATCTCATCTGAGTAGATCTCAAAAGGCCACGGATTTTTGGCTACTCCCCTCCAATCCGCGAACTCCTTGTCCTGGAGCAGATTCACACCCACCAGTACCTGAATATTCGCCTCTTTCAAGGTGGATGGCTTCCAGGCGCTGGCTTGATTCGGTGGCACCGTCTGGTCGGTCTTCCCGTACTTGGGTGCCGGCAGTTGGATCTCCTTCTTGGCAGCCTTGCACTTCTTGGACTCCACCTGCCTTGCTCGAGTATGCTTTCTTGGGCGCCATTGCTCCGATGGTATTCTGGTGCATGAGTTGGAGGGCTACATAGTGGAGGGGTGGCGGTGCTCGGGGATGGCAAGTGGCGATGCAAGAGCAATAGTGCTCAGGGCGGCGCTACGGCAGCAATGAGAAGATGAATGGCTCGGGCGTACTAGATCGGGTGAAATGGAAGGGATAAGATTCCTCCAATATTTATAACCACATCATAGGTAACTGAGCGGTGAGGATTACGGGGAATATTCCATTTTTTAAGCTAACAATTATTGCCGGAAGGGTTTCCACTTTCTTTGGAAGAGATAAAGATTTTTGAAGGCGAACAGTCACATTGGACTAGTGTTTGACCCTTATACCCAGACTAGTTGTGTAACGGCTCAGGGGCTGTGTGCCATGTGCTTGTTGGACAAAAAGTTTTTTCTCCAAATTTTAAGAGGAAAAAGATGTGAAATTACTAGATTGACCCTCAGCCTGATTCTTCGATTCAACCTAAGGCTCGGGGGCTACACCATATGGAGTGCAATTTTTTCAATCGCACTTCCATATAAAGATAAAGTTTTGAAAATTCAAGATTCAAGACTAAGTTAAATGAGGCTTGAGCACCTTCTAGCCACATGGCAGTACTTGAGCACATTCAAAGACTCAATCCGATGGAGTACTCAAAGGAGTACCAACAACTAGTCGGCGACATCTACAGAAGTACTCGTGACTGCTGCATTTGACTAAAAAGTACTCGGGGGCTTGTCAGTCATACATCTATGAGCCCACCAGAAGGCTTGGACAGTCCTACATACAGGGCTGTACACCAAGATGTGTCAGACATGGAGACTACGGTGCAGGATGGCGTGGTCTACATGGTGGACAAGGACAAGTCGAGGATTAGGAAACTACTCGTAGCAATTAGAGTAGGACTCTCTATTGGGATACAAGGTAGGCTACGTTAGAGCAAAACAAAAAATTTCTACTACGTAAACCAGGAATAACTATTGTTATAGATCACAAGATGACCACTCGACACACAGATGCAGAAGTTGTAGATACGCGTCGGGGCAGCGAAGTCGATCACACGTCGACGCAGTGTAGTCAAACACGTCGACGTCGAGCAGCTCCTCAGCAGCTCGTCCACGTGCAGCGCCTCCCTCCTCGTGCCGCGGCTCATCAGGCTCATCATCAGCTCGTCAGGTTTGTCGTCGGAGCTCTCGTGCAGCGGCTCATCCAAGTGCTGTAGATGCAACACCTCCAAGGTATCCACACGTGTGGGGAGGAAGCATCACTAGCCGGACTGCTAGGTCTGTGAGTTGCAACAAGCCGAGGGCGTGTGAGGCGCGACTACTGCTGGTGCGAAAAGCATGAAGCCCTAGGGAGCCCCCACCCCTCAATATATAGGGGTTCCTAATGGGCCTCTGGGTTCGAGGCCCATTAGTACTCCTAAACCTAATCCAATTCAGATCACATCCAAATTGGGCTTCCAGCCCTTTAAGTGTGTGACCCTATAGGTTTATATACGTATAGACATGGTCTGAGTACTCCTACTCGGCCAATAGTTAGTAGCGACCTCTAGCAAGACATACTAACTCCTATACGCACACGAAGATCATATCACACGAACCATCACAACATCACGTACATTCTATTCCCTTTGTCTCACGATATTTGGTCTAGCTCCAAGCCGACCACTCTTTCTCGATGCTGTGATTCGGAATCCTTTTCTAGGTTAACTCTTAACCTCACCTAGCATGGCCACGCATTTCCGGATCCGATCACTCGAGGGGCCCACAGATATCTCTCTCAAATAGAGATGAACAAATTCCATCTTGACTGACCATGCCTCACAGCATGCTTCTTGACAAACCCGAAAGCTATCTTTATGACTACCCATTTACGGTGTAGCGTTTGATAGCCCCTAAGTAAGTCGATCCACATCTTGAGTACATGCGACAGTCTCAGGTCTAAGGACAAAGCATACATGTTGTGCAAAGAGAGAACTACGTAACTCGTGTTGGGTCAGTCCTCGCACATGTCTCTACACATGCCCACATTATTAGTTTGACATCTCAGTGTCCATGACTTGTGAAACATAGTCATCAACTAATACATGTGCTATTCTAATATTCATGTGTGTCCTCACATGAACTCCGACAAGGGATAACTTTTAGAATAACCATACAAGTAAAGAGTTTCACACACAAGTCACATAATTGCAAATCAATACAAGTAGTCTTTAATGGATATTCAAGAAACACAATATAAAACATGGATACAAAAGAATATCATCATCACTATGATTTCCTCTAGGGCATACCTCCAACACTCTCTAGTCGAATCTAACTAGTACTCTTGTACAACAACCGACCTGTAACTCTGCACCCGACAATATAAGGCGAGGCAGAGACCCCCTTCAAACAATCAGCAATCAATACAATCCAACAACCATACAGGACGTAGGGTATAACGCGACATAAGCGGCTCGAACCTGTCTAAATCGTGTGTTCAACTTCACCTTCGAGTTCCTAGTCTTCGGCAAGCCCCACGCACAAAACACTACCTCGGGTACCTCCTCGGTAGGTTACCGGGTCTAAACACCAACCCTAGGGTTGCGCCATGGAATGGCAAAACACGTACTACCGAGTCACTGATGAATATGACTAGGTGATCACGAAATATGAGACTCTGGAGCATAAATTTGAGAAGGAGAAAAGGCTGCGCAAAGACGGGGAGGTCCCGCTTGTTGACTTGATGGAGAAACTCCAAGCGCAGCAGGCTGAGTTGGAGGCAAAAGATCTTGCTCTCAAAGAGCTAACAGAAGCCCATTGTTGACATGGTGGAGCCCCCGGAGGAAGGCGTGGAGCCACGTTCCTTGGCAGAAATACTCAGGGATATACCTAAGAAGGTCACCGGTTATGTCAAGAAGACTGCAGAGTCCGTCTCCAAGCAGTTGATGGCGATGGTGAAGTTGTTCTACCCACAAGCCAACTTGGCTCCTGTGGCAGAAGGCATTGTCGAGGACTGTTCTGATGAGCAGTTCCAGCAGTATTTAGAGAAGATGGCTCCTATTGCTCAAGAAGTAGCCGGTCAAATAGACCTTGAGTAATCTACCAAAAAATAATTATTTGTAATATAAACAAGTTATGTGTAATGCAAATTATTTGAATTCTTATCGCAATTCTTGTTTGCTTGTCGACTTGTGAATCTTTTCGGTTTAGTGCATCTCATGTATTACCCTGATATTTGCTCGTGTGGTAATCGTGAGTGTCTACGCACAACGCTACACCTGTGAGCCTCTTCAAATACACTATGTAGAGTACCTTTAGGATGTGACTGCTTTTTGCGGAGCTTCCGTACTCATGTATCTGGGTAGTCAAAACTCTTCAGACGAGTAGACTCTTCAGGACTTCATGAACAGGAGCTTACCTTTGCAACCTTCCTGGGTTGTTTGGGTGTTGCGCTCCGAAGGCCTGGAATTTGCAAACTTGTTATTACAAACTGCGACTAGACAGACTTGTCTAGATAGGAACTCGGGTAGCGTAGATAACTCCCAAGTTGATTGACAACTTCTATTTGCGAAGGCCGTCGATGGACATATCTGTCCAAGGACCTGACAATCTCATGGTTGTGTGTGCAGGATTGCTCTCTTCGCAAGTTGCTGCTATCCACGTCAAGTGACCTCGGAGATGATGTAAGGACCCTCCCAAGGCGAGTATAGCTTGTGCAGCCCCTTGGTGTCTTGAATACGCTTGAGTACCATGTCGCCTGTGTTAAATGAATGTTCTTTGACGTTGCGATCATAATAGCAGCAAATTCCTTCAAGGTATTTTGCTGACTGGACGAGTGCTGCACAACGAGCTTCTTCGAGACTGTCTAAGTCTAGACGCCTTGTTTCTTCAGCTGCACCTTCCTCGTATTGCTCGACTACTGGAGATTTTCGCATGACGTCGGCAGGGAGAACGACTTCTTTTCCGTAGACCAAGAAGTAGGGTGAGTACCCAGTACGCTTGCAAGACTGTGTGTGAAGCCCCCAGAGGATGTTGGGTAGCTCCTTGAGCCACTTTCCTCCTTTGGTGTTGCCAATGTCGTGTAGTCTCTTCTTGAGAGCTTCCAGAACCATCCCGTTGGCGCGCTCAACCTAGCTGTTGGTCCGTGGATGAGCGACAGAGACGTGTTGGACTTCGATCCTACTATTCTCATAGTACTCCTAGAACTCGTGATTATTGACATTCAAGCCCAGGTTTGTGATGATGCGATTGGTGAAGCCGTAGCGATAGACGATCTCGTCGAGGAAGTCAAGTACTCTACCTGCTTTCGGGCAGGTTACTAGCTTCACCCCGATCCACTTGGTGAACTTATCTATCGTCATGAGTACTCAGTTGAAACCCCCGGGTGCTGTAGGCAGAGGGCTAATCATGTCTAGCCCCCAGCACGCGAAGGGCCAAGAGGGCGGTCTAGTGATCAACTTGTAGGTAGGGACGTGCTGCTGCTTCGCGAAGAATTTACAACCGTGGCACCGGTGGACTAGTTCTTCAGCGTCCTTGATAGTTGTAGGCCAATAGAAGCCTGCTCTGAAAGTCTTGCCCATGATCATTCTTGAAGATGCGTGGTTGCCGCAGATGCCTTTATAAATCTCCTCCAGTATGTCCATGCAGTCTTCGCGTGAGACGCACTTCATGAGTACTCCTGATGGTGCGCCTCATATGTGGAGCTTATTCCCGACTAGAACGTAGTTCTTGCCATGCTGAGAGACTTGCTCTACTTCTGTCTTGTTGGGAGGCAACTTGTGCTCCTTAATGTAGTCGATGAAAGGTACTCGCCAGTCTACGTCGATCATCATCACCTCCCGGTCTGGCTATTATTACCTCGATCAGTGGTTTTTGAAGGTGCTGGCTCCGCTATGGATGGCTTGTGTAGTTCGTGGATGAAGACCCTCGCTGGAACTTGAGCACGAGTAGATCCGAGCTTGGACAAGACGTCTGCGGCTACATTGTTGTCACGAGCCACATGATGGAACTTCAGGCTAGAGAACTTGTTCTCTAGCTTGTGCGCTTCAAGGTAGTACACATCCATGTTATCCTTGTGGTGATCCCACTCATCATTGACTTGGTTCATGACTACCAGTGAGTCGCCGTAGACCCGTTTGATTCCTAGCGAGACTGTCAGGCGGAGCCCATGCAGTAGCACTTCATATTTCGCTTCATTGTTGGAGACCTTCCAGAAGATTTGCAACACATATTTGAGTTGTTCGCTCTTGGGAGAGATTAAGAGTACCCCGGCACTAGCACCCTCGAGTTTGAGTGATCCATCGAATTACACGACCCAATGCTCTAGTCACTCTGCCGGTGCGGGTACTTGATTTTCCCACCACTCTGCCATGAAATCAACTAGTGTTTACTACTTGATGGTAGTCCTTGGTTTGAATTCCAGGGACAAGGCTCCAAGTTCTATTGCCCACTTGGAAATCCTTCCTGTTCCATCTCTATTGTGGAGGATATCTACCAAGGGGAAATGTGTGATGACGGGGATGTTGTATTCCTGGAAGTAGTGTTGTAGCTTCCTCGAGGTGAGTAGTATTGCGTATAGCAATTTCTGTACTGGTGGGTACCTTGTCTTGGAGTCTGACAGCACCTTGCTGACGAAGTAGACGGGCCTCTGTACTTTATATACATGGCTTGGTTCTGGCCTTTCGACCACGATCACCGTGTTGACGACATTTAGTAGTCGCGGCGATGTAGAGTAGCAAGTCTTCATTGGGAGTAGGCACCGTGAAGACCGGTGGCTTTGATAGGAAATCCTTCAACTGTTGAAGGGCTTGTTCCGCCTCCTCGGTCCACTGGAATTTGTCTTGCCTCTTGAGTAGTTTGAAGAAGGGTAGTCCCCTTTCTCCAAGTCTTGAGATGAATCTGTTGAGGGCCGCCATGCATCTAGTTAGCTTCTGGACATCCTTGATGCGCGATGGAGTGTGCAAGTTGGTGATGGCAGTGATCTTCCCAGGATTAGCCTCGATTCCTTGATGACTGATGATGAACTCGAGTAGTTTTCCGAAGGGTACACCGAACACGCACTTTGTTGAGTTCAATTTCCATTGGTATGCTCACAGGCTTGCGAAGGTTTCTTTGAGATCCGCGATCAAGTCTTCGGGATTTCTAGACTTTACGACCACGTAATCCACATACGCCTCTACGTTGTGGTGCAGTTGGTCTTTGAAGCACTCCTGGATAGCCTGTTCATATGTGGCTCCTGCGTTTTTCAACCCGAAGGACATTCTGGTGTAACAGAAAGCTCCGTATGGGGTTATAAACATGGTCTTGATCTGGTCTTCTTCCTTGAGCGCTATCTGGTGATACCTCGAGTAGCAGTCAAGGAAACAATGTAGACTGCACCCAACTGTTGAGTCGATGACTTGATCAATCATAGGGAGCCCGAAGGGATCCTTCAGACAGTGCTTGTTGAGGTCCATGTAGTCTACACATATCCTTCACTCGTTGTTGTTCTTTTTTCACACTAGGACAAGGTTGGCCAGCCACTCTGGATGATAGACTTCTTTTATGAAGCCAGCAGCGAGTAGTTTGACCAAGTCTTTTTTGATGGCTTCTCTTCTGTCTTGGACGAACCGATGTAGTCGTTGTCGCTTGGGCGTAGCTTTGGGATCCACATTCAACGAGTGCTCAATCAACTACTTGGGCACTCTCGGCATATTAGGTGGCTTCCATGCGAAGATGTCTCAGTTGGCCCGAAAGAAGCTGACGAGCGTGTCTTCCTATTTGGGATCCAGCCCTGAGCCAATCAGGGTTGTCTTGGAGCTATCACCGGTCTCGAGGTCGATAGCTTTGATATCAACCTCTCCTGTCAGCTTGACCTTGGTTGCCCTTGACTTCTTCTTTGGGATCTCGAGTTCTATCAGGGATAGTTTCTTGGAGGCAGCGAAGACTTGCATCATTAAGTTTGGCACCTGAGTAGTCACCACCAGCTCCACAGCTTGTGTCACAGTTGTATGATCTCTTCAAGTCTCCGTGTAGGGAGAGTACTCCGTTGGGTCCCGACATCTTGAGTACTAGGTACACGTAATGCGGATGGCCATGAACTTGGCTAGTGCTGGTCTTCTATCAACGAAGTTTTGAAGTCAGCCACCTCAAAATGGATGTACTTGGTCCGTTTATGATCATTGGAGCCGAAGGTAACTGGCAAAACCACCTGACCAAGAGGTACAACCGCATTACCCGAGACGATCCCAAAGAACGGAGAGTTTATCAGGGTGAGCATATATGTAACGTTAAGGCTCATCTTCCTCAAACTCTTGGCAAAGAGCATCGTTGAGGCTGCTGCCACCGTCGATGATTACTTTTGTGAGTCGAGAGCCTGCGACTACTAGATCCAGGACGAGAGGGTAGCGTCCTGGGTCGGAGAAACTAGTCCACTGATCCTTTCTTGAAAAGGTGATTGGTACCTTGGACCACTTGAGGAACGTAAGCGTTGCTGATTCAATGGACATGATCTCCCGGAGGGCTAGTTTCTGGGACCACTTGGTAGCAGTACCTGGAGTGCCGCCAAATATGACGTTGATGGTGTTGGACGGGTTCTAGAATTTTCCATTGTCGTCCCTGTCACCATTTTCTTTTGCCTTGCCCTTGTCCTTAGCTTCAGAAGATTTCGATAGATCTTTCATGACTCTATGAAGGCTTACGCAATCCATCGTAGAGTGTTTGGAGTGTGGGTGCCATGGGCACTCCTTCTTCAAGAGCTCCTTGAACGGATTCCTTTCTTGATTTCCACAGCTTTTCTTGGAGGATTGGGGCATCGCTGCGACAATGTTGTCTGGCTTCCTCTTACGGTTTTGACCACTAGAGTAGTTACCTCGGTTGTCGTTGGGGCGATCGTTGCGATTCTTGTCATTACTCTGGCCATTGCTCTGGTTGTTGTTGTTATAGCCTCTATTACGACAAGATTCAAACCACTCGATCTCCTTATCTTCTTCCTCCACCTAGGCTTGTATCATGATCTTGAGAGACTTGATATCCTCTGGGCGCCATCTACCAAAGTCTTGGAACATCTGGCGGTCAAAGAGACCATTCTGGAAGTACTCTATAGCATCCTTCTCCGTGTGTCCACGATAGTGGCCTTCTTATCAAAGAAAATGGCGTAGATAACTGTTTTGCCTTGTTTTTGTTTGATTTGCAACAAATCGATCCTGTTACCAGGACGTTGCATTGCCCCAGCGAAGTTGTTTCTGAACGCCACCATCAGTTGACTCCACGTGTCAATGGAGTTCCTTTATAGAGACTCGAACCAAGTGAGTGGCCCTGCCTCCATGCAGATGGAGAAGTAGATGACCTTGGTGTCATCGTTTCCTCTAGCTGCTTGGACCGCTAGTGAGTAGCACCTTAGCCATTGGACTGGGTCTTGCTTGCCATCGTATTTGTTAATACCCAGAAGTTTAAACTTGTTGGATTGCGTACTCAGCTTGAAAAGGCGGGGAACCCATCAGTGTTTTCTCCCGAGTAGTCGACCTCTTAATTGCGTTCGCGGCGGCGCCCTTCGATGATGTTACGAGCGTCGCGATTCTGGTTGATCTGCTAGCAAAGGCGCGAGGTTGCTCAGGCTCTTGGTAGGGCCCACAGTGGCTACAGCAACCTGAGGGTCCCGTCCGACTACCTTCTTCCCTTTGTTGACTTGCCCTAGGTTGCTCAATTCTGGGAACCTCATTTCTAGCAGCTTCGAGGCAACTTGGATGCCTACTGCTGCTGCCATGGTGGGAGGAGGTGCATTGGACCAAGCTGATCGATCTCTACCAATCAAGTAGTTCATTTGCGTGCTCCGCTAGTAGAGCCAGTTGCCTGGTGTACTTGTTTTGCGCCATCGCCCGAGTGAGTAGATCGATGGAAGTGACGGTGGCGAGAGGAGTGTTATGTTGACGTGTTGAAACTACTTCGAACGCGTGATCCAAGTTCATGATGGGTAGATCATTTGCAAGGCGGCATCGACGATCTGCTCGTGACGCGTTTCTTGCTCATCGGCGTGTCCTTTGACTCTTCGTATCTTCTCCTTCTACGTTGGCAGTGAGCTCATCCGCCGCCATATCATCTGGGTGACGTTCACGCCGTGGATGCCTTTCTGGTTGTTCTGCTCCATCGTCGTTGGCTCTTTGAGGAGTGGCAATGGTGAGTGGTTCCCACTTTGGGGAAAAACTAACCAAGCTTGATGTGATGATCTCTATTGGGTCATCTTCTTCGTAGATAGGATACAGAGGTGTTCCCTCCTGGTATGGGAGGCTGTCGAGGTACGCGACAAGGCGTGACTCGTCGTCCTTGGCTAGAGTAGATGGCTTCATGCCGGGCTAGTAGACGAATCTACCTTGCGGAGTAGATGTGATTACCAGACCCTACTACGGACCTTATAAAGGAGTCTACTTGTCTGAATCCGAGTAGTAGTCAAGGTCCTCGATCGAATCTGAGTTGGATTGGGATCTGGATAGGGAAGCTTGGTAGACAGCGCCCACGTTTCGGAGTCCGAACGAGAACCAACTAGTATCATAGACCAATTTGCACAATGGCTCAAGCACCAGCTTGCGGGAATCTGTCCAACTAGTGAGAGAAGTCGAGTTGTACTTGGACTCGTCCCTGGACCCTCGAAAGAGGTCAAAAATTTTGTTGAATTTTTCAATGAAGTCCTCCAGACCTTGGCGATGAAGGTTAATGTCGTAGTGCTTCTCCTCCGGAGTTGGTGCGATGTGGCGGTGGAAGTTTCCTGTGCCGTTTGCGGCATAGATCCAGGAGATGAAGATGAACATCGCGCCTTCTTCAAACGCGATCGTGGGCTTGATGATGACTGGAGCCAACAAGTTCGCTGGTGGATCTTTGGCGAGAGCCCCTACCTGGCACGCCAGCTGTCGGTGTTTAGACCTAGCAACCTACTAAGGGGGTACCCGAGGTAGTGTTTTATGCGTGGGGCTCGTCGAAGACTAGGAACTCGAAGGTGACCTCGAACACACGATTTAGATAGGTTCAGGCCGCTTATGTCGCGTAATACCCTACGTCCTGTGTGTTGGTTGGATTGTATTGATTGATGATTGTTTGGAGGGGGTCCCTGCCTCACCAGGGTTACAGGTCGGTTGTTGTACAAGAGTAGTAGTCGGATTCAACTAGAGAGTCCTACTCTAATTGCCATGAGTAATTTCCTAATCCTCGACCAGTCCTTGTCGGCCATGTAGACCACGCCGTCCTGCACCGTAATATCCATGTCTGACACGTCTTGGTATATAGTCCCGTATTGTACGATTATCCAAACCTCCCGGTGAGCCCATTATGGCCGACAGTAGTGGTGACAAACACCCTGTAGCCGACAGAATCCACCTTGGGTACAATGTCATTATATCGTAAGCAATGGATAAGGAAATATATGATCCCCAACTCGCCTTGTGCATCATCAGTGAAAGTTTCTAGGAGGTCCTCACCACTAAAGTCGCAAAGGAGGCCGAAATGTATCAAAGTCTTGCTGCAAAAAAAACAAGAAAGAAAAAAGAAGCAAATGTGTGAGTGTGAATTGCAAGGATAAATTACTAAGAGATAAGTGTTCATGAGCATGCCATTGCAATTCAGGATCTTCGGCAATCTTCCTCCTCAATGCAATAGCCTTTTCCAGGGCTACGTCGGGCTGGCTACGTGGGATTTTGAAAAGAGATATGTACTGCCTTGGCCTCTTCAATAGTCTATCACCAAACCGCTTGAAAATTAGCCTTTGGAACTCACTAAAATCTTCCAAACCTTGTGATACTTCTTCCTGGGAGAGTCGAACTGGTGGTGTCAAGTTGTTGATGTCATCATCGGACTCTCCTGGGAACTGGATCTCTTCTGCAGATGAGCTCGGGCCTGCCTGGTGATCAACATTCTTGTTCAATTTAGCATTGTCTACTTGGGCTTCGTAGTGGAGCATCTCTAAACGTTTCTCATATTGTTCATGCTTGAGAGCATATTCTCTTCCAGTTAGAGTCTGCAGCCTCTTCTTTGCAATTGCCATGCCTTCGCCTCCGCTTTCTTTATACCAAATGCATTCTTCTTTAACTCTTTATCAATTTCAACTTGTAGCTTCTTCTCCTCTTTCTCTACCTTCTTCATCTCAGCTGCTCGCATCTTCTCCTCATTCATCTCGGGCTTCTTCCTCTCAGCAGCCTACTTCTTCTCCTCCATCTTTTCAGATTCAGCATCCTTTGTGTTTGCAGCAATAGTAGACATTGTGCTTCATGCAGATCTTCTTGTGTATGTAACTGCAGCCTAGGCAGGTTGCATGGATGATCCTCGTGCATCGTGGGTAGACCTAAAATTACCTGTTTATACACAAATTGCAAAAAAAGGATATATGAACCCTGGTTGTGACTCACTAATATACTGGATTGCTTGCTGTATCTGGTCATGCTTACATTTTCTGTGCTGATGCCCGAAGATGTGACAATGACCTATCCATCCCCTTGCTGTGGCCGACATGGACAGAAGCCTTGTTTGTGAGGGCAGCTACATCATCTGTATGGGCTCCTTGTCCGCTTGTGTCCATCTCAGGTGCGTTTGACTACTTCTCAAGTGAGACGTGCGGGGCATTGACTTGCTATTTTTTTCGCAAACAAAAAATGCAAAAAAAAGTCTGTAAGAATATGAATTGCAACCGAAATATCAATTGAGTTGCATTATGTTGACACCAAAATTTAGAAATGTGCTCTGAAAGGAAGGTATCGGCCGATGATGCAAAAAAATAATGAAATCTCCTAAATAAGGCTGAAGAAAGAAAAAGCAAGAAAAGGAAATCAACGCACGTGGCAAGAATTGAATAACATATTCCGGAGATAGAGTTGGTTAGGATAAGCTTGATTAGAGATAGAGTTGGATTAGTTAGAGATAGAGTTTTGATTAGAAAAGATTGTGTGCATGGCTTGCCTTGTACGTGGTGCCTCAAAGGCCATCCGCCCTATAAATATAAAGGGTCCTGGCCATTGTAATTTTCATCACGCAATCAATATACAACACATTTATCTTTTATTTACCTTTTCGGCTTCACGCCATTGCATTAGGAGTAGGAGTAATATAGCTTCTCGATGAGTTCCTTCTAGCAAGCTAGGCTGCATCGACCTCGATCTCCGGCGAGCTGCAAAGTTCCATCACCAGGTGTTCTAGACTTTAACCACCGGGCGCATCGCTGTGGTTTCGTCTAGTTTCATCTACCAGTTATCGAATATCTTAGATCTTCGACTTACGGCCCATCGCTTCTGTCTTGATCTACGGTATTCACCAGTTATCCGGCCTTGATTAAGCTTGCATCGGCTGATATTTATCTGTTCTATCGTCTTGCCATTTACGACATATTAATTGTTATTAATTCTGTCGGAATAGACGATGCAGGGTCCATCACCGTCAGGATTTTGCGTCAACACACTTTTGGCACGCCTGGTGGGACACGGTTATAAGCAAAAGCAGCCAATGTAGCGATTGGAGAAAAGGCCAAGTCAAGTGTGCGTGTATACGCATGTTCCGGTGGGATCATCTTCATAAATGCCAATGACGATTAGAGATGAAACTTCCTGCAAAATGATTGGCTACTCTATTCGGGAAGAATTGCTTTTTTATCAGGCATATATAGAGACCCATGTTGCAATTAGGGGGCGTATTCGTGCATCGGCTGAAATAAAAAAATGCATCGGAAGATTGAAAATTGCATCGGCCAATTGACAGTTGTATCGGTTGATTGGAAAAATAAAAAGGGATCGGCCGATTGGAAATTGCATCAGCTGATGGAAAATGGGATCGGCCGATTGGAGTTGTATCGGCTGATTAAAAAAAACAGCAGCCGATTGTAGAAAGGCATCGGCCGATTAGCATCAGTCAGTTGGAATTAAAAAAAAGAGAGAAAGGCATCGGCCGATTAGCATCAGCCCATTGGAAATAAAAAAAAGAAGAGAAGAGGACCAGCCGATAGGAGATCACAGCCGATGGGCAAAGGGATATATGAAAGAAGAAATAAAAAAGTTATCTCGGCCAATTGAAAATTGCATCAGCCGATAATGCTATTTCATATATTTCAGCCGATGGAGCTCTTGTCTCAGCCCATAATGCTATTTCATATATTTCAGCCGACGTAGTTTTTGTCTCAGTCGATGGCGTTGCTTGCTATATTTTGGCCGATGGAGTAAGAGGAACAGTTACAATATTTTTTTTAAACGTAAGCAAGTATCGGCAAGCATAGTAGCCAATGGATTTGTATTTCAGCCAATGGGGTTTTTGTACTGGCTCATGGCAAGTCCGATGGAGTTAAAATTGCATCGACTGATTGAAATAAAAGTTAAGCATCGGCTGATTTATTGCAAAGAAGTATCGGCTGATTTGTTGCAAGGTAGTTTCAGCTGATTTATAGCAAAATAGAATCGGCCGATTTATGGCAAAGTAGCATCGGCTGATTTGTTGCAAAGTAGTTTCGGATGATTTATGGCAAAATAGAATCGGCCGATCTATGGCAAATAAGCCAATAGATAGAAGCATCGGCTGTTTGAGAAGCCGATTGAGCAAGCATCGGTTGATGAGCTATGTATTGGGAAAAAATATTGGCTGCTTAAACAATTGACAAAAGCCGATTGTTCAGACTGAGAAGCCAACTGTGGGAAAGCGTCGATCGATTGATTGCGTATGGGAGAGAGTATCGGTTGAAATCTTTAGTATTGACTGCTAGATATTTGAGCGAGCGTCGGCCGATCGACTGCTTGGCAAAAAAAAACATCGGCTGATTGCTTGGTTAATAAAAAAAATTGCATCGTTCAAGCAAAGATTGCATCGGCAGATTGATTCAAGCAGAATAGTATCGGTTGCTTATAGAATATATCGGATATTAATTTCGAAGCATGAAAATATTCATACTCCGAAACTGGGGGGCCTGTGTTGATAATAAAAGCTCGCTGGTTACTGCACCAAGTTTTGGTGTCAACATACTTTATTTTATTTCCATTGCCAGCGGATTCATCGGCTCAGAGTGGGATCAAGACATCAAGCTGATGGAGTTCTTTATATTTCAAGAGGAGTCGATGGTGCTTTAAATATTGCAACCAGACATCATTGGCTCTAAAGACACCGAATCATCGGACTTATATGATCAGTTTCGGAACATGACGCCTTCCTACTCCGAAACTGGGGGGCCTGTGTTGACACCGAATCATCGGACTTCTATAATTAGTTTCGGAACATGAAGCCTTCATACTTCGAAACTGGGGGCCTATGTTAACACCAAAATTTAGAAATATGCTCTGAAAGGAAGGTATCGGCCGATGATGCAAAAAAATAATGAAATCTCCTAAATAAGGCTGAAGAAAGAAAAAGCAAGAAAAGGAAATCAACGCACGCGGCAAGAATTGAATAAAATATTCTGGAGATAGAGTTGGTTAGGATAAGCTTGATTAGAGATAGAGTTGGATTAGTTAGAGATAGAGTTTTGATTAGAAAAGATTGTGTGCATGGCTTGCCTTATACGTGGTGCGTCAAAGGCCATCCGCCCTATAAATATAAAGGGTCCTGCCATTGTAATTTTCATCACACGATCAATATACAACACATTTATCTTTTATTTACCATTTCGGCTTCACGCCATTGCATTAGGAGTAGTCTCGACGAGTTCCTTCTAGCAAGCTGGGCTGCATCGACCTCGATCTCCGGCGAGCTGCAAAGTTCCGTCACCAGATGTTCTAGGCTTTAACCACCGGGCGCATCGCTGTGGTTTCGTCTAGTTTCATCTACCAGTTATCGAATATCTTAGATCTTCGACTTACGGCCCATCTGTTGGAGGTATGCCCTAGAGGCAATCATAGAGATGATGATATTCCATTTGTATCCATGATTTGTATATTGTGTTCATTGAATATCCATTAAAGGCTACTTGAATTGATTTGCAATTATGTGAATTGTATGTGAAACTCTTTATTTGTATGGTTATTCTAAAGTTGTCCCTAGTCGGAGTTCATGTGAGGACACACATGAATATTAGACTAGCACATGTATTAGTTGATGACTATGTTTCACAAGTCATAGACATGGAGATGTTGAACTAATAATGTGGACACATGTGGAGACATGTGTTAGGACTGACCCAACATGAGAAGTAGTTCTCTCTTTAAACAACATATACGCTTTGTCCTTAGACCTGAGATTGTCGCATGTATTCTAGATGTGGATCGACCTACTTAGGGGCTATCAAACGCTACGCCATAACAGGGTAGTTATAAAGGTAGCTTTCGGGTTTGTCAAGAAGCATGCTATGAGACATGGTCAATCAAGATGGGATTTGCCCCTCTCTGATTGAGAGTGATATCTCTGGGCCCCTCGAGTGATCGGATCCGAAAATGCATGGCCATGCTACGTACGGTTAAGAGTTAACCTACAAAGGGATTCCGAATCACAGGATCGAGAAAGAGCGGTCGGCTTGAAGCTAGACCAAATATCGTGAGGCAAAGGGAATAGCATGTATATTATGTTGTGATGGTTCGTCTGATATGATCTTCGTGTGCGTATAGGAGTTGGCACGTCTTGCTAGAGGCCGCTACCGACTATTGGGCCGAGTAGGAGTACTCGGGCCATGTCTATACGTATCCGAACCCATAGGGTCACACACTTAAGGGGCTGGAAGCCCAATTCGGATCTGATCCGAGTTGGATTAGGTTTAGGAGTACTAATGGGCCTCGGATCCATAGGCCCATCAGGAACCTCTATAAATAGAGGGGTGGGGGCGCCCTAGGGTTTACACCTTTTGGCGAAACACACCTGCCGCGCCTCCCACGCCCTCGCCTGTTGCAACTCGCGGATCTAGCAATCCGGCTTGCGACGCTTCCTCCCTGCACGTGTGGATACCTTGGAGGTGTTGCGCCTGCAGCACTTGGACGAGCCATCGACGAGCCGCCGACGAGCCACGACGAGCCGACGACGAGCCGCGGTACCGGAGGCGATCTTGCTGCACGTGGACGAGCTGCTGAGGAGCTGCTGGACGTGATCGACTACGTACGACTACGTTGATCGACTACGTACGACTACGTGATCGTCTTCACTGCATCGACGCATATCTACATCTTCCGCACCAGTAGTGCGTCGAGTGGTAATCCCGTGATCCTTATACGGCAGTTCTTCCTGGTTATACGCGGTAGAAATTTTGATTTGCGCTAGTGTAGCCTACCTCGTATCCCAACAGTGGTATCAAGAGCCGTAGCTGCTTAGTTTTGGATTCGGGATGTGTGCATATGGAGATATGCGAGTTCTCTGTTTGATCTATGTCCTGATTTCGTGCCCTTGCTGCAGTGGTAGTGTAACGACATACTCCTACCGGTCGGTTTCCGCCATCGGAGTTAAGTGATACACGTAAATCCAGTTGCAGTGAGCGAAGATCAATATGATTGGTCGAATCGAGATCCAGGGTCATACGCCAGGCGCATTAGATGTGCAATGGTAGATGGGATCTACTGCCGGGGTCGGGATTTTGCCGTATGCGTATGCTTCGGTAAATCAGCCGTAACTTTTCGGTACGATCTCGGATCGGGGTGAATTTTATATGAAAATTGATCTATAGAAAAAGTTGCACATGAAATTCAACCGCTTCGCCGTTTTCGGCGAAATTAGATTTGCCAAATTCGGCTTGGAAGATGGAGTTTCGGGCCTCCGAAGTTTGGAACGTTAGGACGCCTAACTCTGTTTTGCAGGATGTATGTATGTATCTTGTGATCGGTATGGCCCCCTTGTGTATGTGATGCATGTGTGTAACTCATTCGTGACCTGCGTGTCGCGCGTACGGCAACACGGCAGGAGCCATATGTGTTGTCACTTTATTGTATTTAATGGTCTGCGTACCAATCTATGATGATCCAAGCAACTATGTAATCTTCATTACTAGATTCTTTACTAGCTATTAGGTGTAATAGCATGCTCTAGTTCTTGGAGTACTCATCACCAGGAGAATGGCGCACATGGAACATGGAGATGGAGATCGCCATGGTGAACAGGTTCTATGGAGATGGAGATCACCATATGAAAACGGGTCATACTGTGTCACAACTATGTGAATGCTATTCTGTTTATGTTTTACTTTCTGCATGCTGTGATGTTAGAAGTAGAACAATCCCTCACAAAGTTTAAGTTAGTATGCCCTCCCAACTAAAACTTGCACCGTCCCATGTCTTGTACAATTAGTGGTGGGTCTATGAAATTAGGGTGCCACTAGTTTTCCTTGACTAGATGGGTTTGTGTCGGACACTTACACGCATAAGGGTTGGTTTGCTTAACGAGGTCATCTTAACGGTTAAGGACCTTGGGGCATAAAGGTTGGGCGCCGAGACATAAAGATGTCACCCAACAACAGGAGTCATATATGATATGATTAGCAAAAGTTGCTTACCGATCTACCTCGTTTGCTAGCGGTGATGCTAAAGCTCACTAGTAGACTTGTTAGTTGTGGATCCTGAATCACTAAGTTTCAATAGAGGGATATTGATTTTAGTGGGAGTAGATTCTGTTAAAATAGTTTAATGTAATTTGCTTTATTATGGATACATTTGTCTTAGTGTATTTTGCATTACTTTTGTTGTAGATTAAATGGCACCTAGCACCACCACCACATCGTTTGCTTTGCGTTCGGTCCTTGAGAAGGACAAGTTGAATGGAACAAACTACTCGGATTGGATCCGTAACCTGAGAATTGTTCTTAGGGCTGAGAAAAAGGAAGATGTTCTAGACAACCCACTACCAGAAGAACCTGCTGAGGATGCACCCGCTGCTGCTAAGAATGCTTACAAGAAAGCATGTGATGCTAACCTCGAAGTAAGCTGCCTTATGCTTGCTTGCATGGAACCCGAGCTGCAGATGCAGTTCGAAACAAACCATGAGGCGCACGATATGATCGTGGCGCTTAGAGACATGTTCCAAACACAGGCCAGGACTGAAAGGTTCAATGTGTCTAAGGCCTTTGTTGAGAGCAAGCTAGCAGAAGGCGCAGCAGTAGGACCACACGTAATCAAGATGGTTGGTTACACTTAACGGTTGGAGAAGCTAGGCTTCCCACTGGGCCAAGAGTTGGCCACTGATTTCATTCTTTCGTCTCTTCCTCCTAGCTATGGGAACTTCATCTCGAACTACCATATGCATGGGACGGAGAAGGGTCTGAATGAGCTGTGTGGCATGCTTAAAACAGCAGAGGCTGACATAAAGAAAAGCGCTAGTACCAGCCATGTGATGGCGATACAGAACAAGCCCAGCTTTAAGAAGAAGGGCAATTCTTGGAAGAAGAAGGGCAAGGCTGGAACGTCCAAGCCAAACCCACCGCCCAAGGTTAAAGCTGGACCTGGACCTGCTCCAGATAAAGAGTGCTTTTACTGTCATGAACTTGGTCACTGGAAGAGAAACTGCAAGCAGTACCTAGCTTCGTTGAAGACCGGCGGAAGTAAGAATACTTCTACCTCAGGTACGCTTGTTGTTTATGTTATAGACAACATATTTCTCGCTGATATAGTTATTAATTCTTGGGTATTTGATACCGGATCGGTTGCTCATATTTGCAATTCGATGCAGGGAATGATAAGAAGTAGAAGCGTGGAAAGAGGAGAAGTTGATTTCCGCGTGGGCAATAATGCAAGAGTTGCTGCTTTGACCGTCGGGACGATGCAACTCCACTTCCCGTCAGGATTTATTATGGAGTTGAATAATTGTTATTTTGTTCCTAGTTTAAGTCGAAACATTTTATCTCCTTCATGTTTGATGAAGGATGGTTATTCATTTGCGAGTGAAAACAATGGTTGTGTGATCTCTAAGAATAATATGTTTATGGCTTTTGCACCCATTGTGAATGGATTGTTTGTTTTAAATCTTGATGGTTCACCTGTCTGTAATGTAAGTGCTAAAAGGCCTCGGCCTAATGATTTGAGTCCTACCTACTTGTGGCATTGTCGTTTGGGTCATATAAGTGAAAAGCGCATGAAGAAGCTCCATTCTGATGGACTTCTAACTTCGTTTGATTTTGAATCATACGAGACATGCGAGGCTTGCTTGCTAGGCAAGATGACCAAGACGTCTTTCACAGGATTTCCTGAGAGAGCAGTAGACTTGTTGGAACTCGTACATAGTGATGTATGCGGACCAATGAGCACGACGGCTAGAGGAGGATTCCAATACTTCATAACTTTCACTGATGATTTTAGTAGATATGGCTATGTCTACTTGATGAGGCACAAGTCTGAAACCTTTGAAAAGTTCAAGGAATTTCAGAATGAAGTTGAAAATCAGCGTGGCAAGAAAATTAAGGCCTTACGATCTGATCGTGGAGGCGAGTATTTGAGCCACGAGTTTAGCAATCATCTAAAGAGTTGCGGAATTGTTCCACAACTTACGCCGCCTGGAACACCTCAGAGAAACGGTGTGTCCGAGCAACGTAATCGAACTTTGTTAGACATGGTTCGATCAATGATGAGCCAGTCGGACCTACCATTGTCATTTTGGGGATACGCTCTAGAAACAGCAGCTTTCACACTAAATAGGGTACCATCTAAATCCGTAGTTAAGACACCATATGAGATATGGACTGGAAAGGTTCCTAGTCTGTCTTTTCTAAAGATTTGGGGATGTGAAGTGTTTGTCAAGCGACTTCAGTCGGACAAGATCACACCCAAGTCGGATAAGTGCATTTTCGTGGGATATCCAAAGGAAACTTTGGGATATTATTTCTACAACCGATCAGAAGGCAAAGTGTTTGTCGCTCGGAACGGAGTTTTCCTAGAGAAAGAGTTTCTCAAAGGAGAAAAGAGTGGAAAGACAGTGCATCTTGAAGAAGTTCAAGATGAGCCAATCGGGCAAGAATCAATGAGTGATGCTAACGTAGCAGAACAAGTTGAGATACCCATGGCAAGAGAAGCACCGCCACAACCACGAAGGTCGGCAAGGCTCCGCGAAATGCGGGAAATATTATTGTTGGACAATGATGAGCCTGCGACATATGCAGAAGCAATGATGGACCCAGACTCCGAAAAATGGCAGAGTGCCATGCAATCCGAAATAGAGTCCATGGGAGACAATCAAGTTTGGAACTTGGTTGACCCGCCTGATGGTGTTAAAGCCATAGAGTGCAAGTGGATCTATAAGAAGAAAAAGGACATGGATGGAAATGTTCACATCTATAAAGCACGACTTGTCGCAAAAGGTTTTCGACAGGTTCAAGGAGTTGACTACGACGAGACCTTCTCGCCCGTAGTGATGCTTAAGTCCATTCGGATTATTCTAGCTATAGCTGCATATTTCGATTATGAGATATGACAGATGGATGTCAAGACAGCTTTCCTGAATGGAAACCTTGCTGAGGACGTGTATATGATACAGCCCGAGGGTTTTGTCGATCCGAAAAATGCTGGAAAGGTATGCAAGCTTCAGAGATCCATTTATGGATTGAAGCAAGCATCTAGGAGTTGGAACATTCGTTTTGATGAAGTGGTCAAAGGGTTTGACTTCACCAAGAACGAAGAAGAGTCTTGTGTTTACAAGAAGGTTAGTGGGAGCTCTGTAGTATTTCTAATCTTATATGTGGATGACATATTACTGATTGGAAATAACATTCTTATGCTTGAGTCCGTAAAGACTTCACTGAAAAATAGTTTTTCGATGAAGGACTTAGGGGAAGCGGCATATATTCTGGGCATTAAGATCTATAGAGATAGATCGAGAAGGCTTATAGGTTTGAGCCAAGATACTTATATTGACAAAGTGTTGAAGCGATTCAGCATGGAAGAGGCAAAGAAAGAGTTCTTGCCTATGTCACATGGCATACATCTCAGCAAGACTCAG
Source organism: Setaria italica (assembly GCF_000263155.2). NCBI lineage: Eukaryota > Viridiplantae > Streptophyta > Magnoliopsida > Poales > Poaceae > Setaria > Setaria italica. The sequence continues at coordinate 16,583,438 of NC_028454.1, read as the reverse complement.
TGTCCTTCGACTGCTGATGAGCGGGATCGCATGAGTAGAGTACCATATGCCTCGGCTATTGGATCTATCATGTATGCAATGATAAGTACTCGCCCAGATGTTTCATATGCGCTAAGTATGACAAGCAGACACCAATCTGATCCAGGTGAGAGTCACTGGACAGCGGTGAAAAACATTCTTAAGTACTTGAGAAGGACTAAAGATATGTTCCTCGTCTATGGAGGTCAGGAGGAGCTCGTTGTAACAGGTTACACCGATGCTAGTTTCCAAACCGACAGAGATGATTCAAAGTCACAATCAGGATTTGTGTTCACGCTAAATGGTGGTGCTGTTAGTTGGAAGAGTTCCAAGCAGGAGACGGTGGCCGATTCTACGACAGAAGACGAGTACATCGCGGCTTCGGAAGCCGCGAAGGAAGGTGTTTGGATAAGGAATTTCCTCATTGAGCTTGGTGTGTTCCCGAATGCGTCCAGCCTATTGAATCTCTACTGTGATAACAATAGGGCAATTGCGCAAGCAAAGGAGCCAAGGAACCACCAGAAGAACAAACACGTAATGCGGCGATCATTCGAGACTTCGTTAACCGGGGTGAGATCAAGATATGCAAAATACACACGGATCTGAACATTTCTGATCCGTTGACAAAACCACTCCCGCAGGCTAAGCATGATGCGCATGTAAGAGCTATGGGTATTAGGTACCTTCTAGATTGACTCTAGTGCAAGTGGGAGACTGTTGGAGGTATGCCCTAGAGGCAATCATAGAGATGATGATATTCCATTTGTATCCATGATTTGTATATTGTGTTCATTGAATATCCATTAAAGGCTACTTGAATTGATTTGCAATTATGTGAATTGTATGTGAAACTCTTTATTTGTATGGTTATTCTAAAGTTGTCCCTAGTCGGAGTTCATGTGAGGACACACATGAATATTAGACTAGCACATGTATTAGTTGATGACTATGTTTCACAAGTCATAGACATGGAGATGTTGAACTAATAATGTGGACACATGTGGAGACATGTGTTAGGACTGACCCAACATGAGAAGTAGTTCTCTCTTTAAACAACATATACGCTTTGTCCTTAGACCTGAGATTGTCGCATGTATTCTAGATGTGGATCGACCTACTTAGGGGCTATCAAACGCTACGCCATAACAGGGTAGTTATAAAGGTAGCTTTCGGGTTTGTCAAGAAGCATGCTATGAGACATGGTCAATCAAGATGGGATTTGCCCCTCTCTGATTGAGAGTGATATCTCTGGGCCCCTCGAGTGATCGGATCCGAAAATGCATGGCCATGCTACGTACGGTTAAGAGTTAACCTACAAAGGGATTCCGAATCACAGGATCGAGAAAGAGCGGTCGGCTTGAAGCTAGACCAAATATCGTGAGGCAAAGGGAATAGCATGTATATTATGTTGTGATGGTTCGTCTGATATGATCTTCGTGTGCGTATAGGAGTTGGCACGTCTTGCTAGAGGCCGCTACCGACTATTGGGCCGAGTAGGAGTACTCGGGCCATGTCTATACGTATCTGAACCCATAGGGTCACACACTTAAGGGGCTGGAAGCCCAATTCGGATCTGATCCGAGTTGGATTAGGTTTAGGAGTACTAATGGGCCTCGGATCCATAGGCCCATCAGGAACCTCTATAAATAGAGGGGTGGGGGCGCCCTAGGGTTTACACCTTTTGGCGAAACACACCTGCCGCGCCTCCCACGCCCTCGCCTGTTGCAACTCGCGGATCTAGCAATCCGGCTTGCGACGCTTCCTCCCTGCACGTGTGGATACCTTGGAGGTGTTGCGCCTGCAGCACTTGGACGAGCCGCCGACGAGCCCCGACGAGCCACGACGAGCCGACGACGAGCCGCGGCACCGGAGGCGACCTTGCTGCACGTGGGAGCTGCTGAGGAGCTGCTGGACGTGATCGACTACGTACGACTACGTGATCGTCTTCACTGCACCGACGCATATCTACATCTTCCGCACCAGTAGTGCGTCGAGTGGTAATCCCGTGATCCTTATACGGCAGTTCTTCCTGGTTATACGCGGTAGAAATTTTGATTTGCGCTAGTGTAGCCTACCTCGTATCCCAACACCATCGCTTCTGTCTCGATCTACGGTATTCACCAGTTATCCCGCCTTGATTAAGCTTGCATCGGCTGATATTTATCTGTTCAATCGTCTTGCCGTTTACGACATATTAATTGTTATTAATTCTGTCGGAATAGACGATAGATGTATTTTTAATAGCCTGTTGCATCTTGATCTTGGCCATCCTTCGAGTGTTGTTGGGAGTAAGTTCTGTTGTGATTGGATTCATCAGCTAGCGGGGTTCAGATTAACGTCCTACTAAATATTTCTAGACTACAACTACCGGGCGCATCGCTGTGGTTTCACCTAGAAATATTAGCGGTGACGCTAGTTTAGATCTCATCGGCTTGTGGCTCTAACTATGGTGGGGCAACAACTCAACATCATCCTGTTTTCTATCGGTCGTCTGGCTGATGGTTATTGTAAATCATATTAAATCGGCTGGATGGCCGATGAATCACTCACATAAGTCAAGGTACTGGAATCAGCTTCACAGCTAATATATTTGTCATGATTTATTTTGTTGCACCATTATCGCTACTGTGCCAGGATTATATCGGCCTGATCGGCCGGTTGTCTCGGACTTCACAACGACTATCATCTCCTTGTCAGTTGAAGGCTTAAACTGACTGGCACGCCCGCGCACACCACGCGCACCGATTTGGATTCTGCACTGGAGTTAAGCAGATCTCCCAGGTCCTCATGTGGTGATGCAGGGTCCACCACCGTCAGGATTTTGCGTCAACACATAGGGAGTATATGCATGCTCACATGATGTTCACTGCAAGCTGGGGAGCAAACATCCTTTTCTGTTTGAGTTTTTCGAATACATATTGAGAAAAAAATATATATGCAAAACTTAATTGCAACATGACTGTAATCTGGATTGCAACTGAAGTCTCATATGGATTGCAGCTTTGGAAAAAAAAGACCTACATCATTTGCATTGATAGTGCCTGATGTGTGCTGCTCATGTGCCCCTACGTCTGAAACCATCTGCTCACCGTTCCCACTGGTGTAACACTCTAAACTTCTATCTTCTTGCTCAATCTGATTTTCAGAGACGCATCATGCTCCCCTGTATCCTATTCTGTATCTCCCTAAAAAGTGTAAAAAAGAAAGCTGTGATAAGTAATGGATGATGACCGTTGCAACAATGGGAATGCTCTAGTTGCTAATCTTGGGGGAAGACAGTTGCATCTCAGTATGCACTTGAAAAAAAAAGTGTGTACATGGAAAAAAAGGTTTCATGAAAAAAAATGTGTAGTTGCACACTAGTAGAAGGTTTAGTTGCTAATCTAGATGGAATCTAGTTGCATCTCAGTGTACAGTTGGGCAAAAAAAAAAAGATTGGCAACATAAATGAGTGTGTAATTGCACAGTGATACACAAGGTTGGTTGCAACTCAGAACACACAGAGGTTTTTGGCAGCAGGGGCTTACCTCGAATTGGCTCTGTTGCTCATTACTAGAGGTTGTGGGGGCCTTCCTCTTGGTAGCTACACGTCATGGTGCACGTGCCTCCTTGCCCATTGGGGGGTCCTGAGTGGCATAAAAAAAAGAAAAATATAATGCACGCCTGTAGTAAAAAACATACAGAAAAAGGGAAAAATGAATGTTTTTCAAAAAAAAAGAACAGGATTGTTACAGTGTGAACAACATCATGTGCATCCCATGAAAATAAACCCTCCGCACCAGATGCGGTGCCATCAATACCAGTGTTTTGCTTCTCAACATCCACATCCTGTGCGCTTGTATTAAAAGGCTGTTTAGAGAAAAGAATGAGGAAAATGCAAAAATAAAAGAGAAGAAACCTGGTCATCCTAACTGTCGCAGGGTGATGGAGATTGGAACATGTCCATTATATCTTCCACATCTTGGGATCCCCACGTAATGTAGGCGGTGCTGCCAGAAAAAAAATAAAAAAATACAGGAGTGAAAAAATGTGTAAGAAAAAAGATTTGTGATGCAGAAATTAGCATCCAAATTTATTAAAATTGGGTGCATGGCAAATCAGCCTTACTTTGCTATTTAGTGCTGTCATCATGCACTGGGGTATTGGGGATATCATGATCGGGATCTGGGTTGGGTGTCCCGAAAAGTCGATTAAAGGATTCCTCTAAATCCTAGTTATGCTAGTTTTCCATTGAAACATCTACTTTAGTGTGTGGGCTCGAGGGGCTTTGTTCACCTTTAGTGTGTGCTGAACCAGATGCTTCGCCATGCTGTGCTCGATGTCTCTACACTCCTGAAACACGATGCTTTCTCCGAGTGAAATTGGCTGCCAACCTCGCAGCACGAGCATCATTCAAGAGTTTCTTAATGCCAATGTTACACTCATGGTGGGCTTTTGCCATTAGCTCATCAACCGTCCTTGTCAGATCATGAGCCTTCCTCATCATCGACTGAGCCTTGGCAGTGCTGGCATGATAGCTCCTCAGAATCTTCTCAGCCTGACTGTTCTTGCTTCTTCCAACTAACTCACATTGGCTCTGGCCAAAACTGGAGAAGAAACTCGGATAGTTGAATAGAAGAGGTGCGTCCATGGTGCTGCTAGAAGGGGTAGAAGGTTCGGCAGCAGCTGCAGGGGCATAGGTGGGTGCGGGCGCAGGGGCGGGTACGGGGGCGGCAACAGGTGGGGGAGCGTAACAGGTGCTTGATTGACTCCTCAACTGAAGTCAATTAAAAAATACAGAGGCACAATGAGCGCGGGTGGAAAAATAACAAATTGCAACTGTAAAAATACAAAAGCAAATTGTAATATACAAATCCCAAGCAGTTGCAAAAACAAACATGTACATGAGAAAAAACAAAATCACCTCAAGATTGTCGTACTCGATTGCTCCAGAAGGTACATCTCCTCTGCCATCCATTGCTGCTATTTTGTTAATAATCTTGTTGTCCAGCACAGAACATCAAGGTAATCTGGCCTGATCTATGTCTAGCCTATGCTGGAGGCAGTCAACATATAGCATCTGCATTTATATTTAAAAAGAAACAAAAAAAAGTAAGGAACCCAATTACAACAGTAAAAAATAGAAGTTGCCCCAGAAAATGCTATGATTGGGGTGGGGATAGTTGCAAAGTTATAAAAGAAAAACTAGCAGAATGCATATATTTGACAAACTACAAAACAAAAAAATTGCAGTGTAAAAAACATGGCCAGTTGCAACTGTAATTCTGCACCAGTTGCAATGATTTCTGTGAGATAGTTGCATGTGTGGAAAAAGCTAAGCAAAAATTAACTGATTGCACCTACGAATGTAACCCAATTGTATGGGGATAGATAAAAAAAGAGAAGGGTTAGATAACTCACGATAAGGAAGATTCCACACCAACTTATGGGTGCGTTGGAACCCTTCATCTTCTTTTCAAGCCTATACAGCTGAGCAGCAACCCTGAGGCTGTTAACAACTGCTTTGCACCAGTTGATGCCAGCAATTCTTTTAAGATCCTCAGCCCAAACCACATCATCCAGCCTAATGTAGTTGTCAGTGTTTGAAAAAAGTAATGTGCAAAATGCATGCAACAGAAAAGACCTAACAGCCAAATCTCCTGCAAGAGTCCGAAGCTTCAGCTTCTCCTGAATTAACTTAGGTAGTATTTAATACCTGATTGTCCATATAATTGAAGTCTCACATCATTCCGCATCTATCGTGCTTCGTTTTGTTCCTTGAATAGGGGGTCATTTCCTACTTTATTTAGCAGGAAGACACACTAGACATTGTGCTCGTTGATTTCAATTTCTTTGCCACTACCGAGCTCTAGCTTCATAGTATTTAGATTGAATTTGTCCATGAGCCATGTAAGCAGGGACCTGTTCAATATGGTTGGCTTAAACTCCAGCAACCCACCAAAGCCCATGTCGTGTGGTCTGTCCTTAATTTCATTGTCGGTTGCTGCGACAAGCTCTGCAAATTTGGAAGGAGAACATCGAAGCGAGACTGGCCTAATCTTCTTATCTTGTCCAACATCATCACCGATGTTTGTGTCCTGCGGGTTGTGCAAAAAAAGCAATATCATTCAAATATTGAACATATATAAAATATTCATATAGAAAATAAACAAAAAAAATACATCAATTTTTTTTACCTCAGCAGGATCTACTAGGTAATGTACGCTGGAAATGGCCTCCCCACGCCACCTCTTTCCCGTGGCATGCTCATCGGGCGATGGGATTGTTTCAATGGGTTCTAGAACGAAAGCATCGTCGCTTGGCAGGGGGTATGGAGGATCAGGAAGCCTAAGATTTTTCCTCCTGTGTTTCGTCTGGTGTGGAGGATCAGGAAGCCTAAGATTTTTCCTCCTGTGTTTCGTCTTGAGACGAGGGGACGAACACACAGGCTCCATCCTAAGCGTTATTCTATATAAAAAAGGGTTAGTGCATGTTTTGCAAAAAATGATGATAGAGAGTGCAATGTAATAACAAGATTTTAAAAAGATATAACTAATGGGTGTACAGGTTGCAAACAACAAACTAGCTTAGTTGCAAAAAACACAAATAATCAAACACACATAGGGGCAAAAAAATCTGGTAACTACCAACACATAACAAAAGCAAATTGCAACATGCAGAGCAGTAAGTTTGCAAAACAAGTAAAATCAGCAGTCCTAGGGCATAAACTAGAGATTCATTAAAGCAACGTACCCATAAATAAAAAAAAGGCTAGCACATCACACAAAATTCAAATGCCACATAAAACATTAGAATTGCCACAATCATACAGTGACTAGAAACTACAAATTAACACAAATTGCAACATACAGGGCATTAAGTTTGCAAGTAATCAAGTGGTCCAGTACCATGAGAATAAAACTAGAGATTAATTTAGAACATAAAAAAGAACAAACATATTGGAAAATCATACAAAACCCTATGTAACGATTTGCGAGAATGGTGCGCACCCAAGGAGGGGGGATAAGGGGAATACCTTCAGGAAGATGATTGAAACATCGACGATGGCGAAACTCGCGACGGCACCCCCCGATGGCGGTGGCGCTTGCTCGAGGCATTATCGGGTGCCGACAATGGCGCCGTTACTCGGAGCGTGGGGTCACCGGGAGAGGAACCGCGACCGCAAGACCACGCCCCCCCCCTTCGGGTGGGGTTCCTACAGCCGCGACGACATGCTTCCCTGGCGACAAGGAGCAATGCACGGCGGAATCCCGATGAGCGCGCGCGGCAAGCGAGGGAGAGTAAAGAAGAGAAGTGTGGTGGAGAAAAATGGCGAAGAGGGGAGGAAGCATGGAGAAGCGGCGGAGAAGGCACAACTGCTGGAAAGTGGGTGGGGCCCCTCAGGGGGGAGTTAAATGTCAGGGTGCACCTGGTCCAGGCGCACCTGGTCCAGGCGCACGGGCACGCGGGAGCGGTTACGGCTCAGGGGGCTAAGGAAGCGGTTGCGATGTGCGCTAGTTAATTGGGCAGCTCAGTTGCACTGCGCTGGAACCAGGCGCGCTGTACAGAATGCACCCAGGTGCAATATAGATATACATTATATGTGTGTGTGTGGGCGCGCGCCTGTATGTGTATGGATTGAGATTTGGTGGATCAACTAAAATTTTCGTGTGCAAATTTTCCTATCAGTTTTGCATTCATGGAAATTAGTGATATGCTGGCGGTGCATATATATTTTCGTGGCGGTTCAGTACTCATGAAAAATGGAGTTCGTGACAGTACAAATTTTTTTTAGCAGCTCAGTACTCTCATGAAAAAAGGAGTTTGTGATGGTACAAAATGTTTTCGTGGCGGTTCACTACTCTCATGAAAAAGAGGAGTTCGTGGCGGTACAAAATATTTTCGTGGCAGGTTTAAATTCTCATGAAAACGAAATTTCCCGTGGGTTGTCAACCGTCACGAATCATTTTCGTGTATATTTCCATGAAGGTCGGTCGCCTCAAATTAGGTTTCGAAAACCTGACGAACCTAGATATTCGTGGAGGTGGCTCCCCGCCATAAAAATGATTCATGACGGGTGACCATCATGAAACTTCCATTTCCGTAGCGTTTGATTCGTGAGGGTTAATGCATGACGGTTGGCCGCCACGAATGATTTTCGTTGCGGGAATCATATTTTTCGTGACGGGTTCGCACTCTCACGAAATTTCCATCATGTGGTAGTGACAGGGTGATGATCTCCATGTAGAATTGTAGATATCAAATGGCTTGTGATTCTGTGGTACAAGTTCATGTACTAGATGCAGATTATGGGATTAGTACGGTACACATGTAAGGTGTTTAGATATCTTTATATTAGTGTAGTTTTTAGATGATGCATTTGGGAAATCGTTTGCTCCTCAGTCCTCATGCGGCGCATCCTCGATACTTCACAGGGCCAAGTCTGCCTTCCTTTTCTTTAATTTCTTCACTGAAAATTCAGAAGAGCTTTCCATGTGCACAATCCGATTGACAAATTTAAAAGGACACGCAGGTGGTGAATTCGTTTCTTTTGCTGCACTGCAGATGTTCTGGTGTACCGGCTCCTTTTGCCTAGTTTGAAGGCAACTCGGCACGGTAGGAGCCCCATCTAGACAAATGAACTGCCAGAGGAACACGTCGTCATCACTGTCAAGGTGATATGGGAGAAGTGCAATGATGATATGTTTAGCTCACATGGTAGCTCGAGGATTAAAGGTGTGTGTGCCCATTTGTCATTTCATTCGATTTGCTTCAGAAATACTCCTATGTCCTTTGTATGTTGTATGTATATAATTTGGCCTGCTCGTGTGCCGTAACTCAGTGTGCTCATATATGCTGTAACCATTTGTATGGTGTATATTGCCTTCATGTCAATCTCATGTTTGCGGTTTGCTTTGGCTATGAAGCTGTCATTAAGAGAAAACCGCTTCCATCTTTTTTTATGCCAGCAACGTGTTGGTTACATACTTACATCCCAAATTCCCAATAGAGCGACTGAAATTTGAGACCACAAGATCTGTTGTTGTTCTGTGAATTAAATTCAGAGTATACATTTCATCACAACAGGTTTGTTGGAAAAATCAATAATTCGGTGTGCTCGTGTCTTTGTCACTTGTCAGCTTGGTATCTTACTTGACTGCAGGCTCGTTCTTGCGATTTATTTTAATTTTGTTATGTCATGTTATTAAAAAAAACTTTTCATTTCTTTAGGACTGCAGACTCGTTCTTGTGATTTTCTATGGATGGTCTGCCATTGAGTAAAAAATAGCTTCCATTTTTTTGTTGAAAAATAACAAAGCTTGTTAGATCCCAATACGGCGCCCTCAAATTTTAGACCATAAGATTTGTTCTTGAAATTTCCATACAAGGATGAATCCCAATACTGCTCCATTTTCAAAATTCAAGGCGCAATTTGATCACTCGGTGCCATCTTGAATGTTATACTTTGACATTAGTATCTCATATATTATGTCGCTCAAGGCTATGAAATTAACATCATACTAGGCTCTCTTTTTTTTCAAAATATTTGATAACTTTGACTTCACTATTCAATGTTTAATTATTTATCTGCTTAAGGTATTTTGATAGCAAGTTAGTAATACTTCTATTGCTTTACTTAACTAAATATTGTTCGTTAAAGATGGTACATGAAATGTCAAAGTTCTCCCTTTTTTTCTAAAACAGGATTAACGAATAATGAGGGACTAAATTTGTCAAACTAAAAGTAAAAGCGTGCACAGTATACAAACATGATATTCTCGATTAGTCAAAGTTCAAAACTTCAAATACAAACCTAACGTTAGTATGCTATAGTCAAAAAGCTTTTTGGATTATTGTTGGCAAAAAATTACAAAATTTGAATTTTCGATTATGTGTGAACTTAAAAAAAAAGAAAACAAAGAAAATGAGTAGAGAGGAGATTTTGCTCGCCGCATACAAGCACTGAGCTTAAGATTGACCCAGTACCGGGCCGTGGGCCAAATTTGGGCGCCTTTGGAGCCAACCAAAAAAAAAACAAAGCCGCGCAGTCGAACGAACCCAACAAACATTCCATCACGTCCGGCGGGAGGCCTCAAACCCAATCCCGCCTCGTTGGCGGGAACGAACCCCTTACTACTTCTCCGTACCGGCTGAACTCCATACGCGTGGTCTACTGTGAGCCCACGCCGTGATTACTCTGAGTGCTGGGACCCACCGCGAAGGGTGCACCATGGATCGGGTTCGCGGGAAAGGTCAAGTCATCGTGCTCCCGGAAATCTCTAGCTTTGGGCATGTTTTTCATTTAGGTCCGTGGAAACTCGTATATTTTGTATGATCTGGCACGAACGTATACAAGTACGTTTGCTGTCCATTTTTATTTTCTGGATGAACATGTTATTTCAGCCACAAATCCATCAGCCTGGTTTCCCCGCTTCAAATCAAATCTTTTAAAAAATCCTCCAGCTTCCTTGAGTTTCTCATATGCTCAGGGGGTCACCATAAATACGTAATACTCCATGGTCCAAGATGCAAACCGCCAAAAATTCCCGTGCAGGGCGCCCCGTATAGATGAGCCACTCCCTCCCTTTTCACCCCAAATCGGTTTCACTCCCGAAAATCCCCACCGCTTCTCGCTCGATCAAACGATTCGAACACCCATTCCGCACTAGAAAATCCAAATCGTCTCGCCTCGCCACCAAACCCTAACCCTACTCTCCCCTCCCGCCACCGCCCGTCCCAATGGCGAAGCCGGTGAAGTACGACGACGAGGAGATCTCGTCCTCCGCCGAGGAGGAGGAGGACCAGTCCGACGCCGCCGGCTCCGGATCTGGCGATGAGGGGGACGAGGACGAGGAGGATGCCGCGGCGCCGCCCGCGGGGGATGTGGAGGAGGAAGAGGCTGAGGGGGAGGGGCAGCAGCAGGAGGAGGAGGAGGTCGACGAGGAGGAGATTGAGGCCGTCACTACCGGCGGCGGCGCCGAGGAGGAGGAGGACGCCGGTGCCGACGCCCCGGCGGAGGGCGACGACGAGTCCCAGTCCACCGAGGACGACGAGGCCGTGGCGGGCGACGACACCGATGAGGTGAGCGGCCGGTTAGGGTTTGGGTGCTTCAATCGGGTTTTTGGAGGATTCGATTTATCCTTCTCTGCCCGGGGTGGGAGTAGACTAAATTTCGAAACAAAAAAATAGAATGATCTGCTTGTTGGCCACTGCTAGTATGTGTTGGAAAAACTTCTGCATCATCTGTAAATTTTGTTTGCATGTAGCAGTACTTCAAAGTTCATTTTTTCCTCTCAGGTGTGGCGTCACTTTCTGCTTATAGCAGTACTTTCATTATCCTTAGATACTAGTAATACTGACAAATATCTCGAGTTTTGAGCTGGGAGTCTCAAGGGGGCCATTATTTGTATCTTATGTTCTTTTCCTACAGTTCAGTGATGAGAATTTTGCATTGCTTTGCCCATAACTGTTTCTGTTGCAGACTGATGCAGTTGTTGGGAAGCGTGAGAAAGCTAGGCTAAAGGAACTCCAGAAGAGGAAGAAGGAAAAAATCCAAGAAATATTGGATACACAAAATGCTGCCATTGATGCGGATATGGTATGTACCATCTTTAAGAGAATACCTGTATACGAATGCATGGATTGCATGTGATTAATCATGTGCATCATGTATTTTCCTGTGCATTCAGTGCCAGTATCTATACAATTTATTGCTGTCCTGATTTTTATATTTTTTGGCAGAACAATAAAGGGAAGGGGCGACTGAAATACCTTCTTCAGCAGACTGAAATATTTGCTCACTTTGCAAAAGGCAGTCAATCAAAAGAGAAAAAGCCGCGTGGGAGGTAAAGATTTGTTTTGTTTTTGCCATTATTGTACTGTACAATTAATGATCATCTGGTAAGAGACTAGTTGAAGTTTCTGTCTCCTTTGTATAGCATAACGCATTTGATCGTAAAACTGTAAAAAATTGTTTGATACTGAAATAAGGTTTTCACTAGCACTTAAAATGATTTGAATTTGATGGATCTTTACACATTGCATCAAGTTATAACCCTTTTTTATGTTCAAGCTTTGTAGCTGAATCTTGTTGTAGTTTCTTTATTCTCCTCTTGATATGGTTAATTTTATGACACTGTCAGGATTGTATACATTTATAGATAATATGTGTTGTACCTTTTACCCGTGTTTCCATATTATCATTTAGTTATGGAGTCAAAGGTAGTTCAGATTACAGTTGTTATTTCGAGTAGTTTATCCTGTATAGTAATAGCTTTCAGAGTCATGATAGAATAGAGAGCTGCGTGTTCTTTTGTATGCAGGACCATAAGGTTTGGTTCCATTAACTTCAGGGACCTTTTCTGTCTCTTGGTCAATGTCTGTAATTTATTTGCTGATAAGTTTGTCAATCTGTAGGGGACGGCATGCGTCAAAGATGACAGAAGAAGAGGAAGATGAAGAATACCTTAAGGAGGAGGAAGATGCCCTAGCTGGTGCAGGAGGAACACGCTTGCTTTCTCAGCCTTCATGTGAGCCCTTCTTTGCTGACTATTTGTTACCTTTACATAAACTTTTTTTGTTCTAATAACCAACTCTGTTGGTTGAAGAAGCACTTTTCTTTCTAGGTAGATAGATGCTTTTCTTTGTTTTCATAAAAGTATTTAATCCTGTTCATTAGATGAATAAATGAAACTTGGCATCAGTGTTGAAAGTGAATAAATGAAAACTATATTCTGGTGAGCTGCAAACTGCCAACATTATCCATGATTTATTGTTGACAATTGTATTTTCGAAACTAAGATCAAATATCAGGAACCTTAAACAAGTGCAGACCTTTTTTATCCATGATGGATGTCTGTTTTCTATTTTACTTCCGCCAACACCTTTTTGTTTTATAAATTGTGGGGCTGACTACTTCTCTAATTTCCTAGTAAGAGAATTGATTTGCGTTCTCACAAAATCAGTCAATACTGTAGGCTTTAATATCCTTGGGATTTATATTTCTCAGTTCTTTTTGTGATCTGTAATCCTAATGCTTTGCAGGCATTAAGGGAAAAATGCGAGATTATCAGTTGGCTGGACTTAATTGGCTCATACGTTTGTATGAGAATGGTATCAATGGAATTTTAGCTGATGAGATGGTATGCTTTATGTGTTAAACATGATTAAGATCTTATTTTTGTTGATGTGGTTGTGTTTGACTTGGAATTTGTGTTTATTATCCAGGGTCTTGGGAAAACTCTTCAAACCATTTCACTGCTTGGCTATCTGCATGAATTCAGAGGTATAACTGGTCCTCACATGGTTGTTGCGCCAAAGTCCACGCTTGGCAACTGGATGAAGGAAATCCAACGTTTTTGCCCTGTCCTTCGTGCTGTGAAGTTCTTGGGAAATCCAGAAGAGAGGGTTAGTCTCAAGTACATTTTTTTCATTGCTGAAACGTATGCTGGCATGGTACTGATCTTCTCTTATTCTGCTGTGTCAGAACCATATAAGGGACAATTTGCTACAGCCGGGGAAATTTGATGTGTGCGTGACTAGTTTTGAAATGGCAATCAAAGAAAAAACTTCATTGAAGCGTTTTAGCTGGCGCTACATTATTATTGATGAAGCTCACCGGATAAAAAATGAGAATTCTCTTCTGTCGAAGACAATGAGGATTTACAATACTAATTATCGTCTCCTCATCACAGGCACTCCACTGCAGGTCGGTTTCCCTTTCCAGTACTGTTCTTTTATGTATTGCATACATCCTGTCAAGATTGTGTCTTGTTTCATATTCAATTTTTGTTAAATCTGATTTTTTACTGATTTGCTATATGGCAGAATAATCTTCATGAGCTTTGGGCTCTACTCAACTTCTTGCTACCTGAAATATTTAGCTCTGCTGAGACCTTTGATGAATGGTTTCAAATATCTGGAGAAAACGATCAACAGGAGGTGGTTCAGCAGCTTCATAAGGTTTGGATATGCTCATGATCGACCAATATCAATACCTTATTATTAACGCTATATAATTCTAAGAACTTTGCAACTTTTGTGAAGGTCCTTCGCCCATTTCTTCTTCGGAGGCTTAAGTCTGATGTAGAAAAGGGTTTACCTCCAAAGAAGGAAACCATACTTAAAGTTGGAATGTCTCAGATGCAAAAGCAGTACTATCGTGCGCTGCTTCAGAAAGATTTAGAGGTTATCAATGCTGGTGGTGAACGCAAGCGATTGCTCAACATTGCCATGCAGTTGCGCAAGTGTTGCAACCATCCATATCTATTTCAAGGAGCTGAACCTGGACCACCCTACACAACTGGTGAACATTTAATTGAGAATGCAGGTATAACACATCATGTTCGGTTTTTTGTTTGCACAATTGTAATATGCTTCTCGACATTAACTTATATGGTTTCTTATTAACCATTCTTTTATTTATGTAGGAAAAATGGTTCTGCTAGATAAATTGCTGCCCAAGCTAAAGGAACGTGACTCCAGAGTCCTTATTTTTTCACAGGTGATTGTTTTCCATCGATTTGAATGGCATTGAGTCTAGCAATTGAATATTAGTAGTCATGGCCCCACTGAAACCATATATGCACCTTGCTAAACACTGTTTTTCCAGAATTTTCCTTATTTTGACATATATTACCATCCTGCAGATGACCAGGCTCTTGGATATCTTGGAAGATTATCTTATGTACAGAGGATATCAATATTGCCGCATTGATGGAAATACAGGAGGAGAAGATCGTGATGCATCCATTGAAGCCTTTAACAAGCCAGGAAGTGAAAAGTTTGTTTTCTTGCTTTCAACTAGGGCAGGAGGCCTCGGTATTAACTTGGCCACTGCTGACGTTGTGGTTCTATATGACAGCGATTGGTATGCCAAATTTTTATGCTAAACTTGCATTTTGTTATTTATCATCAAAGATGAATCTTATGTGTCCAGTACTCCTGTGCCTTCAGGAATCCACAAGCTGATCTGCAAGCTCAAGACCGTGCACACAGGATAGGTCAAAAGAAAGAAGTTCAAGTTTTTCGCTTTTGCACAGAGGTTTGTTGATTCTAGATTAATAATTGTTCTAATTCCCATGTTTTGTATTGTTACCTGACATGAAATTGATGCAAACAAAATTACAGTATACTATTGAGGAAAAAGTGATTGAGAGAGCGTACAAGAAGCTCGCGTTGGATGCTTTGGTTATTCAGCAAGGACGATTGGCAGAGCAGAAAAGTAGGGTTTTGATACTTGTCATTGATATTTATCAAACCATTTCTCTGTATTAGTTGGATATGTATTGTTCTGATCACATTCTCTTTTATTCAGCTGTCAATAAGGATGACCTTCTGCAAATGGTGAGATTTGGTGCTGAAATGGTTTTCAGTTCTAAGGACAGCACGATAACAGATGAGGATATTGACCGTATTATAGCTAAAGGAGAGGAGACAACAGCAGAACTTGATGCAAAAATGAAAAAGTTCACTGAGGATGCCATTAAATTTAAGATGGATGATAGTATGTGCCTGCCCCCTTTCTCCTTGTGACCATCACGGTTCCTATGCCTTCCTGTCTAACACTATTTTTCTTATGCAGATGCTGAATTGTATGATTTTGATGATGAGAAGGTAATAATTGATATTTTAAATTTGTGCTATCAGTTGGAAATTTTGTTTGTAGTTCCTTGCTCACCACCGTCTGAATCTGCTTTCTTGATTGATTGCAGGATGAAAACAAGGTTGATTTCAAGAAACTTGTCAGTGATAACTGGATCGAGCCACCTAGAAGAGAAAGGAAGAGGAAGTAAGTCGCATCTTTTAATTTTTTGGGTTGCCGAGAGCTTTATCTAATACTTTTTTTTACCTTATTTTAACTTCTTTTTGGTAGCTATTCTGAGTCTGAGTACTTTAAGCAAGCTCTTCGCCAAGGTGCACCAGCAAAGCCTAGGGAACCAAGGATTCCAAGAATGCCACACTTGTAGGTTCTTCTTTTTGAATTTTTCAATGATTACACCTATTATTGCATCACATCACCAGTTCATCTTTGATTTGTGTGTCAGGCATGATTTCCAATTCTTCAACAACCAAAGGCTAAATGAATTGTATGAAAAGGAAGTGAGATACCTCATGGTAATTTGTCATCTAGATTGTTCTGTAATTTCAGCTGGATGTAAAGAAACATGTTAGGTCAACTTGTGCTTCATTTTGTGCGTAGTTTGGCATTGCACTACTCTCCTCCACTACGCAGTAGTTTTGCAATTGTCACTGTTAATCTTGGTGCTTAACATCAGAAAATTTAATGCAGCAAGCAAACCAGAAGAAAGATACCATAGATGGTGAAGATGAAGGTATTATCATGCTTTTCCATGTTTATATTACAGAATCTTGGTGGATTATGCTAACCATGTTATTCTTATCGAACCCTCAGATCAGTTGGAGCCTTTGACTGCTGAGGAGCAGGAAGAGAAGGAGCAGTTATTAGAAGAGGTTAATACCACATGTGACACATTGTGTTCATCAATTTTTCATTGTTTCCACCTATCTGCTTATTCCTTTTACATGGTTTGCCTTAACTATTTTTATTGTTTCCATGGTCCAAATCTCAGGGTTTTGCATCATGGACGAGGAGAGACTTCAACACATTTATTCGTGCATGTGAGAAGTATGGTCGAAATGACATAAAAAGTATAGCCTCTGAAATGGAGGGGAAGACAGAAGAGGAGGTTCAGCGTTATGCTAAAGTTTTCAAGGAGCGATACAAGGAACTGAGTGGTAAGGCAATAACCTGATAGATATATGATTGTAACTCAGTTAGTAAATATATAATATAATATTTAGAAACTGCAAATTCAAACCTCTAATTTTGGCCGCTAATTTAAATGGAACTATTTTGATTTGTCATGTTGAAATAGTATAATTTTTGTCGTTATAATATTTCATATCATAGTAGCTTTACTGTTTATCACCATCAATTTTGTATAAATGCATATCAAATTCAGCTATGAATTGAAAAATGCATACTGTTCTTTCTGACTTGAGTTTATGTTTTTATCCTTGTCCAACCAGATTATGATAGAATTATCAAGAATATTGAAAGAGGAGAAGCAAGGATATCCCGCAAGGATGAGATTATGAGAGCAATTGGGAAGAAGCTAGACCGCTACAAGAACCCATGGTTAGAGTTGAAAATTCAATATGGCCAAAATAAAGGGAAGTTCTATAACGAGGAATGTGACCGTTTTATGGTATGCTCTCCCACTTCATTTATATGTATATTCGAGTACATGGCATGGTTAGTAAGCTGCTGTTACATTACAGCTTTGCATGGTGCATAAACTTGGCTACGGGAACTGGGATGAACTGAAAGCTGCCTTCCGCATGTCGCCCTTGTTCCGGTTCGATTGGTTTGTGAAGTCCAGAACTACACAAGAGTTGGCTCGGCGATGTGACACCCTCATCCGACTGGTTGAGAAGGAGAATCAAGAATATGATGAGCAAGAAAGGCAGGCAAGAAAGGAGAAAAGGCTTGCTAAGGTCAATTCTAAACGGTGCATTAATCTTTTGATATTCTGCAACTCTGCGTTGTCCTTTGTAATGTATGGATGGCTTTAAGTATTGATTAAAATGGTTGTACTGTTAATGGCAGAACATGACTCCTACAAAGCGAGCAGCATTGAGAAATTCAGAGGGTGAGACAACACCATCGAATTCATTCAAGAGGCGTAGGCAGTCACTTATGGATGATTATGTGGGCTCGGTAAGTCATCGTTAAAAAATTGTACTCTGAGCTGATAACCCTTGTGCATCTGTTAAAGAGAATGTGTCTCCTGTGGCTCACCAATTTTGAATATGTTTCAGGGGAGGCGTAAGAGAGGGTGATGCGATATATGCAGTATCTGCAATGCTTTTAAACCCAGCTGCGTGTTGCTCAATTCCTTGTGCACCTGAGCTCAGCCTGGAACGGAGGCTCGACTTTGTAGTGTAATTTATGCAATGACATAGGTTAGTTTATTCCTAAATCAAGTGGCATGTACATGCTGTTGGGTCATTTGATGGCCGCATGGGTCAGCACTCAGCAGTCAGCACATGATGTAGAGTATTACTGTCGTTTTGAAGTGGTTCACCTTTTGAGCGAAGTTTATGGAACTGTTACCTTAGCCCAGCTGACTGAGATCTGTGGCTCCTGGGGCCATAGTCTTTGAAGTGAACTGGCTCATCGATACATCAGCTTCATATTCTGATTGCATATTTCAGTTGTACTTTCTCCGTCACAAATTGTAGGTTGTTTTGGTATTTTTAGATTCATAGTTTTCACTGTATATCTAGATACAGTATATATTTAGATGAGGAATGCTAAAATGATCTTCAATTTGCGATGGAGATGGAGGGAATATTATATAAGCTGACTTGAACTTGTGAGTTCTTATCAAAAATAAAAAAATAAAAAAACTCGAACTTGAACTTGGGTAAAGGTGGACGCTGGCTGGGTTGGACAAGTGGATCATCGAACCGACGGCACAGGGGCAGTGGGTTGATCCTCCATTCTGTGGCGTGCCAATTTTTTTTGCTGATTCTTTTGATGAAAGTGGTGGGAATTTTCTATTTCAGAATCGAATGACCGACGTAGTTATTTTTATACATTATTTTTCATGTTGCAAATAGTGACCGCTGATGTTGCATTAGATAATTTTTAATGTTTTGTCGGAGTGGAAAATTTACTATCGGACATGGACGGATGCCCGTGTCGTTGCTGAAAAGGTGCTTGTTTTATGAAGCTGAAGCTGTGAAGCTGCTCATTTTTCGAAGAATGTCTGCAGAGGTCACTTTGGCCCATGCCTATTTGTTGGTGTATGTATTTGTAAGGTAGATGTAATACTGTGGTTAAAGTGTAAAATAGCAAGAGTAAATAGATAGAAGCAGGGAAGCATCGAGAGAGTGCAACCTGCGATCCCTATTCCATTTGTGGTTGAAAATCTGCACCGTCGTCACGGATTTGATTGCCATCGATCGTCGGTGGCTAGATTAAGGTCCGGCCGTGGTGATTAAGTAGCAGCAAGTTGCAGCTACGTGCTTGGCTGTAAGCATCTCCTTCGGCTGCTCGTCCAAGGTTGGGGAATCAGAAGCTTGCTGTTGTGCTGCTTGTGCTTGCTGAAGGAAACAGTAAGGTGTGTCTATTTGTTCTGTTCGTGATTGCCGGTTCTATTTTGTCCTAAAATATGGGTAGTAGTGGAGAGAAGGAAGCTTGTGGTAGCATTGAAAAATTGTGTGAAATATTTAGCAAAGTGCTAGAACAACAGCAACTTAAGGTAGCACCAGAAATCATAAAGCAAAGCATCGAGCCTAATCCAGTGAAATTATCTGGTCCGGAGAATTATGTTAGCTGGGCGCGTCACGTAAGATTAATTCTAAGCTCACATGGGCATGAAAATTTACTTGCTGATGTCGATAGAGAAGGAAAATGAGGTGATACGGGAAGCAAGCAAATTAATGATAAAGTTTTAGTGTAGCTGTTGAGCAGCATGGAACCAAAGATTCGGAAGCAAGTCGAAGTTATGACCACAGTTGCCGAAGTATGGTCATCTTTTTTTTGAAAAGGATGGTCATCTTTGGAGAACCAATTTGCAGGGAAATTTAATAAGGTGCAAGCTACCCGAATTATGCATGAGTTGACACACTTGAAGCAAGGCTCAAGGTCTGTAACTGAATATGCTGGTGAGGTGAAAAAGTTATACACAGATTTACACTATTATCATCCTTTTTGACCCTGTTGATAACAAGGACATGGCAATTCATCATACATGGTTCCAATCATCTGTGAGCAAATTATTTCTTCATGGTTTAAATCAAGAATTTTATCCTTGTCGCCAACTTAACTTCTCTAAGTCTGAATGGCCAAGTTTTGATGATATTATCTCCAGCATTATTGAGGAAGAGACCAGACTTTCACATCCCAAAGTGAATGATTATAAAGGAGTAGACGATCATGCCGCCCTATCCATGCGAAACGGCCGTACAATTATTTCCCGGGGAGACCAAGATAAAAATAAGATGATTTGTGATCGTTGTGGTGATAAGGAGCACACTATAGAGCGGTGCTTTAAGTTGCATGGTTTCCACCTGGGTGGAAAAAGAGGAAATCGCAGCTAGGGGGAGTTCGACGTGGGAGGTGGAATCAAGCAAACCACACACAACTTGAGAGGGAACTTCCTGCAGTAGATACTCAAGCTCTTGAGAAGTACAACTCCAAGCTCAAACTCTCTGAAAGCTCATCTTCCACTCAAGGTTCCTCCGCTAATTCTAGTTACCACGCCACTACTCAAGGTATGAAACACATGCAAGCCTATGAACCTAAACTTTGGATCATTGACTCGGGAGCCACTAACCATATGACGGCAGCATCTAAGGGCCAGTTTGGTCAGGCTCTCTCTAGCTCCGGCTCCGGCTACTGTAGGTGGCAGGGGTGTTAGAGGAGCCGGAGCTCGGCTCCTCCTCATTTTGTGAGGGGGAGGGAGAAGAGAGAGAAAAGGAGCTCCGATGAATAGTAGATGCACAGTAGATGAACAATGTCGTGTTAGAGGGAGCTGGAGCTAGGAGGAGCTGCACCAAACTGGTCCTAATTGTTTTAATTCCTACACTCCTTGTTCAGGTAAGGATTAGGTACATGTAGCTTATGGTTCCATGGTTCCTATAACAGGACGTGGATCTATCCAATGCACTAAAACCTTATCTTTATCACCAGTTTTGCATGTTCCCGATTTTCCAGTTAACCTATTGTCTGTTAGCTCTATCACAAAATTTTTGACCCTTCTCATTGTGCTTTTCAGGATCTAGGGATAGGGAGAATTCTTGGGACTGGGACCGTGCATAATGGATTCTATTATCTTGATGAAGGAAGTGATGAAGTTGCTTTTGCGTCAAAGATGTCTCCATGTCAAGAATTATTATTACTTTACCGCAGGCTTGGACACCCCTCTTTTTCTACTATGTCGCGTACTTATCCATCTCTTTTTAATGCATGTCTTAGGGATTCTCTTGTATGTGATGCGTGTGAGTTTGCTAAGCATACAAGAGTTCTCTATCCTAGTTTGAGTTTAAGGAGCAACAAACCATTTGATGTTATTCACTCTGATGTCTGGGGACCTTGTGAAGTGCACTCTATTTCAGGCATAGATGGTTTGTGACGTTTATTGATGGTTTTAGTCGGTATACTTGGCTTTATATGTTAAAACACAAAAGTGATGTTTTTGCAGTTTTAAAGACATGTGTGTTCTCATAAAAAATAAGTTTGGAAATACTATTAAAGTCTTACATTCAGATAATGGTATGGAATATGTTAACAAGGAGTTTGAATAATTCCTCACCTCAAATGGCATTGAACATCAAACTACATGTGTTAACACTCCGGAATAGAATGGAGTTGCTGAACGTGATAACAGACATTTGCTTGAGGTTGCCCATTCTTTAATGGTCACAATGAATGCTTCAAAGTTTCTTTAGGGCGAAACAGTGAAGACTGCAACATATCTAATAAATTGCATGTCTCTTTGTATTCTTGATAATAAATCTCCTTCTGAGTTAATTTTGAATTTGAATGATTTTGTTGTTTCTCTGAAGGGTTTTTGGGTGTGTTTGCTTTGTTCATGACTACAGAAATGATGTTAGAAAACTTGATCCTCCCACTGTTAAATGGTTACTCTCCTACTCAAAAATGTTATCATTGTTGATGTCCATCTGAACATCGTTTCTTTGTGAGTATGGATGTGACATTTCGTGAGTATGAACATTATTATGAGCTAAACAATGATACTAGAATTACTCTTTCTCCACCTGAAGTACAACAAGAGGGGGAGGGTAACGGTGGAGGCATTCATATGGGCTCTATTCTTGTTCCTCCTTCAGGTGGTTCCTATGGGGATAATTCTGTTTGTAGTCAGAGCGAGGAAACTAATAATGATAGTGGGAGTGGGGGTAATAATTCTTGCCATGGAGGCATACAGAGTAGTCTTCCTTCTCAGAATAGAGAGTCTCTTATGCATGAGGACCCAAGTACCAACTCACACTTCCTTAGTCATAATATTCCTTCTAGCACTCTGAAGCAAGGAGATAATCAACTACCTACTCAACTTCCTCCTGAAAATGATCTACCTATAGCCCTAAGAAAGCCAACTAGATCTTCCAATGTTCTAGCACATCTTAAGTATTATGTTGGTTACAAACATGACATTTCCAACTTCATTTTCCACAAGAATTGTAGCCCATTCTTCCAGAGCTTTGTTGCCTCTCTCGATTCTATATCCATACCCGTTAAGGCCTTGTTCGGCTAGCAGGGGTGAAATCCCTAGGAGTATTCCAGACAGGGACTTGCTATCACTTGATCCCTGTGGGGGTTTAATTACTCTCGGAGTCTAATCCCATCCCCAAAAACATGTTCAGTTGAACCCTGTACTCAGCAATACACACAAATACGGCATGCAAGAAACATCAACTCATCATCTCAGGTAGGCATCATCTGAAATACAGAGCATTATAGTGACAAAGTACAGTACTGGACCTTCACGAGCACAGCCAGAGTATTCCAAGATAGAACAGAGTGGTTGCCACTTGCCACCATCATTGTACCAATGAAAGACTGGAGGAGGATAACATATTAGATGTACAAATCAAAGATGACAAATTCTATCCTAATTTAATAAAGCACTCAAGTCTTCATCAGGCTGGGGATACTCTAGCATTATAATCCTCAAGTCCTTGTCAACACGTGCATCAAGTCTTCATCAAACCATTATATGTTGCCTAAAAACAATAAAATTTAAGTGCATCACTTTCATTCCTATGGAAACTAACAAGGTTACTAGAAAATAGAGTCAAACATCATAGCCAGCTCTTTGTCACCATATAATGCCCTGAAAGGCTGAAAGTCAATCAAATTTTGATATCTTTGAAAAAAAAAAGACTTAAAGATCACATGAAATTAACATCTTCTGTGTGTGTGCACTATAGAACATTTTAATGAATTAGCAACATTAAAAAAATGCATATCAAGATACTGATATGCAAGTGCAGAAGCAGAATTAACAAATTGGCTAGTTGCTAACAGCCAATTAACAAATAAAAAAAATAGAGAGAAAACAATCGATAGACATTGGACAGCTTGACACTCATACTTGTTATGCATCAATTGGAGTTCCATATTTAAAGATAAAAGGACACTACATAGCAGTCTGCAATGGTGCTCGAGCATACATATGCTACACTACAACATGACAAGGACTATTGTAAACGAGAGCAAAGACATGGACAAGTACACATTGATGATAAAATTAGACCATGGCCAACGTAGTATGCATCAATTAGATAATATTATCAGCCAAACAATAGACTCGATGCCTTGCTATCTGCAGTCAAGATTAGAAGATTCAGAACTGTGTTGATTTCTGTTCACTATAGGATCAAATGCTACATGAGTTCCTAGCATGCAGATCAGTGTGTAGTTCACTCTGAATTTATAGTAAGCACACAATATACAGTAAGCCAAGCTACATTGATTGATAAAAACACAGTTGGCCATTTACAGGCTCTTGCTTATGTGATGGAGGCACCATAATAAAGCAGTAAGCACATAATTTATCTCGCCATGGTGTCAGAATCAGGTAGGAGAGGAGAGGGGAAGGAAGAGAGCATACCCAAGCAATTTCGCTTCTCAACCATAGCAATGCAAAATCTGGATTGTCGTCACATGCACTCAAGAAGATTTGCCTGTTGTCAGGGTCCTTGAAGAGTTTGAATGACTTTGCCTTTTCCTCTTTTGTGACTTCCATGGTGTTAAGAATAGAAATTCATTTCTTGATTGAAAAAGCATTGCCCTCACTTTCCTCCCTATCCCTAGCTAGTTGAGCAATTTCGTCCTCAGCTTGTTCTGTTCTCATTCCGATGTATCTCTCCATCAATCCTTCTAAGTTAGTGGCTTTCTTCTGCCTCTTTGGTTCTCTTTCTTTTGTATTCCTTGTCACGGTAGCATCCCTTTCACCAGTTGCATCCCTTCTTTGTGGCATCTGATCATCTTCTAATACCCTCACATCATCATCTTCTTGGTCTGCCAATGTTTTTTGCAAATCTGAATTCAGAACTTCCATGTTCTCAACCTTTTACCCATTCTCCACTTGTGTAAGATTTGTGAGTTGATTGGATGTGTAGTTGTAGGTCCCTTCAGCTGTTTGACCTACATAATGAAGTTTTATTAAAAAAACATGTAAAGCATAAACAAAGTATGAACTTTGTTATGAGACTGACCATCATAAAGCTCCCCCATAGCCTCAAAGAGTGGAAAAGCCTTGATGTGAAACTTCTTAGCATTGGGATATGAATCTAAGATATTTTTCCATACTGCTGGACAAGCCTTAATCCTTCCTGCCTTTGCATCAAAATGGGTTCCACTTTGTTGTTTTGCGTCCTTTAGTAACTTGTACTCTCTTTTCAGCTCCTTTTCCTTCTCTTGGATTTGGGACTTGGTGAAATACACATAGTCTTCTCTCACATGAAATTTGATTATGATCTTATTCCAGGATTCTGATGGTCATCCATTTTGACCCCTATGATCAGGGGTTTGTGCTCATGAAGTAAGTCAACAAGAGTCTTCTCTAGTGCTGAATTCCAAACAACTCTTACTTTCTCTACACAAAATAAGGATGAAACATCAGATTTTGGAGAACAATTCGATTGTAGAATTTAGCATGTAAACAAGTCAACTAATACCTTTTGAAGAACCCCTATGTTTTCTTGATTTTGGAGATGGCTTCTTTTGTGCAGCTTTGGATAAAAGAATGTTCAACCTTGGAGAAGCTCTTCGAACCATGCTAACTGAACAGGAACATAATTTTATGCATAAAACATTCACAACAAGAGTAGAATTTATTCATAAATAAATTCATAATAGGTTCAATTTATTACAATCCACAAAATATCAAACATATGAAAATGTGCCACTAATTTCTATTCTACTGGTAATCATTCCATATTTTTTGTGCTATCATATCTCTCAAATTATTGCCTTGATCAGTGCCTTGATCATATTGCCATGATCACCATCTAGTAGGCTGACAAAATTTTGTGGAGGAATATTATCTAGCTGATTATCTAACCATTCCTCATCCCCCTTGAGTGATCGGATAATATTATACAAAATAGTGGCAGCTACTGGTATCTTCACTTGGTTCTTGATCTTGTGAAATGTTGCAACTTTGAGGATGGGGAAGTGCTTCTTCACAACACCCAAAGTTCTTTCAACATGATTCCTCAATATTGCATGGTGATGGTTAAACAACCACTTGTAATTTTGGGGTCTGCGGTGACCTTGCCCATACTCATGCAGATGATATCTAACTCCATGATATGGTGCTAGGAAAGAAGGGGTGTTGGCATACCCACCATCAATCAAATAGAACTTGCTAGGTGGTACTTGAAAACCACTGTTCATTGTAGACCTAAGAACTCTAGCATCAGTAGCGGATCCCTCCCAACCAGTATACATGAAAGTGATATTTAGGTCAAAATCACAAACTACCATCACATTTTGGCTAAGAGTGCCCTTTCTATTTCTAAATGGAGCGGCTTTGTCAGGTGATATAGTAATGGGTATATGAGTGCCATCAATTGCATCCATGCAGTTCTGCACAAGAAAAACTACATGTGACTTTCTAAATTTTGGAAGAAAATGAATAGATATTGGCCAAGGATAGAAGTGACATCACCTTAAAGTAGGGATAAAATCTGGGGTCTCTTGCAATTTTATGATGCACTTGATTAGGATTAGGAGGCTTCAGAAACCGCTTGGAGAGGGTAGGGCCAACTATGTCAAAAAAATACTTCATATGATGATGATAGGTATCACCACTATGCCCAAATTTTTCTTGTAGATCCTCAAAGGAAGCATTGTGACTAAGCATATACAAGAAGAACCCAAGCTTCTCCTCGACCTTAATCCTAGTATCATGGACCAACCTTTCCTTCCTAAGATAGTCTGCTAGTGCTATGAATATTTCAGGTTCCATTCTGAAAGCTACCCGATAGTTCCTAACATGTCCTTTAAGCAACTCCCGGACACGTTCCTCGCCAGTTAGCTTCGATGTATGTCGCCACTTCTTTTTCCTCACTCCAGTACAACTAGAATCCAACAGATATAGAGTAGGAAAAAGAACAGCATCATATCATCGTCCTCCTCCCCCCTCCTCTTTCTAATGCGATCCCTTAATCTCATATTCATTGCAAAAGGTAGGAAGGTACCATGTCCCAAAAAGTACCTCTAGGAGATGATACCAGATCCCAAGATGGTGAAGGTTGGTCCTCTCCGACTCGAATAGGTGCAGGGATAATCTACAAAGAAAAAGTAGAATGTTCATTAGTAGTCTAGCATTATTAGGTTACATGAAACAACAAGTAGCAGGATTAGGATAATTTATTTTCTCATGGATGGCTAAGGCTTAACAGCAAAGTGAGAAGAATCAGCAATCATATGAGTAATGGACAAGGAGTGAGTTTGTTTCAAACAGCTAGCACAGATATATAATAGAGTAACTTAAAATAGAGGCCTATATGTAGCTACTGCAAAGGTTCACCTACTGGAACTGGAGTAAACAAGAGTCCAGTACATTTGCAGACTATCTTAGGAAGGAACAAGAGTGATGCAGACTATCTTAGGAAGGAACAAGAGTGACCAGTAACTTGTCAGTGGATTGGCTAACATAAGTATGATATTTTTCACGCTGGTTCCAGATTTCATCATCCAGGAACAATTAGCCAAATAATATAAGACCAACAGGCCAACCATTACAAATCACAAACTTTAGCAAAAGAGTAGAAATCAGGACATTTGACTTAGTTGATGACTTGTTTCTGAAACATGTTCTTGTTTGAATCATAATGTAAGAATATTAGCATAACATCAAACTTTCTATGTCTAAAACAAAGATGAAAAAGTAAATCCAATACCTCAAGACACAAGGTGGCTTGTCAACAAGTGAAAGGAAGATGCCAGCACTCAATAGTCTAATCGTTTGACACTTCCAGGTTAGAATACAAGCACTATGCAAGTTACAGACATTTCTACAAAGCTTTCACTTGTGCCAGATTAGAGCACAGGATGCCTTATTAGTTCAATTTATGATACATGGCATCACAAGGAAGAAGACCATGTTACTCAGAAGTCGGAACAAGCAGTAGTGCTTAACTGTAGCACATATCAGTACGCAGGATAAAATATTGAAACCATATAAAATATTTAGCAAAAGATGCAACATAACATGATCAAGCATAACTGCGCTCGAAAGCACATTACATCGACAGATGTGTCATGTGTGGCAACATTAGGATGGTACTGAAACTAAAATATCCAATTATCTACAGCATCATTCTATTCACCCGCGAATCAATTACCAAGTGCATCAAGAACTAGCGCTTGAATCAAGAATCAAGAGAACAACTGATAAATAAAGAATCAAGAACCGAATCTTAACGATTGGATTCTAGATCCAGTAATGTGCATGAAGAACCCTAGTATGTACAAGAGAGAAGAGGTGAAGGGGAGGATGGGTAACTCACCGGCGAGAAGACGGCCACCAAAGGGGATGAGCTCTTGAGGGGAGAAGACCGCGTCACCGTCGTCGCTGACCTGTTGTGCGCCTTGCGGGTATCCACCATCGCCACCATCGGGAGGGGTCACCGTAGGGGAGACAGTCGTGCTCCTGCTGATTCACCCGCTCCGCTGTCACCATCACCACCGGTTGGAGATGTCACACTGAGCCACGTTGCCTCCACCCTCGCACGAGGGTTGGTTCCACGCCAATTAGGAGATTTTTGGTTCCCGGACGGGGTGGGAGGAACAGAGGGGTTTTGGGCAGGGAAACGACCCAAGATGGGGTGAAACAAATGCTAAATTTTTGGTGGGCCGGTATCTGAACCAGGCCAAGGTGACCCCCATGGATCGGGCCACGTTCCCGGCTGGGGATGGGCTAAATGAACAAGGCCTAACTAGAAATTAGCTAAATAGGATCCTAAGTGGAAGGAGACAATGCTTGAAGAGATGAGAGTTTTGGAAAAGAATAGAACTTTGAAGCTTGTGGATCTACCACAAGGTAAGCAATCTGTTGGGTGCAAGTGGCTTTTCACCATTAAACATACACTAAAGGGAAGGTTGGTAGGTACAAAGCCCCTCTTGTGGCAAAAGGATACACTCAGACTTATGGTATTGATTATGATGAGACTTTTGCACCTGTGACCAAGATGAATTCAGTAAGGATGACGCTTATATCTTGTGTTGTCAACTTGGATTGGGATATATATCAGATGGATGTGAAAAATGCATTCCTGCATGGTGATCTTCATGAAGAAGTATACATGCACATTCCACCTAGTTTTGAAACAAATCAAACAAATGGTAAGGTACTTCATTTGCATTGGTCTTTATATGGTTTAAAATAATCACCAAGGGCTTGGTTCGATCGTTTTAGACAATCAATGCTCAAGAGGGGTTATCTCCAAAGCAATGCTGATCATACATTGTTCTATAAGCATGCTACAAGTAAGGTAGCAATTCTAATAGTGTATGTGGATACTATTGTGATTATTGGAGATGACTCACCTGAGATTTCTAATTTGAAGAAATATCTTGCACAAGAATTTGAAGTAAAAGATTTGGGGCAATTGAGATATTTTCTTGGAATTGAAATCTCCCGGGGCTCAAAAGGGGTATTTCTTTCTCAAAGAAAATATGTTCTAGATCTACTAAAAGAAACTAGTATGCTCGAATGTCGTCCTGCAACCACACCAATTGAGCAAAATCATCGTTTAAGTAAAGATGAGAGGACTCCCGTGGATCGAGAATGTTATCAAAGGCTTGTTGGAAGACTTTTATATATATATATATATATATATATATATATATATATATATATATATATATATATATATATACACTCAACCTAATATTGCTTTTGCCATAAGTGTGGTGAGTCAATTCATGCATGATCCTAGATCATCTCACATGGATGCTGCCTATCGCATATTGTGGTATCTGAAGAGTTGTCCAGGGAAGGGTCTTTTATACACTCGCCAAGGAAATTTGCTGGTTGAGTGCTTTACTAATGCTGACAGGGCTGGTTGTTTGGATGACAGACGCTCAACTTCAGGATATTGTACCTTTGTTGGAGGTAACCTAGTTGCTTAGCGAAGTAAGAAGCAAAGCGTTGTAGCACAGTCTACGGTCGAGTTTCATGCTATGGCCCATGAAGTGTGTGAGCTGTTATGGTTACAAATCCTTCTAACGGAGTTGAAATTGTTTAAGTGCAAGCCCTTGATGCTATATTGTGATAGCAAAGCTGCTATTTATATAGCCAACAATCCGGTTCATCATGATAGAACCAAGCGTATTGAGATGGATCGACACTTTATTAAGGAAAGGTGGGATGGAGGAATAATTTGCATGCCTTATGTAAAATAAGCTAGTCAGTAAGCTGATGTTTTGACTAAAGGACTACCTGAAAAGGCATTTTCAACAGTTTGTAGCAAGATGAGTTATATGATATATTCACCCCATCTTGAGGGGGAGTGTCGGTGTATGTATTTGTAAGGTAGATGTAATACGGGGGCTAAAGTGTAAAATAACAAGAATAATAGATAGATAGAAGCAAAGAAAGATCGAGAGAGTAACGATCCATTCAGAGTTCCCAAAATGATATTATTCATCCACTTCTCTTCCTTACTCTAGATCCAAAATTCCTCTCAAACCAATTAATCTACAATACTATTCTTGTGCAAGGAAAAATAACAGCAAAGAAAATGTGGCCTAGAGCTCGCTTGCCAGTTTTACAAATTTCCATTGTTTTTTAGAAGAAAACAAAGAAGATTCATTTTCTAATTACAATGTGGTAAAGATATAGTGTTTGAATTAACACGAGTACAATTATTTGCTCTTGAGATTAGTTCATCAAAATGAAATGCACAATGCAGATCCCAAGTTCCCAACCAAAATAGTTCGTGGGATCTTATTACAAGCACTAACAAAGTTCGGTAACTACGAAATATTGCACCAGCATGGTCTGGTCTAGTAGGATATCAAAATTATCGATCTCTGGACGGCTACACGATGCTTTTCTGTGAGGACATCAACATATAACTAATGTCAGCTACAGGCCGCTTGGTTTGCTTGCCCGACTAGCCTGGCTTCTCCTCGCCGAGCAAGGCAAGGCTTGGCAGCGGAGGTCGGAGGAGAGCCAATCCGGTAGCAAGCAAGCAAAAAGACTTGCTTTTACAGAAATCTAGGCAACGGGCGAGATATCCAAACGCACACGACGTCCTGATCTCCATGCTTGGCTAGGCGAGGCAAGGCTGTCAAAAATTCCAAACGTACTTTACTAATTCACGTCATGGATTAAAAACGGTGAGTACTTTTCTACCTGTAAACATGGAAATTATGAGGCTGTTCACACACGTCAATGTTAATCCATATTCGTACACCAGCATACTGTAGCGCTACTGTGACACGGAGCCGGAGGAGCTAGTTTGGGTCGCTTCTCATGCTTCCTCTTTTCCCATTGGTGAGATAAGGCAGCTTTATGGCACACGGTGCTACAGTAGCAGAGCCGGAGCCACATGGAGTGGCACCAAAGAGGCTCTCAGTGTGCAACTCTTGGAAACTGAAGATCGATGGTGGAAGATTACATCAAATGTGTCATAGTTTAGAGGCTGAGAAATCTGGTAGTGACAGATTTCCAACACTCGAATCCTCAAACGATTTTTCAGGTCCAATCAGAGACTCAGAGCTAACTTCATTAACTAAAAGCACGAGTACCATGTTCCTTCAAACAAGAAAGCAGAAAGAACGGTGACTATTGTCATGTGAAAAAGGTTAGCACCACATATGTGAAGATGGCTAACTTAATTACTCTACACTTGAGCACAAGGCGAAGCAATCCATCGCCAGCAAGTTAAAATAAGCAAACCTTATGACCATTGTTATGTGAAAAAGGTTACACCACATATGCACAACAAAGTTCATTTCAGGTGGTGCTAATACAACTTACGCATTACATATATGCCGTCAAATTTACAGGTACTTTCTCCTGCAAGCATAGACAATTCAATCATCAAAGCACCAGCCAAACAATTCCACTAAAGTGCAAGCAGTCCCTTTACATAAAAAGAAGAAAGAATTACTCCATATATACACATGGGCAACTGAATAGTCATAAAGAGCATAAATACAAGGGCGGTAAAACCCAGTGTCCTGTCTTGGTGACAGAATCTCGTTCAGAAGCATCTAAAAAGAACAGGAAACACTAACACATAACATATACACAATCTGGCAGAATTCTCCCTACAGTCGAAAGAACTGTTACCTGCTTTCCGACCACTAAAGAACAAAGTAAGGAAGAAAATTCATCTATAGGCCATAATGAAGAACCTCTCCCCACAAACTCACCAAAAAGATACTTTATTAATTATTACCGGGCTCGTATCCCTCCCTTTTCTTTTTGGAGTTGCTTTGAGTAAGCTGCGGCCTTAGCATCTAGGGTAGTCTGCTTCTTCCGCCTCGACTGTCCAAGAGCTGATGGGTCAAACAACGGCCCCGACCATGTTTGCGAGGTCCCCTTCTCAATGGGGACTACTGTACTGAAGGAAGCATCCTGGTGCTCAAACATAGGCTCCATGTGACGACAGGATCCCAGCGGATTACCCATCGCTCCGTCCTGATGTGGTGGAGGAAACTTTTCACTTTTGCTCTTTGCGTTTGCATGGGTTATCATCCGTCGCCTCTGCTGTTATTAAGAAATTTGTGAAGCTTAATATTAGGCACCATATTATCCAATAACATATGAAAGTCACAAACTGCATCAGTTTACTTTTGCGAAGCTTAATATTGGGCACCATATTATCCAATAACAATTGAAAGTCACAAACTACAGAGTTTACTTATGCCACATCAATTATAGTTTTGATACATGTTAATTCAAATGCAACAACTCAACTCATTTGTTTTGAGCAGCAAAAAAGAAAAAGGAAAGGAAAAAAAGAAGATAGATTCTCTCCATTTCGCAGCAACGAGAAATGTACTAAGAGCACAAGTACATAAACAGGAGAATATGCTCGGAAGGTTTTGCTCGAATTAAAACAGAGTGGCCATTGATTTTGTGAAAAAAAATATATTTGGCAGAAGTGCAATAAAAATTGTCGGTTTTGATCATATTTTGTGTTAATTTCAACTTTTTTTACAACTCTTTGGCCTGTCTAAGTAGTGAATTTTGCTATGGCTAAGTTTTTCCCTTAAAATGGGGTAAAAAAATAGAGTTCCACGAACACTCATTTTCCTGCACAAGCTTTGCCACAATTGTATTCATTTTGGGATAGCTTAGTGAACAACTCTTAGCATGCGTTTGGTTTTGGGACGACATGAGTCGGATCGGAGCCAACCCCCTTCTATAGGTTGAACCCAGCTCGTGTTTGGATGAGAGGGATGGAGAGGGATGGGTTGGACCCAGTCTTTTGTTTGGTTGAAGAGGTTGAGAGAGTTGGGATGGATGTCTTTTTAACACCGTTAGTTGTGGGCCCCACCTGTCAGCTGCGGGGCCCACATGTCATCCTCTTCTTTTCTTTTTTTTTCCCACACCATCTTCTTCATCCTCCACCTCCTCTGTGCTCCCTCCCAGCCGCCTCCTCTACTCCTCTGCTCCCCGCTCCCTCCCTCTGCCGGGTGCCGCCCGCTCCCTCCCTCCCGGCCGCCTCCTCACTGCCCAGCACCGGCCACCGCCTCCGCTAGGCCGCCTACTCCCTCCCTCCACCGGGCGCCGCATGCTCCCTCCTCCCCGCCTCGGCCCCGGCCGCCTCCTCCACGCCCCGCGCTAGCCCCCACCTCCGCTCCGCGCCAGCCCCCGCCTTCTCCCCGCCTGCCATCGCCTCCTCCCCACCCATCGACCACCGCCTCCTCCCCGCCCGGCGACGCCTCCTCCTCCCCGCCCGGCGACGCTTCCTCCCTGCCCGGCGCTACCCCATCCCCACCCCGCGCCGGCCCTCGCTTCCTCCACGCCCGACGCCGCCTCCTTCATGCCGCCCGCCTCCTTGACGGCAAGCCCTGGGTGCGCGTCCCGGAGCCTGGCGACTGAGGGAGGCAGCGAGCACGGAGACGAAGAAGCACGGCGTCCATCTGGGTCGGCGTGGTTCCTCCGTTTTGGAGGAATGCAGCAAACCCGGATCTCATGGGAATATCCCATTTAGGTTGGACCCAACCAACATCCTTTTTCAACCAAACGCGGGATGTGGGTCGAACCCATTCCGACCCACTACAACCTCGTAACCAAACACATGGTTAGTTTCCCCTAAACAAGGAAGGATAACTTATCGTGGTGAAATCAAAATTGGATTACCTAACAGTATCAGGCAATACAATCAGCTTGACAGTTTCCATATTTCTTATGGTGAAACCATAGCAAGCAAAACAAGCATACACTTCAGTCATAAATAGATTTAACTTACATCTAAGTTTGCTTGGATCTCTGCATTAGCTTCTGGTGCTGGTCCAGCCCTGTGAGATCGATCCCGTGGTCGAGTCCTTTTTGCTTCTCCTTTGGCCTTTGCAGCAGCTCGTAGCCTAGCGAATAATAACACAGCACAGAAAAATACAGTATCACGATTGATCCAGTACAAACTAGTTACAAAGATGACTATATCTGTTACTGCTTCTTGGTGCAGCAACTCTTGATTGAAAAGAAAGAGTTAATCAATAGCATTTGGAGCAGGACTGCATGCAGATATATGCTATTCAAGTCTACAAAAGTGTTGAGCCAATAACAGGTTGATGGTCTCAGTCTTTTTTGCTTCTAGTTAATTCCTACCTCCTAGCAGTAAAAGGTAAAACCTGAACACTAAACCCACAAAGAATAGTATAAATTGGCTGCATGACAGTTTGCAGGAAAATACAGAAAGTTCTATCAGATCTAGATGCTTCCATTCCTCCATTTTATACGAATGAGTTACAAATAATTATGGTTAAATAAGGAATGACATGAATCCATAATGTGTTCAAAATCACCATCAATAATTCATGACTCAAAACTCTAATTAGTTCAACTTGACATATGATGGTCCATGTAACCCACCCATCAAGTGGGTGATGTAAAATATCGAAGGAAGGTAGTTCAACATTTTAATTAGTTCTCAAACATGTTGATATCTGCACGTATGTACACAACAAAAAGGGAAAAGGGTAGGTGGGAACACACCTTCTAGCTTCCTCATCTCTCAACTTGGCATCCATCTCCTTGCTTGGTGGATATGTTGGCAAACTTGAAGGGTCACAAGCATAAGGCTCGGTTGAAAAAAACTACAAAGGCCAAATTTAAAAAAAAAAATTGAGTACACCCTGGGGCAACCTGAATATTCTTGCTAAGATACAAAATAATGCATTCATTATGTAGAGCATGTGCTCTCTTCACTGCCCGATCCTAATAAAAAAAAGACCACCTGCTCCCTCTTATCAACAGAAGCAGGTTTGGTTGCGAGTGTTACGGAAATAGTGTTGGGTGCAACCAAATGGAGGACTGGTGGTAATGCAATGGATGTGTACATGGGTTATAGGGCAAGAAAACACTCCTAGAGATAAGGCAGTATCACAGGATTACAAATCCTAAACTAGCAAACATAGAAATAAGCCAATATATTCTAGTACTAGGCAGGCAGACTGCCAGTGTCAAGGAAAGAGGCAGGTGTTGGTCATCATTGTCAGTTCACAGGCTGGTTGTAGCTGATAAGGGGTGCATGATAAATATTATAATTTTTTGAACCCAGCTCATGTAGAGGAGTCAGCTCTTGAAGCTTTTTTTGCATGCCTCAGTTGCTCCAACATTTCGGAATTGAGTCCAGAATGGCTAAAATGCCTCAAAACTGACTAACTTAAACTTTTAAAGAAAAATATCTCCTACCATTTTGAGAAATTGCTCACACCCAGAGTCCCAGACATAGGGTGTTGCTCTCTTGGTTAGAGCCCAAATACTGAAGGCCTCATTTTTATGCTTTCAACACACATCATATGCCAACATTTCAATATCTCTAGGCTAATGAGAAGTTTTCCCAAGCTAGTTTTTTTGCACTACTTTATAATGTATAAATCATCACAACGCTAATAGTATGGATATAATGAGCCTGGTAGGAGAGCACCTGTTTTGAAGAGACATTAGGCTATTGCACTAACAGAAATTCATGCAAAACAGAATCATGTCACAGTTGCTTGCAAAGACTACAATACATGCAATACATAACTAAAATTTGAGTATTGTATTATATCATACAGATTTCCCCCAGCTAGCAGAATTCTGCTCCATCTGTAGACATTAACATTTCAAGCAATTGTTTTATTCTAGACCTAAATTGTTTATACTGCAGCACAATACTTCGCTTCATGCTAACATTTCTGATCAGACACCTAAAAATTTTCTTTCCAACTAAAAAGAAGAGGAAGGATAGAAACATACATCACTGTGCAATGCAGCCGTCGCAGTTTGACGCTCAGCTGGATCAATTGCAAGCAAAGTTTCAACCAATGGCAGAGCCGAAGCAGGAAAATCTTTAAATGTCTCCCTGATGCAACGTTTATAGGGCTGTTGGGGTTTGAATATTGTTGCATGTGGCAGTTTAGACTTCTTCCAATACTCCTCTGAAGGGGAGCCACATAGCTTGAAAATCTTGTGCAACTGTTCCACCTGGTAAACAGTGTACATCACAGTTTTAACAATAGAGACAGTAGTTGCATTCAACTAACCAAATATAGCAAAGATAAACATAAAAAACTAATCAAGTACTGAAAGTGGCTGTCAAATGACAAAAGCTTAGTATCTACCTCTGGAGAGTTAAGTATTTAATCTTTAAAAAATAACTAAGAGTTGAACATGTAAGTGGAGTTCAATCTTATTGTGGTGTTGGTCATCCTACCAGTACCGGTTATGTAAATGAATGCTTAGAAACACCTATAACTATAATGTTGGGAGATTTCCAACAATGGACACAATTGCATCGACAGCTTATTATAGTAGAAAAGACAGAAGCGTGTTTTTCAACAGAAGTTTCCAATAAAGTCATGTTGCCAACAACCAATGAGAGTATGTACTATCCCTTAGAGAAACACTAGTCAGACACTAACACTAAGGTCAAAAGCTCATTCATATCTTCCCATAATGACAATGAACATGTTCACAAACAACCACTTGCCAAAACATAAAAAATTGAAGATCAGATGCCGTAGACACACCGCTGTCCTCATAATGAAATCTCATGTAAAAAGTCAACATCTACAGTCACCACCACATTCTTTATAATAAGAACAGTGGGAAGACAAGATTTAGCCATGGTCCCAAGGATTACTACAAAAGATAACATGGTAGAATACAGAGTGACCCCACGTTCAAGACTCACCTCGGTGCGCCCAGGCATTATGGGCTTCCCATACAAAAGCTCTGCCAGAATGCACCCAGCACTCCACAAATCAATGCCTACACCATAATCAGTGGCACCAAGTAACAGTTCCGGTGGCCGATACCACAGCGTGACCACGCGGCTCGTCATTGGCCGCTTATGCCGTGGATCAAAGAACGTCGCCAACCCAAAATCCGCAATCTTAAGAATCCCATTATTATCCAACAACAAGTTTGACCCTTTAATATCCCGGTGCAATACATTATTGTCATGACAATGCTCAAGCCCCGATAACAGCTGCTGCATGTAACATTTTATCTGCAAGATAAAAACACTGGCATCAAACTCCATAGTTCCACCAAGTACATCCCCCTCTAAAACAGGAATGAAGTCTCACACACCTGAGGCAACGTGAACTTGACATCAGGGCTCGCTGCGAGCCCAGCAAGGTCATGCTCCATGTACTCGAAGACAAGGTACAGGCTACATGACATCCTGGAGGTGACCAAGCCCTCCAATTTGATCACATTGGGGTGGTCAAGCCTCCTCAGGATCAGTATCTCCCTGGCCATGAACTTGACGCTCTCTGGCTCCAGGTTGTCGAACCGGACCTTCTTAAGAGCCACGATGCGGCCGGAGACGGTGTCCCTCGCCCGGTACACGTTGCTGTACGTGCCCGATCCTATCTAAGAGCGAACCGCCGGACAAAGCCACCACAGCAGAGGAATAGCGAGTCAGTACTCTGGTAGCAGGACGACGAATTTCGTAGATTTCAGGACACTCACCTTATTGAGCTTCTCGAAGGTGTCGGCGCGGCGCGGCGCCCACCCGCGGAGGGCCTCCCCGGCGACGGCGACGAGCCACGGAGGCCAGCCCGCGGCGAGCTGCTCCGCCGCGGCGGCCGCGGGGACGCAGCCCTGCCTGGGCCCCGCGGCCTTGCGGCCCCCGAGCCGCCGCCGCGGCCTCCCGTCCCCACCGGCGGAGGGTGACCCGGCCTCGGCCGCCGCCGCCGCGGCGCCGGGCTGCGGGGACGCCTTCTCCTTGCCCCTCTTCCTCCTCGGCGCCGCGGGGGGCGACGCGCCCGCGCGGCCGAAGACGCAGCCCATGGCCGGTGCCTGGCTGCCCTCGCCTCTTCTACCCTTCCCTCCTCCTCTCGGAACCTCCTCGAAGCATCTAGCCCGCCCCCCGAGCCGCTAGGGTTTCGGCTGCCCTCCTCGCCCCGTCGAGGGGAGCGAGCGCGCGGCGAGGGGTGGAGTGGAGTGAAGGCGAGGAGGAATCAATCAATCAAATCAATCAGCGAACACGAGAGGGAAGGAAGAAGAGGGAGAGGAAGGGCAGTTGTGTGGATGAGCATTTAATAGGTCACGTGGCGGTGGGGCTGACCCGTGGGGCCCGCAGGAGGGGTCAGAGGGGGTCAACAGCTGGCGGAGCGGTAACCCGTTGGCCCATCCATAATTCGCAGCACGCTGCTGCTGCAGCGCCCAGCCGCAGCGCAGCGTGGGGTGGTGTTATTGGGGTGGGGCCCGCGACGTGGTGGGGCGGGTGATAAAGGCGGTTTAGTCGTTTTGCGGTTGGCGGCGGGGTTCGAGCCGTAAGGAATAATATCTGTCAGCTGTTCGTGCTGCGCTGTGCCGTGAATCAAACCGCACTCCACAGCGCCGAGAGCGAGGAACGGAACACGATTGCTTGGCCCGCGTCGAGAAGTTCGCACAGAACTGTGTGATCGTGGATCCTTCATTCCTTCTTCGCGTGTGCTGATCCAACGCGGATCTTCAATCAAATTTCAAGTTAAAAACATTTCAACTTTTATTTTGCGAATAAAACATGTCAGCTTGAATATACAAAACAACAACAATTCAACAAAATGGCACGCGGCTATTCCATACATATCCTCCCTTCTGTGTTCGGATGGCAGCCAAAACCTTAGCGGGTGGCAGCCAAAACCTCACGCCCGCTAAGGTTCAGCATGCCGCAATTATTTAGGCACCTGTTTCTGACGGAGATTTGGCGTGATGCGTAAAACGTTAGCCCTCCTGTGTTGTTTGCTGTAGAAATTCAGCCACAAGTGCTGCAATTTGCCTGGCACGTTTCGCAAAAGGTACACATCAGCAAATGACATTAAAGTAATGGTTGGAATAGCCGTTTTGCATTTAAGTACGGGGGACATTGCGACTTGGAAATAATATCCATTTTCATTAAAATTGCTTATGTGGCACCATGTTGAATGAAAATAAGACTCCTATTGGAAGTAACCTAGATTAAGGTGATTGACTTATTTGCCTCTTATATAGGTGCAAAACAAGAAAGTAGAGGTAAAACTTTGGATTGTTGACAGACTTTGTATTTGATGCATCATAGGAATGGCCGGAGCTGGACCAAAGGAAGTAATTTTAGCTTTATGTTCTTAGTTCTTACCTTGTTGACACTAATAAACCTAGCTTGTTCATCTCTTTTTGTAGTTTGCATTTAATAAGCTACCTAGCTTTCTTGTAAAATTGTGAAGGAGAAGTCGTAGTGCAGAAAAATAAGTCCTAAACTTTGAGGTGTAATTTGTGTAACTATTATAATTTGAATTTACTATCGCATAAAAAAATTCTTAACATCCATTTTTAGTTTTCATCAGACACATCGCACAGTATCACCGTTCTTCCCTAAAAAAAATCATTCACTCTGTTATATTTATAAGCCAATGCAAATTACACTGTGATTTGACATAGCGGCCAGATTGCTATATATAAAAGCGTGGAAACACTCATTAATCAAAAGGAATTACACAGTCATTGATCTGGTCAATATGACTTCGCAACATAGAAAAAGTTACACACAAGCTAGCCCTTGTTCACTTCCCACAAAACTCCCAACTTTGGCACTATGCAAAAAGAAGATTCCCCATCACATCAAACTTGCGGTATATGTATGGAGTACTAAATGTAGACGAAATCAAAAACTAATTGCACAGTTTTGTTGTACTTTGCGAGACAAATCTTTTGAGCCTAATTAGTCAATATTTGGACAATAATTCACAAATACAAACGAAACGCTACAGTGTTGCTACAGTAATTTGGCACCTCCCAAATTCGCCAAGTAAACAAGGGCCTAGTATAAATCTAACTTCACGCCTATTGATTAGACTACTGAAGACATCGACGTGACTAAATTCGTTGCTAGCGCTTTCTCGGTGTAGAATACGTGGGATGAAGTTGTCTATATCAGTTTCAATCTCACGCATCAGTACCGGTTGGAATCTCCCGTACCGGTATCGCAACCGGTATTGGTAGTTCAGTACTAATCTTTAATACCAGTTGAAATAACCTGTACTAAAGGGTCTGCCAAGTCACGCGCGGGTTGGCCAAATTAGTACCAGTTGATCTCCCCAACCAGTACTAATTATTTTTTTCTCATTTTCTTTTCTATTTCTTTATTCTATATTCGTACGTATACTAGTTCTAGTTCTAATACGCTAATATATATAAAGTTGTATTTATCTTTAATATTACATTTGAGATACTATTATATATATAGACATATTGTGCATACACATATATGAATAATATTACATTGCCTCAACTTTCCAAGTTCAACATTTCGTATCAACTATTCTGAACCCGAGTCCTCACAGTCATGTAGATTTGATCCATCATTATGAAACTCCCCCGCTAGATTTACTACCTCGTCCAGAAGAAATTCAGAGAGTTGTTCTCGAATTGCCCTGATGTAGTCCGTGTCGAGGACTCTTTCCTTCCTATACATCACCTGTGCCATTGGCAAAGGTTATTATATATAGAGTAGATCAATGGGTTTGCACAATTAGAACTAATTTATTGTTAAGAATTTTGTATACGTACGGTTAAATCGTGGTCGGTCATACGCTACAAAGCCATGGATGAACTCACATGTGTAGTATCCACATAAATTATTCCCTAGCTCCTGTCTCCAACACTATATATATACAAAAAAAGTTATGAAATATTTGTTGTGTTCAAGGAAGTGTCACGAGATGTGAAAATTCAAAACATACCAGGAAATCAGTTTTTCATTAAAGTTCCTCCTTGAATTCACCCACGTGATTTCAATAGAATCGACCCCATGCTTTGTTCATAACGTTCATGAGGTCTTTGTATTCATCTTTTGGTTTCCTCAAAGAATCCAAGACATATACGAAGCTCATATCAGGCACGACAACAATGAGTATCCAATGGAAGTTGTACAGCCAAAGCTAGTTAGTCTTATATTTAACTGCTAGTTCGAAAAAGAAAGAGATAGGAAACATGCTCACTTGAAGTTGTACGGTAGTAGTATGTACTTCTTGTGATGTTGCTTGTCGAGGAACTTATATATATATTCTTCAATGTACGATTTGGTTTATCTCTTAGAGTTTACTCGTTTACAACATCGGGGTCCATGAAGCCTACGTCATAGTATCCTTTCCTCCGACAAGTTTGAATCTCCATCCTGCATGATACAAAATCGAATAGGAGTTAAGACATCACACAATGACAAGAGCGAGAATTTTGAAGTTAGAGCAAATTAAAGACTTACAGAACCCAGGATCTGATGAGTGACTTGTCAAGTGCGTCTTGATTGTAAAGGTAATATAGTTCCTCCAGCGGCACATTTATAATATCTTCCCCACGGAAATAATGTTGATCTCCAATCCGAACTTCAAGCATGAAAAAACCATTGGCTGAAGCCTCCATGTACCATTGGTGCAACTTGTACATCTTCGTTGGAAGACGGTCCACCAACTGCAGCCACACAAGCGATTTTCTATACTCATCTTTTCATTTAGCAGCCCTAGGGTGCTTTGGGATGTGATCCTCCCCTCAAAGTTGAGCTGGGGTGAGATTTGTATCTTTGGCGAATTGTAACAAGTTCTAATTAAACTCCGAAAGCACCTTGAATGGGGCAATCGATTGGTTGGATTGGGTTCCGAGTTGTGAAATAGTTTACCCACTTTTCTTTATTTTCTGAGAAGCCTTTGTTATTTGTCTGTCGTAGTCAGATAGCGGTGGTTTCTCTAGTTGTTTCCTTTGCTCCACCTTCATGCTTCTGATGAAAGCTCGAAGTTTACGCTTATCAAGTGGTGTATCTCTCTTCAGCTTCTCCCTTGCGAAGAAAGCTTTAACCTCAGCATCTGGTACTGTGCGGAGTTCCTCATCTGTCATATCACATGGGTACTTGGGCGGCGGTTGCTTCTTCTTCTGCTTTTTCTGCTTCTTCGTAGCCGCAGTAGGCGGAACTGAAGGCGTCTTTCGCCGTGTAGCCATGCTCATAGCAGGGGGAGGTGGATTCATGCTAGGATCCCTGTTTGGTAGTGGAGAGGGTGCCCTGGCGGATGTCATAGGTGATATTGCCCTTGAGCCTTGAGGAGATGATCCCAAGGTCGAGGGATTCGGCTGCATAATCCTTATGTAGCACTTGGGCCATTAAATCCAACCATGGATGACTTCTCCTAGATTCTTTTCCCTGTCACCTCTAGAGATCTCTAGTTCCAGATCATCCCAACCATCGACCACTCGGTCCACCACAACTTTAGCGTAACCACAAACTGGAATCTCCACACCATGAAGTATTTGGCCTTGCGTCGGTTGCTCAGCCGCACCATAAGCCACTACAATGAGCTTGTTTTTGATAGGAGTAACAAGCTCACAAGGGGCTCTCCCAGTGATGTCGTCCACGGGGTGACGTTGGTTGTCCTCAAGTATGTCAGAAGATCCTTCAGCTGGGGCTTCCCTAGAAGCGACACTGCTTTGGTGCTGAGAAGGGCTTACGTCAACATGTGCCCCTGATGCTGTAGCTGCTTGTTCACTGACTTGTTTGCTAAGAGCTAGAGCCACACGCCGGTCTATTGCTTCCTCCATTCTTGCCTTTGTCCAAGCTACGTGTTCTTGCAACTCTCGCAGCTATTGTGCATGTTCAGCCTTACTTCTTTGGCGACTTTTATATGAATCAATGTACTCACAAAAGGCAAACTTCCATGGAATTACTCCTTTACCTCGACAACGTTCAGGGTGTTTGGGATTACCAAGTGCCATAGTCAGCTCATCCTTCTCTCGATTAGGCATGAAAGATCCATCGGCCGTTGCCTTTATTAAGTCAAGAAGCCTCATAGCCGTTTCTCTTAATTCTTAGCCGAACACAAATGATCCATCTTTGGGATTGAGTGTGCCGCCATGAGCATAATACCAATTATTTGATCGCTTCGGCCATTTGAGAGTCAATAGTACTATTCCCCTGGCAATTGTGTCATCTTCCATCCTCTGCCATTTCATGATTCCCTTCTTGTAACCTCCTGATCCAAGACGATGAAAGTATTTCTTCTTCTGAGCATTGTCGATGTTGGTCTAAGTTGTCTTAGCACTCTTTTCCGACTGCTTGAACTGTACAAATGAATCCCAATGATCTCTTAACTTCTGGTGCTTCGTGAAATTAGGTGTAAGCCCCTTCTTTTATGTACTCTTTGTTCAGGTTTTTCCTGTATGTCTGAAAAGCAATTGCACCCTTCTTGAAGCCCCAATCTTTCACTTTGTCTTCATCTACACCTTCAAACGTGAAGCTTTCTTTTAACTAATCCCATATCATTTCCTTCTTTCGGTCAGGTACCATGCTTATGGGGACCGTGCTTGTGGAAGCGATGCTGCCATTAATTTCAGGGCTTTTCCAATTCTGAAAGTTTATTAAGATGTTATCTCTAACAAAGAAATCCAATTTGATTCACCAATTTAGTCTTAGCATCGGTAGGAGCAATTGGTTCACCATCTTCAGCAATTTCCGTGATGATGATACGGCCCTCTAACTTCTTCTTGCCTCGTTTCCATTTAGACCTGCTGCTCGATCCAGATGGCTGAAAAATGAAAGAACTATTAATTCCCAGTAATCTTGTAATCTCGATAAGTAGAGAATTTAAATAATGCTTACATATAATAATTGCTATACCTCGCCTTGTTGCCCATCATTGCCTCCCTCGGCAATTTGTTGCTCCTCATTGTCATCCCCAGATATGTTGAGGTAGATGTTAGTCTGGCTGTGATCGACCTCTTCATTTGGCAAATCGTTCGTGCGACCTTGAGCAATCAAGGCCATTAGGTATTCCTCGTCCAATTGGGTTTGCTCGTCATCTGATCGTGCCATTGTAACTAATATAATATAAAAAATAATTATTCTAAGAAAGAGTAGGCATCAACAATAAAAAGAATGACTACAAAAAGAATTAAACACTATACAATTTGTAACTAATAGAATATAAAAAGAATCATTCTAATAAATAGTAGGCTTCAACAATAAAAAGAATGACTAAAAAGAGAATTA
Source organism: Setaria italica (assembly GCF_000263155.2). Taxonomy (NCBI): domain Eukaryota; kingdom Viridiplantae; phylum Streptophyta; class Magnoliopsida; order Poales; family Poaceae; genus Setaria; species Setaria italica. The sequence goes on along the minus strand of NC_028454.1, from coordinate 16,539,698 downwards.
AACACTTACACAATTTGTAACAATAATAAATAACTAAAAAAGAATGATAAACTTATACAATTTGTTACAAATGACTATTATAATAAGATTGACTATAACTTATACATATAATTAAAAAAATGACTAAAAAATGAATGACCAATATTTATACATTTTTGTAAGACAACAAAAATATTGAATATTGTACATTTTGAACTATTTGATGAATTTCGTAATAGTAAATGACGACATCATAAATTTCTTGGTAATTTTCACTTATTTCTAGACATTTCTAACAATTAATAGAATGTAACATGGCATGTTGTAGAATTTACAATTAATAAGCTTTTTCAACAATTTTTCTATAATTTCTAGCTAATTCAAGAATTTTTCTTTATTCTCTAGCTAATTCAAGATTTTTCCTACAATTTCTAGCTAATTCATATACTACAGAAATAAAAAAAGATTTAACATGATTTCCTACAATTAACATTATTTCCTAGAGTTTTCTACAATTAAAATAATTTTCTACAATTTGATGATGTATTTGCTAAATTAACATGATGTAATTTTTACTTATTTTTATACATTTCTAAGAATTAACATGATTTTATATAAATTCTAGCTACTTCAAGATTTTTTTTTTCTAATTAACATTATTTCCTACAATTTCCTATGCAATTTCTAATGCTGCATATATTTAGAAAAAAAATAGTGACGTCAGCGACCGACCGCGAGTTTACGTCAGCGGCAAGAAGAGCCCATGGTCGGTGCACGCGTCTTGAGTGGGCGGCGAGGAGGCCGGGCTGGGTGGCGAAAGGAACGGTGGCAGCGACGACCGAGGCGGCAACGGGGAGTGGCGATGACTCGACCGAGGCAGTGATAGGGGTCAGGTTGGGCGGCGACAGGGATGGAGGTGGAGGGGCCGGCGTGCTGCAGCGACCAAAGGCGGGATGGCGATGCTGATGGGGGGCGTGGCGGCGGCGGATGAGGCGAGGAGGCGGCGGCGGTGGATTGGGCGGGGATGTGAAATTCACCAAGTATTGTGAGGAGAAGAAGGGGCGCAACCACTTAACCCCTCCCACCCACCCACCAACCCTTTAGTACTGGGCAAGAATCCCACCCGGTACTAAAGGGGGCTTCGCGTGCGGGAAACAAAAAGGACCCCTTTAGTACTAGATGTTGCCCCCACCTGGTACTAAAGGGGTTGCATACCACTGTTTTAGTTTCCCGCCTAAACATCTTTTTATTTTTCTTTCTTTTACAATTGCTATTGTATTAATTTATTGAGTAGTAAACCAAATAACATTCATAAAATTTGGAAAAATAATTTGGTAGCTTCATGTTTATTAGATATAGACTATAAAAATATTACATAAGGTCGAGGTCAAGTACTATGACCACTACTGAACTCATCGAATGGATTGAATCCATATGTACTTAAACCAAACCGTATATTCCTTGAATCCTTTTCAAACTCTGGAAATTCTCTATCAACTATTCTCTACTGAGACCCATCAGCGAGGTGGCTGATCATTTCATCTTGCTTATGTTCTTCTTTGTGCCAATGCATCAACTTTGCACGTGCCTTATTTCTGAACAGACGCTTCAACCGTGGTACTACAGGGAAATACCACATTACCTTCGGAGGAACTTTCTTCTTGATGGCCTGCCCCTCAACATCACCGGGGTCATCTTGTCTGATCTTATAATGCAACGCTTCACACACAGGACAAGCCTCCAATTTCTCGTATTCCTCACCGCGATAGAGGATACAGTCATTAGGACATGCATGTATCTTTTGTACCTCCAAACGCAGAGGAAAAACAACTTTTTTTACTTTGTACGCTGAGGACGGCAATTCGTTCCCCTTGGGAAGCATGTTCTTTATGATTTTCATTAACTCATCAAAACTCTTATCAGAACTCTATATTTTGCCTTCCATTGCAGCATTTTCAGTGTGGTACCCAACTTTTTATGCCCCTGTTTGCAATCTGGGTACAACAATTTCTTATGATCATCTAACATACGCTCGAACTTTTTTGACTCCTTCACATTCTTGCAGTCTTCCTTTGCATCTTGCAACACCCGACCTAGATCATCGATAGGACCTTCTGCCTCACCCATCTCTCCTTTGCATCTTGCAACACCTGACCTAGATCATCAATAGCACCTTCTGCCTAGCCCATCTCTTCTTCAGCCTCACCTATTGGAGCATCTGCAAAGGCACCTCCTTGAATCCAGTCAGGAATATTTTCATCTTCTTCTTATTCATCATCATCCATCATAACTCCTCTTTTCCCGTGATTGGTCCAAACAAAATAGTTAGGCATGAATCCAGAACTTTATATGTGGGCATGAATAGTCTTTCTAGACAAGTAATCCTTCTCATTTTTGCAATTTCTGCATGGACAACAAATGAAACCGAACGGTGGTTTGTTGGATTTTGCCTGATCGAGAAAACCACGCAAGCCATTAATGTACTCCATGGAACATTTGTCTGCGTTGTACATCCATTGCCGATCCATCTACAAAATATTATCAAACCAAACATATTCTGATCATCCATACAAATATAAATGAAACATAACAAACATGAAATAAATACCATTATACTGAAATATTGTTGAAAATTTAGATATAAATAAAAAAAATTAAATTTCAGACCCAAATAACATGATACACTACGACAAACTCAAATGCTGACGTCACATATCACAGGCTGGCTTTGGTCTAACGATGGTAGTGACTTTCTACAATACGTGAAAGGAATACGTTGTAAAAGATAGCTAGGGGATAAAGCTTTGTGGGGGAAGTGTTGGAGGGCTGAGAGCTCGGAGATGCAAAAGCTTGTAGCTTGGAGCGGGTTACTGGGGTGGTGCATATTTGTAGGCCGGATCAAAGAGGAGTACTGGACTAGTAGCTCAAACACAACATACAAATGAAAAATATTGTCGTTGTCAAGAGTTACGGGTCAAGACTACGGCAAGTGAATTTGGTTTTTATGCGCGTAAGGCTCGGATGGTTGCACGAGAGGACACGGGGTTTATACTAGTTCGGGCAAGAATATCCCTACGTCCAGTGTGGGAAGCTGCTCGTGTTACTCGCGCAGAGTTTGCGGTAGGGGTTACAAACAGGCAAGAGAGGGAAGCTGGTCCCAAGTCTCTGTGGATGTGCACTGATGCTTGTGAGGAGAGATTGTGAGTTAGAGGGTGTTTGGTGCCGTCCCTTGCTCGGCCCCCCCCCCGGTCCTCCTTTTATAGTGTAAGGAAGAGACGGGAGTTACAATCGAGCTAGGAGTAAGGAGAAGTAAAAAAGATAAGCAAAGAAAGTAAAGCACAGGAGATGGGCCGAGCCACCAGGGTCGCCGCCTTCCCTTCCGGTTTCTGTCTCCTGTCAGCATGACCACCGAAGAGGGATGGCTGTCGTTGGGCCCTATCGACGACCCAACGGTCGGCCACTGTAGCCGAGCGTGCGAGACGTGCGTGGCGACCGACCGCTGTAGCCATGCAAGTTGATGATGATGACTGGCCACCGTAGTTGCACACGTCGTGGATGATGAGCGACCTCTGTAGCCTTGCGTGCTGATCGGGAGGCGCGGCTAATACGCTCCTATCGCCAGACCGAGCGGGAAACTGGGCGGTGCACCTTCTTTTGCTAGGCAGCACGGGCGATGAGTACCCTATGATGAATGTCACAGGGGAGGGTCAGGACGGTGCAGCTGTAGCCCTGCGCAGTCATGGCTACAATGCGTGGCCCGAAAACTTTGGCCGGTCACATCGAGGAGCGCGGGCGCCTCTCTGCGTGTCAGAGCCGTATTCCGGGCATGAGCGCCCCCTTCGGTCGCATTTATGGCGAGATCGGTAGGGGCCCACAAGATCTACGCCCTCGTCCGCTGGTCTATGCACGTCTTTGGGCGAGGCGAAGCCCCATCCCGTGGGGCCGGATGTGTCCGACCCAGCGTCCCGGGGTCGGGCGAGACGGAGCCTTGCGGCGAGAGGTCGGGCGCGTCCGATCCCTTGCGCCCGGGGTCGGGCGGGGCGGAACCCTGCGGTGTGGGGTCGGGCGCGTCCGACCCCTTGCTCCTGAGCTTGGGCGAGGCGGAAATTTGCGGCGAGGGATGTGGAGCGGTCTCGGGAGGTCGGGCGTGTCCGACCCTGTGACCCGGGGGTCGGGACAAGTCGGCGGAGGTCACTGTTGCTGGAGGTGGGCTCGAGCCCTTACGACCGTCGTTTAAGGAGTATAAGGAAGTCGTTAATGTTTCCCCCAACAAATACGTATCTCTATTTCATCTTATTATCTCTATGATTTGCCTAATATATTTAGCTCATATTTGAAAAATACTAAACTATGAAATTATTTCTCTAACCTCGTATCAATATCTTTGACTAATACGAAATATAGCATTCTAAAAATTGTAGCTTATTCTAAAAATCACAAATATGAGCTCTAAATAACATGTTCATATAAATAAAAATTTCTCTATTGTATCTTATTCTAAAAATCATAAATTACTCTAGCTCTAAAGTATAAAACTTAGTATATTAATCATGTATCCAGGGAGGATAAAGTTTCTAACCTTTAGAACACTTGAACGAGTGAAATCCCCAAGAAATAGTCTTCAATCCGGCAACACCTCCCCTATGGTGCCATGGATAGGGTGAAGCTGGAGTTGTGGTGAATGGTTCGGACAGAAGAAAAAGGAAGTTGATTTATAGGAGGAAATTTAGTACCGATTGAGGGCACCAACCGATACTAAATGGTCCACATTAGTACCGGTTGGTGCTCCCACCCGGTACTAAGGGGGGTGGCACATTAGTACCAGGTTGGGGCATCATCCGGTACTAAAGGGGGTAGCATATTAGTATCGGGTTAGGGAACCAACCGGTTAAAGACCGGTTGGTGCCCCCACCTGGTACTAAAGGGGATCACGGGGGGCTCCTCGGGGACTATCTGTTAGGCCCGCAAGTTGCAGAGCTAGAAAAAGCTTAGCGGGTCGCAACGAACACAAGAAGATTTATGGCTGTTGTAGATGTGTAACATGCTATATATTGCATCTTTTATCCTGCTAGAGAAAGAAAGAAATCATTGAATAAAAATAAAGCTTCATGTATGTTGATCTGTGGATTCCGAGCAGTCAATTTGTCGTGCAAGCTTCCAGATTCGGATGGTTGCATAGCAATGCCGAAAGTGTGAAAAGCCCTAGATAGTTGGTTGTTCTATTTTGGCTAACCTTTCAACACCTAATCGAAGTCTTTCTTAACAAGAAAGCAAATTAAGAATCCTTGCACTACAGTGCATGCTTTGATGTTTTATCAGGCGGGCATTCCCTTTTCACAACTAAAGCGAAGAATTCCTGTCGTCTATGCACAAAGGTGACATCTAACAACACTGAATCTAGTCCTACCCATCCTTTCCGTCATCTGTTCATGTGCTTCTCCTCCAACTTTGACATGATCTTGGTGACCTCAAGCGCGTGGAATGCAGCGGCAATCTCTGCCCAGCCGAACGACCGACTCAAGCATAACTATGCGGTTGGTATGGCGCATCATCTTGGACCTGCCCAAACAT